>NW_024962261.1:4127139-4258976 GCF_019238085.1 Lagopus leucura | reverse complement strand
AGGAAGGAAGGAAGGAAGGAAGGAAGGAAGGAAGGAGAAAAAGGGGAAAAGAAAAAAGAGGGGAAAAAAGAAAAAAAAAGAAAAAAGGAAAAAGAAAAAAGAAAAAAGAAAAAGGAACAAAGAAAAAGGGAAAAAGAAAAAAGGAGGAGGAAAAAAAGGAAAAAAAAAAAAGAAACTGTTGCCTTTTAGTTACTATTACTTCAATCAGTCCGGTGCTGAGGAGAGATGTCATATTGGACTTCGGTCCGATTTAGCTTTCAATAGGACCTTCTATAGTATGTTATAAATGTAAAGAACTTAATTCATCATGCCAGATTATTTTTGCACTTGATGTTGTTCTAGTGATATGCAATTTTTTTTTCTAAATATAATACAAAGTATAAATAAAAAACTTCAGTGCTCTAGTTGGCCACAAAGTTGTTAGTCATACTACTTAAAAACTCAAGTAGAGCAGCTGTAACTAACACATTTTGTGCTCTAATTCTATACTGTTTACTGTCTAACCCAGACAAAACACGACATTGCAAAATTGTTTATTTACCGCAAGGCTTGAACAATAAGAAGAATGGCCTACTGCCTTCAAACATCACCATCTCTGGGGATGCTCTGTTCTTTCAAATGGTCAAGTGCACATAACATTTGTTTTGGTGATAGATTTATGTGGAAGAACAGAGAACGTGTTTTTACTGAAATAACTGTGTTTGTTTTCTACATTCTGTTACTCCTTATTTGAATGCTCATTTACAATGAATGGAGGGAATTTCAATAAATAGTAACTATTTTGTTTTTATGTCATACCATGTTCTGTCTCTTCCTGAACTTCTTCTCCTTGCTGTCAGTGCACAGTCAACCCACAATTTGATTGAGAAAATCAAATTTAATTATGTGTATAAATCAGGGTTTTAGGAATTCATGTTAAAACAGGTTGAGGCTAATATGACTTCAGAGAGCTACAACTGAAAGAGACAATGTGTCCTGAGATTTCTGCCATCCTAAATAATGCAGTGATTTCCCTAGGAAGTTGCTCCAAAAGACTCTTAGGGGTCAACTTTTAAAAGTTACTGGGTTGACAAGATTTTGCTAGCTTCAGTTTTCAAAGCAGAAATTTGTTTTGACTTTGCATCCTTTCTGTAGGCAAAATGGAAAAGATTTAAATATATTTCAGTCTCCTTTTTTTCCTCCAGTGAGATTACAGTTGTCATTTCCAATGTCATGGGATGTTTATCCCTTATTTGGTTTTTCTTATCTTTCCATTACCATAACTACTAGTTTTATTCGGGCACAGAGAAACTTTAAATTGGGAATATTGCTGAACTGTTCACATACACAAAGAAGCTTGCAAGTCCCTTGCAGATTTGTCAGTCTTTTACAGAAATTGTCATAAGTCCTAAAAATCTTATGACTGATCTGAACATCCCATTGTTGTCTCATGATGAACTACAAGTATGGAAACCACCTTTGTCTCTTCTCTCCTAATTGTTTTTCTTTTCTATACTACTTATCTTCTTCTGTCTCCTTGGTCTGTGAGTTGTTGAAATTTAGCTTTCAGATGTTACAGTGTATTTTCAAAGTGCTATAAACCTTTTAACTAACATAGTCTGGAACAAATTTTGCACACTTAAAGCCACTATTTTGCAAAAGTGAATATTAGCTAATGACCTAAATAAAACCTCTTTGTATCAGCATTTTCTGAGCCAAATTTGAGCCTGGGGAGAACAAGTGGGGCAGGTAACAATTACAGCATTTATCACCTTTTCAGACTACACACTGCCATTTTTTCCCTTCTAGTCATATTGCACACCTGCTTTCATACTGTGCAAATGAATGGTTCTTCTATGTTACTGATTTCTAGGGAAATTGAAAAAAGTCTGGCTACCTGCCTCAGTCTCAATTCACATTCTTCTGTGCAGGATCTCTTTTTCTCCCCAGCACTCCTTTCTTTCTGCACATTCTGAACGGTATTTCTATCAAACTACTAAAAGCTTTATTTTTTAAGTAAAACAAAGGTGGCATTTTGAACAGAAGCTTCTGGGTTAGAATATTGTATCTGGTCATCTTTTGGGTGTTCAGAATGCTTATACACTATGCATGTTGATTCTCACCACGATCTGAGGATTTTGAGAAAACAAGAGGCAAGCATGGCACAAGGCACTGGGCAACACTGACAGTTTTACCAGTGAAATGTGACAATATTGAAACACTGGATATTCTATCTATATGCAATATCACATTTGCAGTTTTTTTCCTAAAAACTTCCTGAAAACTTTTCTTTAGGTGTTATGCTCATTAAATAATGTACAAACTCAGCATTGTCTTTTTTTTTTTTTTTTAATATCAATGTTCACTCGGGTTTATATTGCCAAAGAAATCTGTAGCAAATAGTACTTGTTTGAATTTTTTTTTTTTTTTTTTTTTTTTTTGCATACTATCACTTAAAAATTGAGTCATAGGAATTTAAACTAGGATGTTTTCTTGTTAGCTTTAAAAGCTGTTGATTTTGCGTGCTTTGAACGCAGCCATTTGTTCTCATTGATGAGTGTTATTCATGTAGCAAAAATAATCTGCTGAAAGTGGTGTTCTTTTGTGATTTGGGTAGTATTGTTTAGGATGGAATAGATATGTGGCGGCTGTCACTTAACACAACAGTAAAGAATTTAGTGCAGAACGATCAGCTTGCCCCCAACTGTTTTTTAATTGCTTTTTAAAAATAAAAATACTAGAAAGAACCTAAGATAGAGATTCAAGCGAAAAACACTTTACAGCCAAGTGAAGAACCATATTAAAGATCTTAACTGCTTTTGAGTGGATTATTTTCCAGTCAGAAGCCTTTACCTTTTCACAGACAAATGGAAAGAGCAAAAATAAGATCTTTCAGATGGAAGCTCGCTTTCTGTTTGGTTACCATAAAATCTCCCGAGTTGGAATGGACCTATACGGACTATCGAAGACAACCCTAGGCTCCACACAGGACCACTCTAAATTCAAACCCTGTGTCTCAGGGCGTTCGGACATACTTTGAACTCCAGCCGTGCTCACCACCATTTGGTGCAGCCCCTTTCCCTGACGCCCAGCTGCCCTCCCCTGACGCAGCTCCATGCCGTCCCCTCAGCCTGTCGCTGTCACACACAGCAGAGCTCAGCGCTGCCCTCCGCTCCCTGTGAGGAGCTGCAGCCGCCATGAGGGCTCCCATCAGCTCCTCTGCTCTGCTCTGAAGAAACACAAGGGACTCAGCTGCTCCTCGTACACCTTGTCCTCCAGACCCTTCACCATCTTCCTAGGCTTCCTTTCGTCTCTCTCTAATAGATTTACGCCCTACTTACAGTGTCGCAGCCAACCCACACGTAGTGCTGGAAAGCAGGAAGCGCAGCCCCTCCCCTTGTCCAGCCGCAGCGCTGGGCCCACAGCCCACCAGGGCACGGCTGGCCCTCTGGGCTCCAAGGCATTACTGCTGCGTCATGTTCCACTTACCATAACTTCAGCACCATTGCCATATACTTTAATAGTACTCATGGTTTCATATTTAAGCAGAGCAGCTGCAGGGATGTCCTGTGTGAGCAGAGCCCAGCAGCGCCCCATGATAGCAGAGCAGCTGCAGCTGACACAGCTGAGCCGTGTGCGATGCTGGGTGTGCTCTGGGAGAGCAGAGCTAAGGGAGGAAACACCACTGTATGACAGCAGAGGGAGAGAGGGGTGAGCGCTGGGAGAGAAGCGGCCCTGCAGGCACCGACGGCAGTGCAGGAGGGCAGGAGGCGCTCCAGGTGCAGAGCAGCGGCTCCCTGCGGCCCAGGAGAGGCCCGTGGAGGAGCAGGCCGTACCCTGCAGATCTCCCCGTGCAGCCACGGAGGAGCCCCGCTGCAGCAGTGCGTGAGGCCTGGAGGAGGCACAGCCCGTGGATATCTCTGCAGCAGCATCCCAGGCCGGAGCTGCAGCCTGAGGAGAGCAGCCCGTGGCGCAGCAGAAGGAACAATAAATATGAAGTGTTACAAATTTACCATAGCTCCTGTTCCCCATACCCCCAATGCCTCTTAGAGAGGAAGAGGAGGTAAAGGAGTTGGGTGTGAAAGGATGAAGATGAGCCTGGAAAAAGAAGAGCAAATGGGGAAAATATATTTTTGTTTCTCGCTATGTAAACATACTTAAGAGTGTCAGTAAATTAATTATTTTTCCCCACATTTGGTCAGTTATTTTCCTACTTGTAATTGTGAAGTGATTTCCTCGTCCTTACCTCAACACACTAGCATTTTGTTTTACATTCTGTCCCCTGTTCTGCTAAGGAGGAGGAGCACCTGGTGGCCAGCCAAATCTCCTTTACACTGGAGGAAGATGACTACCTCATTTTTAAAGAATGCATGCCATCAAAATAGTTTTGTATCGTTGTCTTTGTCACATCTAGACATGTCAAGAGTAAATCCACAAAGATTATTGGTATCACTGTGTTGTTGTACCTGAGGACAAAACCTAGCCTGGGCAATACACACTGATGGTTGGGTCTGGCTATAGGAGGAACTGTGCTGAGCAAGGCTGTCTAGTGTGTCCATAGAGTAGTGCACTACATAAGTCCACACAGCAAGAAATTTTACTGGGGCTCCAAAATGCATCCGATGTATTAAATGTTTTCAACCACCATCTAATGCACTATGCCATCTAATTAGTTGTGGTTTAGATGCATGAAAATAAATAACATAAATATAATGCATACATATTGTGCTGGTGAATACAACCATGTCACCTATGTAATGCTATCATCCTCTTAATGCTTACTACCTACCTTGTTGTCAAAATTTTAAAATAAGCAAGCTATTTATTATGGAAAGCAACTTTTAAAGCTGTGATGTATACTTTTGGTTCCATTTGAAACTACTGTAGTATTTACAAGCAGGAATTTTAGTATTTACTCCTGGATGATTCTAGAAGTAAATTTAAAACATATGACTGGTCACAGAACAAAATTTTGTAAATATGTTTTAAAATATAATAAACAGTTAAAATGGCAACTTTAAAAAGTGTAAAGTAGATGGTTTTCTAGATGACGTTCTGCACTCGAATTTAAAAAACAGTTAGCTATGTGCTCTACTATGGATAGCTTAGTTTCTTTAACAGGTTTACTCTTCATGATGATGATTGCCCACACTTATTTATAAACTTAGTTTGTTTTCTAAGACCAAGTCTCACTTTAGTCTGCTCTGGTTTAATAAAATATTTGTGCTTCATTTAGGCAAAAGATAGATTAAAAAAAAATAAAAAAAAAATTATAGCATCCTGCCTGAAAGTGTTAAGACTTATATTGTAGAAGTATGCAGTAGGAAACTGTACTGCTGTCAGCATGAACATTATTACAGTTTCCTTTAACAGTCAGCCTATAAAACTGCACTGAATTTAAAATGTAAATGTTACCAATAGTCTGTTGCTTATTTCACATTTTTAGAGAGATTCTGCAATATTTTGTAGCCCTGTATTGCTGTGACATGCAAGTGCTTAGACAGTGATAAACTGTTATATGAATCACAGCATCACTTTGTCACTGCGTTGTGATTTCAATACAGTTTAGTTATGTATTACCAATGGAAAATTCAGAAAATTCACATCCATTATCAGTATTATCACTGTAAAGTTCTCATGCAGAATATACAACACCTCTTAGCTCTTAAAGCAATTTGAAATAAAAGTGAAATCAATGCAGAACTCATCAGAAGACTTCTAATTCATTTATATGCACATGCACCCGCATACACGGAGTCAAGTATATTGGCACATAAAGCAATTAAGTATGTAATAGGGCAGAAGCATATATGCTCAGCGGGAAATGTAATCCACACTTTTGAAAACAGGCTACAATGAAGATGCTGCAAGAGGCACAAAAGTGAAGTCAAATGATTATGATGGGCTATATTGGATTGGAATGCTCCCAGTACTGCAGGCTGGTTGCAATGCCCTGTTCTGATGACAGTGAGGTCTGTCAGCGTGCCTTCTACCACACTTTGAAACAGTTGGGTACTCTGTTCATCTTAAAACAAACAAACAAACAAATTTTAATTATCCTAATGATTCTTTGATTGTTTTAAAACAGTTAAGTAGCAATAATAGAGAAATGCAAATAAAAACTTTGTATTCCTGAACTCTTCTTTAGCACAGAAGAATACACCTCCATCTTTTGTGAGTGTGTCTACATATACATACCCATATATTTACACAGATAAAATACATATTGTGACCACCTGGTCATGAAAAAAAAAAAAAAAAAAAGAAAAGAAAAGAAAAGAGAAGAAAAAAAAAAAACCTAAAAATATCTGCTTTACCCATTACAGTTATCTTCGTCATAGGAAAATGATATAATGCTGATTCTAAGAAGGCCGGAGGGAAGGAAGCTAAGACTGTAGTAGTCTTCCAGTTCTTTTCATGTTTCTTTTCTATACTATCTCATATTGTACTGCCAATAAGAGCAGCTTACCTTTTTCACTTGCCTGTCCTCCAATTCAACAAAACAGTTTCACCTCTTAACTAAAACAACAAATGTGCCTGTGTTTTCTCATGTTTATCTTCATCATAAGTTGCCCTTCATTTCCTCTAACAAAAAAGGAGAATGCAGTTGTTATTTCAGGATAGCTGGATACCTTGTTGAATTCTTACGTATTATAATGTTTGGAGTTAGATGATCTTTTTACCATTTATTCATTCAGATGTAGTTGCATCCTAAATAAAATTTCCCAGTTGCTTTATTTTATCATACATTTCCACAAGATGTCAGCAGCAGCATATTATTCTAAATATCGATGCTAGCTCATACCCTATACCTTTCTAAGTAGAGATGATTTTAACATTTAGCATTATTCAACAACAGTAAAGATCAAACTTGTTCCTGGCCTTCAAGAAGTTTCCATATGTGCTGATCAGAATTTGTATTCAGGTTACTGAGAGAAAGTATAAACATCCTACAGATGCAGTGATGGATATAAGTGTATTTTATCTGCACTGCCCTATGATTCAAGGCTGTAAGACATACAGATCATCTTCTCTGCATATAGCATCATAATTAATAATTGGTTGTTGCTTAACTCAGTAAGGGAGTGGCAGCAACAGTGGCAGCAAAATCAATGCTTTAATAGTTCTCAAACGTAGAACACTGAACTTGCTGACTTTTTGGCCCATATTAAAAATATCTGTTTTAGCCTGGTAACCTAGTTAAGTGCAAAGGAGACACTAAATCAAAAGGCAATAAAGTCTTCCTAGATGACCTTTAATCCCATTTTAGCACCCATTTAGTTCAAAGTAACCAGATATGATGGATCTACACATGATGGATCCACAATATTTTCAAATACTTAAGAAGCAAAACTTAAAATGGGTAAAGAAAAAATACCAGTTGTTCTGAATGAGTTCCTCTCCTAGCAAAGCAAAGCAAAAACTCATTCTACGTCAAATGTCAGATTGAAAGACGCATTTAAAGTAAGGAGAGTAACATGGATCCCTTGCCTAGCACGTCAGTCTTTTGGTCTACCAACGGTGAGTTTTAAGAATTTTAGAAATAATCTTGGCTAATTATAACTTCTGTTGTGCAACCAACATTTAAAATACCTTTTGAAAATCTCAGTATATAACAAGCCTATATTGTTTTAACTCAAAATCTTAACTTGAAACTCTAGAAAGTCACAAATTGTACTTCTCGATTCCATCTTTCAAGGTAAAGACATGCTTTACTTCTCATATACACATACATCATTTAAACAACTCTGTGTCTTTAAAAGTGCAACACAGTATGTAGGGAAACAAAATTATTATTATTATTTTTCAGCTAGGTTAACTGGTTGATTTCATTTTTCTTCCAAGAAAGAAAGTATTGGAAAAATCAGAGCAGTGAATGTAGAAAGGAGAAGGTTGATGAAAGAACAGCACTTAACAGTGTTCAACCACAAAAACACTAGAAAAGAAAGAATCACATTTATTTTTTCTATTTCTATTGTCAAAAAGACTGGAGGGTTTGAGTTCAACAGGAAAAAAACAGTAGCTACATGTTTGGAAAAAAATATAGGAGATTGCCTGATCGATTTACAGTTTAGCAGAGGATTACATCACATTCCAGGGCATTTAGTTGAGGAAATCTTGAGGTTTTCAAGAGTTTATCCATTTGTCAACATTAATTCAGGCAAATGAATGGACACTTCTATTTTTCCATGTTTTGGCAAGGAAGTAGTGGCATGAATGCTGAAGACTCCATTGAAAGGCAAATTTCATGTGGAACTAACTATCTCAGTGTAAATCCCATGGTGCCATGGCATGGCAGATTTTATTTCCACATAACTGAAATAATTTAGCTCAACCATGTCTGACTTCTTCAAAATCAAACAGTACCACCTTGTCTCCACAAGGACTGATCTGATTTAATGTGACACTACACCTTTCCTGTTGTAAAAGCATGGCTGGGATTTTAGAAAAGCTACACAGAATTAGGCAGAATCATGGGGTGACACTGAGGCTATTAACTCACATTGGCAGTAAGTGAAAATATCTGATTGAAATGGATGTTCAAAATGTTTGGCAAAAATTTTGACACCAACTTATAACAGAAATGTTCCTGTATCCAACTCAGTGCCTCAGTGTAGACTAGTGTGCAAGCTAAAGTATAGAAGGAAATGGATGACTGACATCTCTTTTCACTCTAAAAAGCTGTGGAAACAGTTGGAAAAACAAGAAGGTGAGGTATCTGTTTTGGCTTTTCTCACAATTAGCTCTTCAGGTATTGGTTCTTCTAGAGGCTTGGCTTGTCATGACAGAACGGAGATGACTGCATATGTAGTCAATATATTTTTAAGATTAATGAGCTATGTTATTTTAATGTGCTTCCAAGATATTAATATAACTAATAAAATGTCCTGAGAGATAATGGACTTTATGGAGCACATCTTTAGCTCTCTACTCATGAAATAATAACTCTGACCTTGATTTCTGTTTATTCTTCTATTAGATACAATAACAATGGCAATTTTTGAAAATATAGTCATTTCTGAGGAGAAATACATTAAGCTGTAATTCAGTTAAGAACTTGGCAGCCAATATACAAATTATCAGCCATGAAAATGTTTATCTTCTGCTCATAAGTACGTAACTTCATTCTTCACAAATTCCCAGTACATTACTTGTGTATGGAGTACTGGCAATCATGTGACATACTTCATTCTCCCTTCCAAAACTTGCTTTTAAAATTTGGTATATTTTTCACTGGAAAGAAGTAATTGCTGCATTTTGTATCCTAGCATAGAATAAAGTGAAATTAGATAGAAAGGTCTATTCTGAAAGTTAGTTCTCAGCCAAAAAGAACTATCATGTATTTTGCCAGGGAAAGAATTTGTTTGGGAAGTAGGGTAAGACAGTGGAGAATAAAGAAGCATCAATTCTTCGAATTTCATTGTAATACTTTCCAGCTGCTTCAACAAATCTCATCCCAGGTATTTTCTAATTCTGTTTCTATGATGAAAGTTACTGTCATAGTTGATTCTTGCTACGGAGTGCAAAGAAACTTGTGGTCACAGAAGGGCAGTTAAGACCATTTCTGGAAAGATCTGCAAAGCAATGATTTATTGGGAGCCTAAATTTCACCTGTAATTATTTAGCTAACCCAGTTAGTAACTCCAAATTATACACACACTGTTTAAAGCATTCAGTCATATTTGTTACATCACATAAAGGTACTCTGGCCTGTTTCCCCACATAAGTTTTCTATCAGGTTGAAGAGGTCACAAGCACATTTTTGTTGTCTGCTTGTTTTCTCCCCAGTTCTTAAAAATGGAACAGGAAAATGTTGGGAAGGCAGGGAGTCCCTTCTGCTGTTGGGAAAAAAAAAGAAAAACACACAACAAAAAACACATCAGCAGTGCAAATCATTTAGGCATGCACTTGTGCAACTTTCTCAAATCAACAGGATATTTTTGTGACAGTTTTATGCAATGATGAAAGATTAATAAAGAACTCCAGAAAAGCTCAAGACTGTCCAAGTTATTTGGTAATGAAAAAGTGGTGAGGTAATCAGATCAGGGATTTTTTCCTCTTTTTTTTTTTTTTTTTTTTTTTAGACTTTTATTCTTTTTCCCCTCTTTTTTTTTCTGTTAGTTATGTGTAGACATATTTTTGGCACGGGCACACTTTAATCTGAGTGTATTCAGAATACATACCTGCCTACTGATAGGAAGCAGCGCTACAGAAATCTTACAAGGAAAGAAGAGGGAAAGATTAACAGGAAACCTTACGGAATAATCCAGTGTCTTTGAACAATCACCATAGATTTGAAACCACCTCACAGGAAGCCAGAAAAGAAAGTTACAGTTTTGTAACCACAAAAAAAAAAAAAAAAAAAAAAAAAAAAAAAAAAAAAAAAAAAAAAAAGGGAAAAAACAATCACAGAAGTCATCCTGATGGCCATACAGCGTATTCTTATGAAAGGACCTGGATGTGCACTAGTCACCTTTTGCATGGGAATAAAAACCAGGCGGAGGGTTTTTACAATACTTAAAATGTCTGACAAGTGTGGATAGCTATAGGAGAACAGCAGTTGCAAAATAATCCATCGTGTTAGTGAAGATACAACCTCCAGAACCCAGTCTGTCTGGACATCAGTTCAGCATATGAATCATTCCTGGCCAACTTGGTGGCCTTCTACAACAGTGACAACATTGGTAGACAAGGGAGGAGAAATGATGTCTTCGTCCTTGACTTTTCAAGGTCAAGTGTCACACCATATCATCCTTATCTCTACATTTAAGCTGGAGCAGATAGTGTTTCATGTATGTGTCTTTGCTTATATGTCTTTGCAAACATGTAGCAGCATTCAAAACTCTGAGTGAACACAAAGAGTAGCAGACAGGTTTTCCAGTGTACGGCCTTGTAGTGATTCAAAAATTACTTTTTCCTTGCTCTCATTTCATCATGTTTCTGAATATTACACAGTCTTTAACTGTTTCAGCTAAGTGAGTTGAGGCTCTAGGAGGCCAATGTTGTTTATGTTTTTGCGTGGCTGTGACAGGTCAGTAGGCTGTAAAATGAAAAACATACTTTTTTTTTTTCTGTGAGTTCAGAGATCTTCACTGTAAAATATTATAGCCATAGATGAAGCAGTTTTTTTCTTTTGTTTCACTCACCATGTAATTCTTAACATCTGTTAGTGATTATTATTTCTCGGCTCTCTATTGCATGTCTTGCTCTTTATGAATATTTTCTATTGGTGACACACTGTCCTCTGCTCAGCCCTGGCTTTTTGTACATGAGTTTATGTATGGGTTTGCAAATCCAGGCAACTACTCCATGAATGGAATTTGCTATTCAGCTGTCTTGCTTCAAGCAAAATATCCATTTTTTGTCAGACGATTTCTCTCATTCGTGCATACTGGGATAGGAATAGGATGTGATAATATATACTATGTTTCCAAAAGAATCCTAATTTCTTGCTCAAATATAGACTATTAGAATACAAGACTGTGTAACCTATCATAATTTTGATTAACACGTTCTTGCTCTTCTCAATCTCTCTGCTGAGAGATTGCTGAAGAGGATTTTATTGATTTAATTTTTGTTATATCTCATTTAATCTAAATCTAGGCTTCTTTTAAGCTACGCGTGTCCAAATTTACATGCCCTCCTTTTTGTTTCTGGCAAGAGATTAATGACAAGAGTTAAGACTCTTCTTGCAACTCATGAAAAATGCAGGGTTTCTGCAACAGCTCTTATGAACAAATGTATTTGCCATATCTGCACTCAAGAGCTACATAGTTTTTAAAAAGAAAGAGGTTTTTATGTAAAATAATTTCTTCTTCACTAGTAAAAAATAACTTTTTTCATCACCTCTTATTTTGTCTAAACATATTAGAGTATTTTAAATGTGTTAATGTGTCATCATAGAATTCTGAAGGCTCCAAATCAATGATATGCTGCATTAATTGTATTTCCCACAGCATTCAGTTATTTTTCACTTTTTGTTTCCTCTCCTCCACTAATGTACAGAAACACAAATACAGTGAGAGTGAACAGGTGACTGAAGGTGATGAAATCCATGACGTTTCTTCTTATTATTGGCAATAATAATAGTATTGTTTTCTTGTGCTTTCTTATCTGTTTTTCTGTGGTGTTTTTTTTTTTTTTTTTATTTTTTTCTTTTTTCTTTTTTTTTTTCTCTTTATGGTATAAGCTAGAACCTCCCTTACTTCACACATGAGCCTTTTTCTTCTATGGCTGTGTTTTCTTAATTCCCATTATTGCTAACAATATTGCATCCACATTTCAAGGGGAAGATAGATTCCTTAGTGACTAGCAGTAACATTTGTTTTAAAACTACCAAGTGCACCATATAAATGTCTTGTCTCAGTCATTTTTATTTTTCTGATATGCACAGGCAAGCAGACTGTCAAAACTAGAAAGAAGCTCTTGGAGGTTACCTGGACTTTAACTTCAATATTGAAAAGAAACTGGGTATTAAGTAGGGACAGACCTAATGCTGACTTTGAAACCAAAGTGGGGTATTTTGATTTCCAGCTGGACTGGTCTCTAATGAAAGCTGCTTGAAAGCAGCTGTGGAAAGATGTAGTTTTTCCTCTCATTAAGATGAAATGAATAACTTTGGAATACAGTCCTTACTCAGTGGGTTAGAGACATTTAGTTACAGATCATTTCACTGGTTCAATGTCTGTGCATTAATAATCGCAAGATATTTCTTCTCTCCCCCCTTTTTCTTAGCTCCAGTAACAGAAGAGATCTTTACCACCCACCACTGTGACAAATATTGGCAAAAAAAAAAAAAAAAAAAAAAAAAAAAGTCACTGGAAAAAAAAAAAGTTGGAAGATTTCTGGTTGTGAAATTTTAACAAGTTGAAGATATCAAAACAAATGTTTGATCTAGGCTCCAGATTTCTCAAATATATTGCTACTAAATTCTTCTAATCACTGAGATTGCCAGCATTAGCCAAACCCAAAACTCAGCTAACTGTACTGCCCGAATAGTCCCATCCTAGCATGGTTTCAATGGAGTGGAAATGAAGTCACTGAACAGCATGAGTAACAAAATTTCTGCCTCATCTACTTAGACCTTAAAGAAAGAAAGCATTTCAACACAAATGTAGTCACAAAACCATGGAAGGATTGCAAGGTTTTTTTGGTTTAATAAAAGGAGTTAATATGTGAATGGCAACAACTAGAGCATCCATTGTGTCTCAGTGTCTATTTTCAATCCATCAGGATAGCTTCAGAAATATAGATATTCAGCTAACTCTCTCTCTAAAAATTCTTAATTGACAAAGTCTCAGGTGGAGTTGAAAATTTCATCATAATCTCTGTATGGTTGTGTAAAAACAGTTTAATATGAAGTTACTGTTACAATAAACCTCTGTTTTTACATACCTTCTGCCTGCCTTATCCCCTCCATTATGGACCACTAGGTGCCACTGTGCCCTAAGGAAGAAAATAAAATTCGGCTGCTTTAAACCCAGAGTGTAAACAATTTTAGAAAGCCTGTGTTGACTCAAAGGCCAAGATTGCTATAAGTGCTTTTGTGATCAGACACAGCTAGACTGCTGATAAGAATGATTCCCTGAAGTAGGGGGTTTACCTCAGGAGGCTGAAAGTCCTTGGAGGTACCCAGCTGTTTGCTGAGCCGGTGCTAAAAACTGTGGGATCTTCCAGAACTTTCCCTGCACAGCAGGAGCATCAGCAGAAGTGTGCATGCTCTTTGTAAGATAGCTATTACTGCTTTCTCACTGTTTCTTCCTTGCAAAGAGAAGACAGCATGCTCATAGGAATGTTGGCCCTCTTTTTCTTGGCATAGTTGGTTGAGATATTGTGGTATTTCACCACGGAAATGACAAGGCAGGAGCTTGGGCAGCATAAGGCAGTGAAGCAGTCTGTGTCCTGGTGCTGCTCAGCAGAACTGGATTGTCTGGAAATGACCGGCTTTCTGGAGGCATTAAGACTGAGTATAAGTGCCAGGACAATTACAGTTCTTATGACATAGGCCCAACAGTAAAAAGCACTTTTGGCAGTGAGGTGCTTTAGTTGCTGAAATTCTAATTTTCTGGAGTAATTTATAATTGCGGGTACTAAGTGCTTGAAAGTAGGAAAACAATCTTCTTGTATTTCCAGGAGGATGAGCTGGGTAGTGGCATCGTGCTTTTGTCCCAGCTTATTCTGTTGTGGTTGGATTTCATAAAGTATATCAAAGCCTAGTAAAAAAATCTCCAAATATTGAATCCAATCTCATGATCATTAAAAGACAGGCAAGTGAGAACACATTAAGAGGAGTAATGTCCTTATTTGTTTGTTTGTTTAAGACTTCTTAAAATTTCTTACTTTTAATTTTCCTGTGACTTGAACTTACATATTCTGCCTACCAGCACAGAACAGCCAGAGTTCTGTCTCAAAAGACATCTGACAGTTTATTCTGAGTGGTGACATCCTTCAGAAAGCATTTTAATGATCCATAGAACACAGACATAATATTTCCTGCCTCCCAGAACCCATATCCTCAAACCCTTTTCAGGTTCTATTTGAAAAAGATCCAATCACTCCCCCAATCGCTCCCTTAGTCTGAAAAACTGCAAACAATACAACAATTGACAGCAGTGAGTGCTGGAACATTCGAACAGGAGGACAAATTTAGCAAAAGCCACCTGGTTTGTCAACTCTCGTGGATCTACCAACAGGAATGGATTTGCCCTATCGTACTGTAGAAGGGAACAAAATCTCTGTGATGCACATAAAGAACATGCTAGGCAAGACAGTTTGGGTTATTTCTGCCTCTGGCACCGGCAAGCCTATTTGTGGGATTGCTTTTGCTCAGGGACCTGCATGCATGTGGTGGGTAATGCAGAAGGATGATGATATTTGGTGTGTACCTCAAGGATTGGGTTCGGTGGGAGCAGCCAATAATTTGAATTGTATGATGTTAACTGCTACATAATTCTGCACGCCATCACCGCTATGGTCACTATTCGCCTTGTTATTAGTGTTCCACTAAGAATGATCCAGATCAAAGAATAAATTCTGATGGAAGCAAACTTGTTTCAGGTGCATTACAAACCAACACGGTGCATCATCCCTTCACCCCAAGTGACTGTTACAATGGAGGGAGTCCAAAGTCATGGACTGAATGAACTCCATGGACAATTTACAGGGATGGCCCACAGACCATGGGAATAGTATGTGTGTATAGACACCAAAAGCAAGACTGATAACTAGTTAGGATGCATGGGAAATTGTGGAACATGAACATGTGTAAATGCTATGGAATAAGATGTGGATATTGTTCTGGTTTCATCTGGGAAAGAGCAGATTTTCTTCATAGTGTCTGGAATGTTTTGGCTTTAAAACAAAAGGATGTTGACAACACATTGATGTTTCAGTTGTTGCTGAGTAGCACTGCACAGAGCCAGGGGCGTTTCAGTTCTTCAGCTTCTTATACAGGGAGTGAAAGGATTATGGGGGGCGGCACAGGGAGATGAGAGAGAACAGAACCAGGACAGCTGTCTAAACTGGCAGAAGGGATATTCCATACCACAGAACATTATGTGAGTTAACTATAAAAAAGTTTCAGATGGCAAAAACAGAACATCATGTTACTCTAATAGGGGAAGTCTCAATGAGTAGCAAAATATCACCAACAGTGAGGTAAAACCCTCAATTCCTAGACTGAATAATTTGTTTACAGTGAATATCTTGTCCCACAACCACATCTGGCACCTTTTCCATCCCCCTCAACCCATCTCCCTGTTTTTCCTGTTTCTCATTCCTATGCTGTCACCATGGTAGTTCTAGAAATACAGATTGCTGTTCATGTTGGTGCCAGGCGAATACAGAGCAGTGTCCGCCGAAAACTACTCAGCTCCAGTATTTTGTCTATCTTCACTCGCAACTCAGAGGATCCCACTCACAGTGGCTCTGCAGCTCACACCCTGCACAGGGACCAGGAGAAGGATTTAATGGAAGCACGTCCACACCGGGTGCAGAGAGCACCGGCTCTCGAACGGCACAGTGTTGGGTGTAGGTATGAAGGGCGAACCGTCAGGAGAGACGGAAACTGAGAACAACACGTACTTCTGCGTTCTAATCTTTTATTGGAAATGCGTAAGCCCCGCTAGAGGCGCCGGGGGCGCCGCCTCTTGCAGGGCGGAGGAGCGCGCTGGGCGCTGCCGGCCCTCCTCTTGGTAGGGCGCCGGGGCCCCCCAGCCGAGCGCTTCCTGCCCCGGCCGCGAGCGGAGGGGCCGCGGCTGCGGCGCTGCTCGGCGGGACCGGCTGCCTCGGGAGCCGGCTCCTCGCCAGGACCTGTGCCGAGGGCCCCGCTGGACGTGCCGGGGCGCTCCTCTGCGTCGGGACCGGAGGAGCTGCCGGAGGGCACGGCGCTGGGTGCGACGGCGTCTTGCGGGGAGGCGGCGGGACCGGAAGGGGCCGCGGGGCCGTCCTGCTGCTGCTGGGCAGCGCTGGGATCTTGGAGGCCCAGCAGCCTCCGGACCCTCGGGCCGCACCGGCTGTGGATGGTTGCGATGAGGCCGTCGATGAGCGGTGCGGAGCGGGGTCCCATGATGCCCTGTATGCACCGCACCAGGATGTCTCTGTTTGGCCCCACCTGGCAGAGGAGTGTCTGGATTATGCTCTTGAGCCAGTTGATCTTCCACCAGCGGAGCTCCCCGTTGCGCCGCAATTCCTGCTCCAGCCAGGGCATCACTGGGTTGACGATGTCTCGTCTGTCATAGAAAAGTGCTGCCCACTCATCCAGCAGGAGACCGCCAACCCACTCCGGCTCCTCGGCCATAGGCTCAGGCTCAGGGGACAGCGGTGGAAGGGGTGGAAGAAGGTCCTCCTCGCTGTCAGGGTCAGGGGCAGTGGTGGCGCCGAAGCCGGCGGGCACCGGCACTGCGGGCGGGGAGACGGTGCAATCCACGAACTGATTGTCTCCCCGCACAGAGACCCGGATGGTCTGCATGGCCGTCCTGCACAGCGGGCAGCTGTCCCTCAGCCTCGCCCACCGCTGGATGCAGCCAAGGCAGAAGGTGTGATTGCAGGGAATCACACAGGCCGTGTCCTGCCGCACGTCGCGGCACACAGGACACGTCCATGCCTCTTCTGCAGCCATGGTCTTCTCGCTGCAGGGGCTGGGAGAACTCAGGATGACGAGCTGTTCTCCTTCAGCGCAGCCGCAGAGGTGCTGTCTGCCCTGCAAAAGAAGGGAGGCCACAGTCACTCGCTGTGCCAGGGTGTGCGAGTCCTCAGCACAAAGCCCTCCCAAGCCCATGACTGGGCCTTCTCGTGCTCCCCGCTGGCACAGGGCCAGGCTCCCCACGGCTGCCCTGAGGCACCACTCACCTCTGCTGCTGCGGGTGCGCTCAGAAGGGTCCCGGCTGCCTGCACTAGGCAGGGCCGGGGGAACAGAAGCGATACTGCGGGGTCAGGCACTGAGATGCTGCGAGCAGCCCCAGGCACGACCCAGCACAGCACAGCCAAAACCTTGCTCGACCTGCAAGCCTCGCAGAGCTGCTCAGCACGGTCCAGGAACGAGCCAGACTGAGCCAGGCTCTGCCGGCACCCCACTGTGAGCTGTGAGGGCAGAGCTGTCACAATCCGTCACCCGGTGATGTCACAGCCTGTTGCTCGGGGACATCACCATGGACTGTCTGCCCCCGCAGCACCCACCCGTGTTTCAGATATTACCTCCTTTTCCTGTTCCTTATTTGCTGTACCCTCCCCTTCATTCCCATCCACCTTTTATGCTCGACATTTGACATTAATGCACAGGCCTTTCTTTTTCTCTGATTAAACCAACTCTAATTGTTCATGTGTTTCCTCTGTTTTGTCAATAGTAAATTGTGGATTTTTCACTAATGTGTTTCGTAGAAATTGGGTTTGGCATTCTCTTCTTGCTTCAAGAATGCCGTTTCAAATGTTCCCTCATTGCTCTTCTGTCAGCACTCTCCTGGTGCTTTCCAGGATTATCTTCCATTGTCAGTTAGAGAATACCTTTCTTTCCGAGTCCTGCATCCCATCTTGAATGGGCAGTGAGTCTATGGGGAGAGAGGGTAGGGTAGGAATTTTTAAAATTTAGATTACTTTATGAACTATGTTGTATTTAATCTCGGAATGAAAGTAAAATATGGTTTTCTTCTGAGCCATTAGATGCAAATCACAGGAATGTTTTCACAAACATTATTTTGTATCAGGCTGGCTGTGAGTAAATATCTATTTTCAATAAGAGTTGTAATGGCAGCATTACAGCTGAAATTACATTCCCTGCACTATGCCGGTTTTGAAAATAACTTGCCAAAAATTTTACACGTGATATATTTCTTAAGTGAATTATATATGGAGTCATTATTTATTCTGTCCTGGCCAAATTCGGATTTGGAAGCAGGCTAAGAAGGACTATAATCCTATGGTCTTAGGACTGGTGCTTTTCAACATCTTCATCAGTGACATAGATGATGGCATTGAGTGCAACCTCAGCAAGTTTGCAGATTACACCACGCTGAGTGGTGCAGTCAATACATTGGAAGGAAGGGAAGACATCCAGAGGGACCTGGACAGGCTGGAGAAGTGGGCCCATGAGAACCTCATACGGTTCAACAAGACCAAGTGCAAGGTTGCAGTTGGGCCAGTGCAATCCCACGTGTTTACACAGACTGGGGGAATAATTCCTTGAGATTCCTGGTAAAGGAGAAGCTGGACATGAGCCAGCAGTGTGCACTTGCAGCCTGGCAGGCCAACTGTGTTCTGGGCTGCATTAAAAGAGAAGTGGCCAGCAGGGAGATGGAGGGAGTGGCCAGCAGGGAGATGTCCCCATTGGCTCTTATGAGGCCCCATCTGGAGTACTGCTTCCAGGCCTAGGGCCACCTGCGCAAGAGAGACAAAGAGCAGTTGGAACAGGTCCAGAGGTGTGCCGCTGGGATCATCAGAGGGCTGGAGCATCCTTTCTATGAAGAAAGGTTGAGGGAACTGGTCTAGTTTAGCTTGGAGAAGGGAAGGCTCTGGGGAGACCTCATTGTGGCCTTTCAATATTTGAAGGGAGTACATAAACAGAAGGGGGCACAACTGTTTGCTAGAGTAGATAGTGATAGGACAAGGGGGAATGGCTTTAAACTGAGACAAGGAAGGTTTAGGTTAGATATTAGGAGGAAGTTTTTCACACAGAGGGTGGTGACACACAGGAACAGGTTGCCCAAGGAGGCTGTGGATGCCCCATCCCTGGAGGCATTCAAGGCCAGGCTGGATGTGGCTCTGGGCAGCCTGGTCTGGTGGTTGGTGACCCTGCACATAGCTGGAGGATTGGAACTTCATAATCATTGTAGTCCTTTTCAATCCAGCCCATTCTATTATTCTATGATTCTATGATCCTTCTTCTCTTCCACAGTATTACTTCTGCCTTTAACTGCATGGCGCCTCATCCCCTCCTGTCTTCTTGCACTTCTGTCAGTACTATGGATGTCCCTGAGATCTGTATCTTTTATTTTCAGGCCAGGACATCTTGATACATCAGTCTGAATATGTAATATGTTTTGAAATAGCAGTTCCTTAACACAATGCAGAATGACAGAAGAAAAAAAAAAAAAAAAAAAGTGCTATTAAAACATCTTTCCATTTCAGATAAATTTTCCCACAGGTGAGTGTATTTCTTCTGTCTGACTGCTGGAATGTTTTGATGTAGGCTTCTATGATCTGTTTTTCACATCAGGTTCATGGTGAAATGAATATAAATGATATTGTAACATGATTTTTTTTTTTAAAGTTTTCTGAGTCTCTTAACAGCCTGGATGACATGCAATTCAGCAAAGCTCTGAAGTGCTGATGCTCCTTTATCATAAACCTGCGATAGGTTACTGGTGAATTTCACCGGTGTTATTATGCAGGTGGTATGCTAGCTATCCCCCCTCATCACCAAAGAGGAAGAAAATCATTCATTATCTGAAAGTAGGAAGGATACAAAGGCTAGCAGGAGAGAAGACAGCCTTGGAGGCTGTAAATTCCACATCACTGAGAAATATCTACAATGATGCACGCTTATCTTAACCATGATATGAACATTCTCAGAGACTCATCATTATTTTGTGGTCAATTGGTTAGTACACTGAAGCTATCCGACTCTATGCCTTAGTATGTTGTTCTTACTTAGTAAGGCTCCACCTTGATGTTAATGTTTTTTCAATGACAGTCTAATTTGTCAAAACTAGAGATTTGTTTATCCGTGAAGGGAGGCTTGCTAGATATCACATAAAAATAAAGCAGAATTTTAAAATGTGAGTGTTATAGCCATCTCAAGACTTTGTTGCATGCTGAGATTAAGTGGAAAAGCTGTTTTAAATGGCACTATCCAGGTGAAATCTGTACCCAGGTGCTCAAGCATAGTACTGTACACCTTTCTTTTGTCCTTTTCTTGTTCCTATTGATTTACGGAGAAAATTTCTTTATGAGTCAGTTCCTCCACTAGGACATTGTGATAAATGAAAAAGCTATGGATCCAAAGTTATTCAGCCACAAACTGTTCCCCCTATTGCTAAGTGATGCAGAGTTGTTAAGCTAAAAATGTATCTTTGGGCTTTTTTCCTTTTCATGAAATTAAAGATGCAAACAACACCTCTGCTGTCAGTTACATTGTGATGAAAAATCAAATGCCTTTCTAAACTTTGCATGCCCAATTTATTGCAAGCACATAAGGTATGAAGTAGAAGGAATGCACAGAAGTGTTCTCATTATGGATTTAATTCAGAATGTCCAACACAATTGTAACAGCTGTTACAATTCTGTAAATATTATAGATTTTAAGTGGAAAGAGCCTGCCACCATTTGAACAAGAAATTTAAAGGATATGTTTGTAACATTTTAGAATTTATTTTAGCTATATCTGTGAAATCAAACCACCTCAAAGTCTCAACCTTCTGAATCTAATGAAAGAAGCTCTATGAAGCATGATTTTGTGTGAAACCATTCCACAGGAACCTGGCAAGGCAGCCAGCTAAAGTAATGGGAGCATTTACTGAAATAATTCATTTATAGACAATGGGGAAAGAAAGGAAAAAAAAAAAAAAGAGAAAAGACAAAATCCAGCAGTATGTGTCAAATTAATTGTAAGGAACTTTGGAGGATGTTTTCACTTGCTTCTCACTTGGAAAGATTTTTGTATCTGATGATATTTTGTGGGTTTTCTGATAAAACTTTTGTTCAGATCTTAATATACAGATATTAGTATAAGAAACTGGCCTATTAATTAACAATTTTATTCCAAACTCTGAGAAGTGTAATGCAAAATCCAAGGGCAAAACTGAAGGTTGTGAGAATTGATTTACATCATTCTGGGCTGCTGGACCTTCACCATCAAAACTGTGCATGAGCTGGACCTCACTAAAAGTCTCTCTGCTTGTGTAGGCAGTTTTTCCTTAGCCCAGAGGGGAGTTCATCAGAGCGCATGACTGTAGGGGGAAAAAGGAGGAAATGAGTACTTTTGAAGCCCTGATTTAGAGATATATTTTTATTTGAATTTAGTTGAAATAAATTTACAGGAGGAACCCAGCTCTTGAACCTTAACCTTATCATGAAATTTTGTTCATAATTACAGTCACTGATTGTGTAGGGTTGAAATTACAATTATTAGGCACCTGAGTGCTTTTTTTAAACTTTGGATATTGTAGAATGAGCAAGTATCACATATGGATAAATTGATACAAATACAGATGTCAGTATAGATGTAGATAATAGAAGTACATGAGATAACTTGTTGGAGATGGCAGATCCAGGTTTTTTTCTGTCTCAAAACACAAGGAAAATGAGATATTACACCAGACTTGATTGTCTTGCACTTGGTCCATCTGGAAAATCCTGGTTGTCAACTGTTTGTGAGCTGGTTCAGCCCGATTCCGTCACTAGTGGGGCAGGGGGGTTCGCAAAATCTGCATCTCCGAAAAGGGGAAACAGGGGACCCCAAAATGATTAAAAACAGCGGCAATGATCTGAGGAGAAAAAAACTCATTTACTAAATATAGTATCGAAATGCAAGATAACACACCATAATACAATATAATTAGAAATGAAGCTAATAAATATAATGAGAGTGTCCAAAAGGTGGATAGGCCTCACCCTAATGCTGAGGTGAGATGCGCAGTCCGGTTGAGCAGCAGGGAGGAGAGCCTGATGATGAAGAGGTCAGATGGTCTTGCCGGGGGTTATATCTCCTCTCTGACCCAAAGCCCCTGAGGTATGTAGTTCTTCTCTTCCGGACAGGTACCCAGAAGTGGAGCATTAGCAGTTTAACTCCCACTGCATTACATGATGTTATGATGTGGAATACCAATAACCAAAAATCATAAAACCATGATACCATTATTTCTTGTTGAACTTCAGTTCAAATACTTTACAAATGCCTTGCTAGCTTTTTGAATAAAGAAAAAGAGATGAGATTTACAGAATGGAGACTATGTATAACCACAGCTTACCTATTGTAACTATTTAATTTGAAAAGTGCAATCTTCAATAAAGCAGATTTATAGGTTGTGGGAAATGTTCTTAAGATCTAAAGATACATGAGGACAATGCTATGCAGGTTTTTTGTTTGTTTGTTTGTTTGTTTTTTCCTTATGCAAAAGTGCAATTGATTTGTATGACTGCTTTGGCTGAGAAAATAACTTTCAGACTTCATGTGTACTCATAAAGAAGAAATGGCATTAGGCATATCATATGGCAAAAACAAGCAAATAAATGATATTGTCTTACAAGAAAAAAATTGTTTTAAAATGGCAGAGAACAGAGATAGAGTACTTCAATTAGTATCTGACCATTATAGGAGATCTTCATCTGAAAATTACATTAAAGCAAGCAGTTGAAGGATTCTTAGAATCTCAGGGCAATAAGTAGATTTCTGGTATTGTGCATATGCATCTACATTTTGCTCAGCAGACAGCTGTCCCAGTTGATGAGATGTGATACAAAAACGTGATACATGAAGTGGCGATCTGGTGATCACTTGTTACTTTGGCACATGCTTGTTACAGACCTTCCAGTTCTTCATTTTGAGTAAAATCCAGAGGAAGGCTCTGTCCTTGAGAATGAATCTAATGAAATGATGGGGAGAGATTTTGTTGTAACAAGTTTTGGGTTCAGTTAACAGTTCAGTCACAGATCTGTGACAGATCTGGTGAAACAAAGTGGATTTTGTCTCTTTGTTAACCCCTGCATGTATATATATACATATATATGCATATGTATACGTATGTATGTATGTATATATGTATGTATGTATATATGTATGTATGTATGTATGTATTCTTAGTTACTTTGAACAGAGATGAGGGACATTTTATTCTCAGCTGAACTAATAATATTTACTTTCATGCCTGTTGGTGTTTACAGGAGGAGTTTCAAAGGCAGAAGCATCTAAAGTAGGAACAGGCAGCAGAGGATGAAAAGAAAGAAATGGAAGAGCAGAAAGGAGAAGGGCTCTCATAGTTTGTGAATTGCTACTACCTCTTTTTTTGAAGAAAAAGAACAAAGATTTCTAATGAATAAATAAATTGGAGAACTGCTTTTAGAAACATTAAAAATTAATGTCAACAAAAAACCTAAGTAACTGTAAATCTTTCATGATATATCTGGAAATTTTCTGTTCAATATTTCTGTCTCCCTTTATGCCCTTGTAAATAGGATTCCACTATTAGATAAGGAAATAGATAAGGAAAATAATTTGAATTTGGACATGTAAATATAATACATGGAATCTTACATTCTGAAAGAAATTGTGTACTGTAATGAAGTAATACAGTGTTGAATTGTGTGGTTTGTTTTTTTTTTTTGTTGTCGTTTTTGTTTTTATTTTTAATTGAAAAGGATTCCTTGAAAGTAGTTTTTGTGTTTTTTTATTTTCTTTCACATCATTTTCCTCTTTCATAAATATATTCTGGTTTTGCTTCTCCCAAACTGTTATCCAAGTTCTGCATGATAAGGCTGGTATCAACCTAAAAGTGCCTTCAAGACACAGGAGATCACATAATCACCAAAGCACAGAATTAGAGATTGAAAGGACCTCTAGAGATCGTCTAGTCCAATTTCTCAGCTAAAGTAGGTTCTCTACAGTAGGTTACACTGGGCAGAGCAGAGGGATAGGATCATCTCTCTCAATCTGCTGGCCAAAATCTTTTTAATGCACCCCAGGATCCCATTGGCCTTTTTGGCCACAAGGGAAAACTGCTGGCTCATGACCAACCTGCTATCCACCAGGAACCCCAGGTCCTTGTCCATGGAGCTCCTCTCTAGCAGGTCAAATGCTAACCTGTACAGAAACGTGCAGTTACTCCTCCCCAGGTATAGGTCTCTGTTTGTGCCCTTCTCATCGTAAGGTTCCTTTCCACCTAACTCTCAGCCAGTCCAGGTCTTGCTGAACGGCAGCAACCTTCACAACCTTGTCATGTGTCATCCACTCATCTCAGATCCTCCCAGAGACTTCCAGAGCAGAACTGTGCAGTGCAGATGGTGGGGTTTCTTGACTCCTCATCAAACCAAACAGGTTGTCATTTATCCTTTCACCCTTTGCAAGTCACTTGTTAATACATTAAAACAGAAGGAATTATCAGTATCTGTGTAAGAAAGGACTGCATGCTAAGTCATTTTTATATAAATGCATGTGCACATTCACACTGCTTCCTTTGTTCTTAATGTCAGACTGATCCGAGGGCTTTGAAGGACAACTGAAGTGCTTTCCATATTCCACAAGCTGCATTTTTTCTGGACAGTGTGTTCAGGACAGAAATGATTTTGCTTCAAAGCCATCATAACTACTGCAAATCTGAATAAAACCCACAAAAGCAAGAGCTGGAAAATCACGTTACCAAGCATAGACTTATGTAACTTTAAGTGACTTTGCAGAGACTTTACTATTCACAGATCTATTGGTCTACAGGACATACATAGTAGTCTACCTCTTCTCAGCAAGCATTCTGCACACTCTTTCCTGCTCCTTCTCCCTGGAGCACACATGATAAAATAGCTTGGAGAACTCTGTGAAAGTGCTTACTGAATCTGGACAAAATTTGCAAGGTCATTCATAAGTCACTGATGTGAAACATCAAGTAGTTCTGATCCATTTGATCATATGTGATTTTTGTTCTTCAGATGTATGTGTTTTGATAGGTGAACAGGAATGGTAAAGGGTATAATCTGTTTCATCTTTGTACCTGGAGAGAAAATGCCAGAGAGGAGAGAGAGACAAACGAATATCTTGTTGAAGCTGAGAGAACAAATAAATCAGTATGAAGAAGTGTCTTTGGATTAGCCAGCAAGTATGGTGTTGCAGCAGCCTGGTGTGTTGCCATCTGGGAGAGTTCAAACAAGCTGTAAATCCCAGGCCCTCCAGGTTGTGGGAAGCTGGCTTGGAGAATTACTTGTTTTGTTTCTTGGGAGGTGAAGTAGAGGCTGACTGGCAGACGCTGTAAGCATTCCCTGCTGGCTGATCAACACCAGACAAAGGGGTTTTCTTAACCTCTAACCAAAGCCAAAATGACAAAACTGTTATGAAGAGAGAATTTGCTGAAATAAATGAGAGGACTGACAGAAGAATTTCATGCTAGCTACAGAGGATAAAAACTATAAGCAAAGGACAAAGGTTTTTAATGCTATTTGTGTTGGGATATGTTCAACACTGGAAGACCTAAGGATCAGGTTTTAAAGGAATGCAGGCTTTTATGCCAAAGTGAAAGTGGTAGCTTCAGATATGTTTCACAGTACTTACATATACCTAAAATCTTGATCAATTGGGCAAATCCTTGAACAAGCTGGGAACAAAGGGAAAACTGAAGAGGATCCTAGGGCAGTATGAAGGACTGACTTCAGACGTAGCAACAATACAGAACAAATAAAGGGGAGAATCTGAGCAGATAGAGCTTTTTTTCTGGGAACGTGTATTCTAGCTTGGGTCCACTTCAGTTCTACACTTGTCTTGCACTGACAGCACCTCATTTGAAGAAGTGACTTAACTAGAAGCACCACAGGTATGATGCTGAATGAAGTAGCAATATTGTAACTCTGAAAGTGTGTGATGACCCACAACAGCTCACGTGGCTGTTTTAGAACTGAAATTTTTCTGAGCAATCAGCCTATACTGCACACTTGGAAATATACAAACAAAATTAATTTTAGAAGTAAACATCTCGGCCTCACCCCGTCTGTTTTTCAGGGAGATGTAGAAGACAACACACTGCTGACCCAGTGCTTAATATTTGATGTCGCATCTTTGTTATGAACTCACATAAAAACAGTTTGTGGCAATGAACTAAAAATTCTGTGAGTTGTTCTGACATAGGCGGATTGAGACATGAGCAGCATAATTTGATGTTAACGGACAGTAATGGACATTGTCAGCTACAGAACCAGAGCAGACCTGCAGTCTTAATAGAAAAAAGCAGTATATAATTAATCCCCAAGGCTGACGAATTCACTGAGGTTTTTTTGCAGTCCTTTCTGATTGGGATACCTTGCATTCGCAGCAGCGTGTTTGTCACCATCTGTAGCAGTTTAAATACATTTCTGTGTTCTTCTACAAAACTGGTCTCCTCAGAAACTGTACTTGCTGACTGTACAACATGCCTATCATGATTGGATTCCTTCCCTCCAGGATGGCAGAAAGAATATGTGTACACACATTTCATCTAGCAAAGCTCTTGAAGGCCAGAAATCCACAAAACAAATGTCTGAAGGAACACATCAAGTGTGTGAAGCCCATCCGGGGTCTGGCCTCCTGCTCAGAAGTGGCCCTGGGAACAGGGGTTGGTGCTGAGGTCTCCTCCGGCAGCACGTATCTGGCTGTGCACAGTGAGGGCACAAATGAAGGCATCATTTGGTGCTCTCCTTTGCTAGCATGTGCTCAAACAACCTCCCTGCAGGGCTGGCTTCAGCGCAGCCAGCTCCACATTTAGCAGTGGCTGTTTTCTCACACTGAAACAAACACATTCTCTGTACTGGGAACAAGCAAGTGAGGTCTGAGCAAATTGGGTTAGAAAAGCAGATAGCAGAGCAGAAAGAGTGCATTGATTGAATCAACAAATCTGAACTCGTGATGAGAGCCAGGCTGCCTGCTGCTCGACTACTTGAGCTTCCAGCCTTCTCTGAGGGCTTGCAGGGCTTGCAAACAAGCATGGTCTTTATGGAGGAGTGGGGAGGCAGCGTCTCAGCACAGCCCCCAGGTGACAGCCAGGCATCGCAGAGCCTCACTCCTGCTGTGCTGTGCTGGGACCAAGCTGCCACCATGGCCTGTGGTGTGGCTGCAGTTGTGTCCCTGCACAGGGGCTGTCTTCCTGGAGCAGCTTCATAGCTCCACTTGGGCTGATTCCTGCAATGTTGCCTCTACTTACTTATCTAATTGATTTCCAAGTCTCAGTCCTGACAAGATGTTGAGAGCTTGTATTCATCTCTTCAATTCTTTTGCTTCTTCTTTCCCCTAATCTCCAAAGTTCATTCAAAGTGATGCAATTTATTTCTTGAGAGTAGTTTAAAAACTTCCTCTTTCTCATGCAATAATCACTGCTATATTCTGAAATTAGAAGAAGAATAAAAATGCGTAAATGCTTTTTTAACCTGCTGTAAGTGTCCATAATGTTTATTACAGACAGAACAATAACACAGCAGAGACATAAAGACAAGAATTTATTGTTATAATTGAAGTAATCAAATTGTTTACAGTACATCAGAATTGTTATTATTATCAGCCCAGGTTGTTTTGTTGTAAAATAGAGAATAAAATAAAATAAAAATCATTACATAGAAATCTCTGTTGCAGAACAGAACAGTATGTTCTCACCTATCTGAATTTCTGACTCACCCTGGTATCTATTTTTGCATACTCTTAGATGAAGCTTTATGTTGGCTCTTTGCTCATCATTCTGTGAGCCATACTTACATCCAAATTCACTAAGTACAGTGAGTTTTAGCTGTGCTAAACACCCTTCTTTGTTCTCTTTTCCACTCCAGATAGGTTTCATCCTGATCTAGGTCCACATGTCTCACTGATGTGGGATGAGCTGTGTGTGGCCACAGGGGCTGCGTCCTCTGCTTACAGCTAGCTAACTGTTGCCAGCTGTGCCCATGCTCCATTTCCTGGGCTACAGAGCCGCAGCAAACACCATTTTAGAAAAAGAGAATGTTATCAACAATAATGGCAAGGTTTTCAGGCATAAACATGCTTCTTAAACTCGGAAGTGTTTAACATCAGGGTTTTTCTCACTGCAAGCTGCAAGGGTTGTCTGGTAGCAGAAGTGGTAAATAGTTGCCCTTTTCATTAAGAAATTGGAAATATTTTTAGACTGTCATCACTTGTGTCACAGAGCTGCACTCTGTTTCTAAAGGAAATAAAAAAAGTCCTTAATCTCTGCTTGGACATTTTGTGTCATTTTCCTTATTGTTTCAAATAATATGGGTACTAAGTGTGAAGAGCCCATATCTGCTGAGTTTAGGTTTCGTTTCTTTCAACAGCTTTCTAATACTGAGCATGTTTATAATGTAGCTACTTGCTGGAAGGAAGCCATTTCTGTATGCTTACTGGCAATCCCCAATTCACTGCCCCGAACCTCAGAGACCAGCCTTGCAGTATCTCTCTGCTGGCTTTGCCTGCTAACACCTTCCCACTAACAGTGACCTGGACCTACCAGTCCTTTGTGCCATGCCTCCTGCCTCTTCTAATTATTATTTCTCTTATAGTATGATTTTCTGCATCATTTCCACTCTTCTATTACAACCAGTCTTCCCTATGCTATCAAATTCCTTGTGTGGTTCATCACTCTCAGTTTTCTTTGGGCCTGGTAACAGCATGGAAATCTTGGAAAAACTCCAGTAGATTTTGGATCAGAAAAGGGTTTCTAGAAATACTTATTTTAAGTGCTAGGTTAATAGCCAGTTTGCAAATTTCTAGTTACAAATGGAAGCTTATTATTTTCTCTTCCCTGAATTTTAAGCTATATAAACCCATCAAAATACTGAGCTAATTAAAGTGAGACATCAAGGTTTTAACCAGGCAATTGTTTTGCAGTGTTGTTAATGACAATACATTATCTGCTCCTAAGATGACATGAGACAATTTTTTGTGTTTAATTTATTTCACTTTGCTGCCTCATGAAGTGCTCCTTTGGAGTTTTGCTTAGGATGAGTGACTTCTACACTTATTAAAACAGCATTCATGCAAATTGCAGAAATTCTGTCAAAATATTGAATTATTACCTGGTTTTCTTATGTAAACTAACTTCTATGTATTGCAGATTGCACACAGGCACTAAATTTTGACTTTGCTTTGAGCAGAATATTTCATGGAAAAACGTGACTGTGTGTTATAAGAAAGTTGTTCTGTGCCTTGATTTCGATGTTACAGTGATGCTCTCTGTCCTCTCTGAGCTGCTGAACCATTCTCTGCTGGTTATATCTTGGTCTTTGATACCTAACTTTTTGTAGGTCCGTGAGTGAAGCTACCATAATCACTTTGTGACTTCCAGCTTCTCTGCCAAGTAAGCCCTGATCCTGCAGCTGGCCCTGTGAAGATGGGTCCCCACGCTCTCCATATCCTCCAGGAAAATGAGGTAAAATCCATACAAGGCTTTATTTCAGCTAGAAATTTTCATCAAGTCACCAATATTGGAATACCACAGTTTACTTTCTGTTTTTCTAACTATTGTGTGATGGAATTTTTCATGTCACTCAGCTATGAAGTAGCAGAGAAAATAGACAGTATGTTGAAAAACCTGTGCACTGTATGCAGTGCAAAGGTTTGAGAATTTGTTTTCTCTGAAGCTGGATAAAATATGGAAGATAAGACATTTTCGTTAGTTCTTGAAAACGCAAGATCAAAATCAATGCATGCTGGGCTCACCTTTGGGGAAAGCCAGAGCAGTTCACATCAAAGCCAGCACAATGTCTGTGTGGTGTCAAATTTGCAGGCTTAGAAGAAGTAATGCAGTGGCAGGACTTTTGTTCAGTGCAGCAACAGTTTGACTTAGCACAGACAGAAAGATAAGGCCTGGAAGAAGTGGTAATTCACTAACCCTGCCCTGTCAGACATTCTGGTCAGTAAACAAGACCTTGTTTCCCTTGAAACTCAAACATGAGTATAGTCTGAGTTTGTTCCTGTCTGTGCATTACGGACAACAAAACTATGCTGATTTACAATGGTCAGTGGCAGAAGTAAAAAGCTCTTCAAAGACCTTTTTTGACCTAGAAGAAATCTCTACAGCTCAGTGGAGAAAGTAACTCATTTTCAGCTTGCAAAAAGTCTCAAATAGCAGTAACACTTTAAAAACAGACATAGATGGGAAGTTAAAACAAAAGAGCCTTCAACAAAACATGCAAAAATATCCCCTGTTCTTGCTTTGTTGTACTGATGAGAGAGGGGAGTTGATAAAACATACACGTCTCTTCTATTCTTTAAAAAATGTCAAGCATGAAGAAAACATGTATTTAACAGAATTCTTTAAATGTTTGCACTTTGGTCCTTTCAACATCTGCAAATAAACTAAGAGCAATACCCAACGATTGCAGTTTTAGTCCTTTTTCCTTTTCCCTATTCACTTTCTTAGAAACAAACTTTCTTATCACCTTTACAAAATCACAGAATCCTAGTAGTTGGAAGAAATTTCTGGATATCATCAAGTCCACCCCCTGCTAAAGCAGATTCTACAGGAAAGCATTCAGATGTCCTGGCAGGTTTTGAATATCTGCACAGAAGGAGACACCACAGCGTCTCTGGCATTCTGTTCCAGTGCTCTATCATATCTTGTTCTGTTTTTGGGCACCACTGGAAAGAGCCTGGCCCCTTCTTCGTGACACCTGGACTTTAGATACTTGTAAGCACTGATAAGATCCATGCTCAGTCTTCTATTCTCCAGGCTAAACAGTCCCAGGTCTCTCAGCCTTCTCTCATAAATTAGATGCTTCAGGCCTGGAATCATCTTTGTGGCCATCTACTCGATTGCCTCCAGTAATTTCCTGCCTGTTGAACTGAGGAGCCCAAAACTGCACACAGTACTCCTCCAGATGTGGCCTCACTGGGCAGAGTAGAAGGGGAGGATCTTCTCCCTTGACCTGCTGGCCATGTTCTTTTTAATGCACCCAGCTTCCCATTGGCCTTCCTGGCATTGCTGGCTCATGATCAACCAGTCATCCACATATGTTCTCCACAAAGCTCCTTTTCAACTGGTCAACCTGCAGCCTGTATTGTTCATGAGATTATTCCTCCCCAGCTGTAGGGCTCTACACTTCCCCACACATAGGTTTTTTTTTTTTTTTTTTTTTTTTTTTTTTCCATATGCCTTGTGGAAGAGCTTCCAGAGCTTTCCAGTGGGGCTGTGACAAAGGATCTGCTTCAAATCTGGAGCATTGGTAAAATAATTTATGGAACAAATCAACAAAATAAAGAATAACAACAAATTATTGGAGAGTGAATAGTGTTTGCCCAAAGGCTCTAAAAGAACATGCAATGAACTACTTGCTGAACTACTGGCAGTGCTGCTTTATGCTTTAGTCGTTTTAGAATGAAAATGGACAGGCTAATGGAAGAAAAAGTCAGTAAGAATTATTAAGAAGAAGGAGATATCCTGTGACACTGCAAGCTTCTCACCACAATTCTCCTAGTGCCTGAAAGTCTAAGGGTCTGCCTGACCTTTGCTTGCTTTTTTTCGGTGGGTATCCACTGCTGCCTGCTCTGTAAGAGTGCATGAACAGTCTTTACACGTGGTTAACAGAATATAACTTCAGTGTATTAAGTATCATCCCATATGAATGTGGCCCTTTGAAAAAACTGATTTAATCTACAGTATCTGGTAAGGGATGAACTCCAAGTGACTGTACTGCATGTATGGACGATACTCCAAGAGAGTTAAGCCATGTAGAAGAACCTGGTCTTCCACTGAGTTAGCTGATGTCTCAATCCCTCCGGGAACTGAGGCAAGAGTAGGATCCAAAACAGTGCCCAATAAACAGTTAAAGTCACCAGCAGAGGCCTGGTGTCATGCAACCAGTTTTAGAAGTGGAGTGAGAGAGGATTCCAGAAGTCCAGAAACTGGGACTGATAAATAGGGGCACATGCAAGCATAGCAGGTACCCACTCTGCACCAAACACTGCCGTTGGCATTGGCAGTATCCAGTACTAGCGGTCTATTCTCTCTCTCTCTTACTCTCTCTTCTTTTTTATCTTTGACCTTCAAATGTGTTGTTTTGACCATGATGCTAATTTCACAGCCCTTCTCCCTTACTATTTATTGCTGTATCCCAGATATGACAATGAGGGCAGATCCAGGAGAAATAACAAAATCTATGGAAAGCAGACACACATGAGAAAAATACATTATATGTGGCAGCTTTATTCCTGACTGTTGTTGGATGGCGAGTGGATACTGAGTTTGTAACCAGGGCTGAAAAATAGAAGCTCCTGTTGAAAAGGGTCCACTTCCAGCAGGGGTGCATCAGCACCAACCCTTCAGCTTCTCCAGTGCTGAATGCTGCCGACTGCCCCTTTTGCTCACTCGTAGAATCATGTCCCATCATGTCTCATTTGCTTAATGCCCAATATGCACTCTGAAATGTTAAACTACAAGGATTTTTTAGTTTGCTGTGCAGCTCATTACTCCCGAAAGGTTTCCTAGCCCTTTTTCTCCTAGGATTTGGGTATCTGGATCTTAGCACCCTTAAGTTTTCAGACGCACTGTATGCAAGTTTGGAGATGATGAGAAAAAAAAGTGTCATGGGGAAATGTGTGTGATATGGTGACAGCTTAAAGTAATTTGTTTAGTTTTTTAATATTCTATTTTAATTCTACTAAAAATGTGGCTTTGTCTGTAAATTGAATATCTCTGTTTTTTTAAAAAAATATTATTATTTTTTCCTGCTTTGTTTCTAAGATTTAAATAGTATTATTAGTGATGATCCACTATACTTTCTATGTCTTGAGTACTAGTGGCCCAGTTAATATTGTATGAAGACTAGCAGACTTCTGTGTTTTAGGCCATTTACTTTGTTCAGTTATCATGCCAGCTTTATACTAATCATCTAGATTTTATATTTGATTTTAATAGTAGCTTGCTTTTCTTTTTCTTTCTGGACTATCCCCACTCATTATCATTTCAACTCAAAAATTATCATCTATTTCTCAAAAGTAAATTCCCCCAAACTGAGTGAAGATAAGCTGGTAACTTTTTCAACTTGGTCTTTTACAAAGTAATAGATACATACAGCACACAGTCAAAGCTTTTGCTTTAGCTACAGATGTTGGTTTTATTGAAAACAGAACACACACACACACACAAAAAAACCAACAAGACAGACATTTGTGTAAATATTTGCCTTTGAGCAGCTTTGCAGAGAAGGACCTGGTTGTCCTGGACAACAGGCTGGACATGAGCCAACAGTGTGCTTTTGTGGCCAAGAAAGCCAGCAGCACCCTGGGGTGCATTAAAAAAGCGTGGCCAGCAGCACTTTACTCTGCCGCGGGGAGGCCACATCTGGAGCACTGTACCTGCAGGTAAGTGACACATGCAAATCATGATGCACTTATCTTGTTGTGACCATAACACTCTCTGACATCACACAAGCTAAGTACTGTGGCTTGGTGTTCTGTGTTCCTACCACAGGCCTTGTCCCAGTCGTTTTATTTTGAACATAAGTGCTTTACCACATTCACTTGGGCAGTGAGGCGTATTTTTGGAAGAACCTTCTGGAGCCTGTCTTTTCTAGACAGCATCTCCACAAAGTTTCAAAATTTACTCATAGTCTGGATGAAACATCTTACGATTTATTTCTTATTTCACTGTCTTTTGAAGTGTTTGTTTTGTAAATGACCTTTAGCCTGGAGGGGAGAGATGCTGGCAGTTAGAGGTGTAATCCTTTCCTGAATCACTTCTTTATCATGGGATAAGAAGTGTCGTGCGATAAATTCAGACAACGTTGGCTTTATTCCAGTTTTGATGTGAATCAGATCCACAAGCCATTGAATAAGTTATTTCATAGAATCAGTGAGTCATTAACGTTTGAAAAGGCCTCCACAATCATCCAGTCCAACCATCCACCTACCACAAATATTGCAGACTAAACCCTGTTCCTTTGTACCACACCTAAATGTTTCTTGAACACCTCCAGTGATGGTGACTCCACCACCTCCCTGAGCAGCCTTGTTTTCACTGATTAAATACGTAGTAGTGGCTGGAAAACTTATACAAGTATTAAGTTATTTTACTGCCCAATTACTATACCAACCTGTAACTTGCAATTTACTGTGAAGTAGGAGAAGGACTTAGTTTCGAGTCTTTACTTTGCAATCATTCCCTTTTGTAAATTGAGTCAATCTGTCAACATCAATTTGACATTGCTTTCACAGTTTGTGCTTAAAGTCATCCCCTAGAAAACATTCTACTTTTCAGATACCTTAAGACTTCTGTAAGCAAAGAAATCTTGGAAGTTAAATAGTAATCAATCTGTTGATTGCTTTGCATAATACATTTTATCTACTCTTTAAATAACAATTATTTCCAGAAACTTGGAAATTGTAGCCATATAAATAATGAAATTGATTTCATCCATGGCCCATTTTTCTTTGGAAAGAGAATATCAGTAGTGTTTGAAAAATGGATGAATAAAAGCCTTGGTTTGCTCAAGGTGGCCCACATGATGTATTTGCTAGCATGGGGATCTTTCTGGAAGAAAATGAATGCAGCTTTTCCTAACCCAGATTACTTCCTCCATGAATCTTTGGATCCGGAAATAAAAAGCAGCTAATAGTTGTGGGTCATGTGGAGGTAGTTTAAGCAAAGCTGGGTCCTTACCCTTCTGTCTGTCTCCGCTTTCCTGCATTGTTTTGTCTAATCCTGCTTTTGATATGCCAACTTTTTTTTTTAAGTTCAGAAGGTGCAGGGGTAGGGAAGTAATGATTCTTTCTCTGTCTCTTTCTGTCTCTTGCTTTTTTTGTTTGTTTTTGTTTTAAGGGAATGATTAAAAGCAGATGTATTTCCAAAAAAAGGTAAAAGTTGGTCTTGTAAAATATTTGTAAAGAGAAATGGCCTCAGGACCTCTTAGAGTAATCCCTGTTGCGTTCTGGAGTTGTTGCAGAAGATACTGTTTTTGTTACATTCACATAATTCTTTTCTCACACAATTTAATTATAAATCAAGATAACTTTACAGAGAGACCAGAATTTATGTATCTTAACTGAAGAGATAAAGCTTACATGTATTTGAGAAGCAGAAGAATGTCTTTAAATTATAGCATGTTGCTAGCTTGTGCTGAATTAGAAAACAGATTGTTTTTGTGCTTCTCCAGTATTGAAAGTATATGTTTTACATGAATGAATTTAAGAGAGATGTTTTTCCTGGAAGTAAAGGAAATGCACTACATATATACGCACCACCTCAGCTCTTATTCCTCAGAGCTATAGTGTACTTATTAGAAATGATTCAAAGATGTAATAAAGATTAAATAAATAATTTCAGAAATCACTCAGTGTTGCTGTTCAGCGCTTGATATGGTTGGTATTAGTGGTTGTATATAAGCATTCCTTTGTGATACAAATAATTATTAATCTTAACTGTGAACATAAGGCCTCTCATGTTTCTTGACAAGCTGACCTTCATCTTGTCTCTGCATATTCTGATTTCTTACATTACGTTCAGTCACTGAACCTAATTTTACCATCTCTTTCTCACACAAACAATGGTTTATTTTCCAACATTTGTTTTGCAGCAAAATTCTTTCATCTTTGCAAGAAATCCTGACAATACAGTTGCAGAACCTGTGTCACTGGAATAACTTCAGATGATTTAATGTTAAATGATATCTTCCACATCCAGTATGGCTCAGAAAGACAATAAAAATATCAATAAAACAAGTGAACCAACATGCTGGCTGCTAATTAATCATGAGGAGAAAAAACGTGGTGCAACCTAAGCTAATTTCTTAGGTGCTCATTTTTGGAGTCAATTGCAGAGACTACTATAGCATGCACTTTGTGATAGCAAAATATTCAGCAACTTTTTAATCACTTTTTTTTCCTGCCTTTTATTAATCTTAAAATAATTTCCCTTACATTTTATATTTTGAGAAAATAAATTCAAACTAGATAGTACAGTATGACATCAACCCACTCTCAGTGTTGAGATTTTGACTTCATGTGTAGTCCAGTAAAAATGAAGAGAAATTGTCCTTTTTTGTTGGTGGTGATGCCCAGTTTTAGGCCAATCTTATTCAGCATTTTTGCTGAATTCTGGTTTCCTTTGGAAAAAGGATAAAGAAGCAAGTGCTGATGTGGTGCCTGAGGAACAAAGAGTTACAGAACACTACAGGTATTTTTTTATGTGTTATTATTTTTGTGGGAAGCTTTCTTTTTTGCTAATCTGTTGTTAAAATTTATCTTTATTTACTGTTGTTCTGCAGCACCCCTAAGTTAATGACAATCCTGTCATGTTAATTTTGGAATTAGAAAATATATTAACTGGGGAGATGAAAACAGAACAAAGGGATTGAGGTGAAGCAGTGAGTCCTACGGTGAAGTCTAACAGCAGTGTTATTTAAAAATGCAGTTTTGATAAAGGAAATAAGCAGAGATTCATTGTGTCAAAGAATTTAGGGATATATACATATTTGTTTGCCAGAGGTGTTCTCTTTTTGTCAGCAAAATCTTTCCTCCTGGATTAAATGTAATTTATGATACATTATGGATGATATATAAGAATTGCCAACAAGTTTAGATTTTTAGCAAGAGAGGCTTATTTGTACGATTTCCTGTCATACGATTTATGACAGGAAGTTTGGTGAATTTTTGATATGGTCACTGAGCAGCAGTCTAAGGAATTTTTCTTGAGATGAGGAGGGCTCCAGAAGTGCTCTTGGCTTTCTGCCCTCTGATAGCTGGGAGCAGAGCCCTGCAAGATGAAAAGCTGGGAGCAGGGTGTTCATAACCTCCTTTCCATGGGGCAGGTAGGGTAGGCAGAAAGGTGACCTGTGCAACTTACAGCATTAGAAAGCTTTCACAGGAGGCTTTGATGTGAAGGTTCTGTGGATGCACTCAGCGCGTCTCAAAAGAAGGCGAAGCTATGAGTTCCTGTTTTGTTTGGGTATACTCTATGGCCATAATGCAGCATTCGTTTTTCTTTTTTCATCTGCTCTGTGCAATGTCCAGCACCTTGGTGCTCCCAGATTATGAAATTCTGTGCAAAGGGATATGCCCTCAAAATATGTACTTCTGCTGTGAAGTAATTTTAGAAAATTTACATACTGGATGGAGGTCAGCCTGCAAGAAACTGGAAGAGTAACATGTCCTCCAGTTCTGCCTTGCTTTTTTAATCTATTAGTAATGACAAGTGTGTCAGAATTGCAATGAAGAGGAGATTGCCACCAATGTGCATGAAAGCAAAGGCTCTCATAGGAAAACCTGAGGATCATCCTTATGGGAACACCACCAAACAGGTCACATTTGCAGCTGCAGAGGCAGGCGTAAGCACAATGTATTGCACAAGTTTTCCAGATGAGCAAAACAAGACTCTATGAAAGATATCTTTTATCAAAAGGCTGCTGATGGAAGTTTCCTTGATGATGAAGCTTCGCAAACTGTACTTTGGAAGTAGGGTTTGTTCTGTTACATACCAGATAAGAGCAACAGAATTTTCTAAGCAGAGATCTTCCTTACACCTTTTTAATGTGCTCCTAAAAATATAATGAGTAACCCATACTGAATGCTGTGGTAACACAGCATATAGGGAGGTTTCTAAGTGAGGAGCCTGTGCTCCCAAACATGTTTGGTGCCAGTTGTGGCATGTTGCAAGGCTGTGGACCAGGCTGGGCCAGCTCGTGGGAAGTATGCCATGATGGGGAGGTGTCAGGGAACAGGGAGGTGGAGCCAGGAAAGTTGGCCTGAATCAGGCATGGGATTATCCTGCACCATGTGGCACTGAAGGCTATAAAGCTGTAGGGAGATGGCTGGTGGCCAGAGCAATGGTCAGGATTGATTAGGGGAGGGTGAGATGTTGTGTTGGTAGAGGGGTATTGGTCAGCAAGCACCCGTATTATTAACTGGGTATCAATCAAAACATGTGGAGTAGTTCTCTCTCTTTCTCTTATTTCCTTTTTTGTCTTAGTTAATAGTTTTTATTTCAACCCATGAGTTCTATCTCATTTCCAATTCTCTCCTTTATCCCACTGAAGGGGGAATGAACAAATGGCCATGTGGCACTGACCTGCCTCCCCTTTGCTGCCCATTATTCATTTTTAATTGACTCTCTCAGGTGACCAAAATTCTGACTTCTATTAATTTTTCTTTCAGCAAATTCAACTGGACTGTCCCATTCCTGAGCTGGCTGGCAAAGATTGTTGCTCTCTGTATGTTCACAGTCATCCTATATTTCATTCCCCTGAGATACACTGTCCTTGTCTGGGGTAGGTAAAGCCTTTTCTAATTGTCCATTCACTTAGAAAAGAACTTTGTTTTAAGGGATGAATTACATTGCCAGTATTTTTCTGTATATATATATATGATCATGAAGTTTCTCTATGCTGGAAACAGGCAGGTTAGTTACAAATCACAAGTGCATGAAGATTTAGGCCCACCTGCAAAAAAAAATGTTTTGTTCTTTTTTTTTTTTTGTGACTAGAGGTCTAGATTTCATCATATCATAAACATGTAGCCATGAGGATTCTTCATATATCAAACTGTAGCTTTGTGTAGGTATTGTTCTGATTTATTTTCATCACTTATACAAAAACAGAGGCTTCTCGAATCTATACACTGCTCTTGGGACAGTATGCTTTTCTACTGTAGTACTTGAGAAAGTGTATGTAAACATACCAACAAGAAACCTTTTTTGTCCTTTTGTCCTTAGTCAATTTTCCGTGAATAACATGTTAAAAAGAGCATTGCACACAAGTGTTCAGCAAAAAGGTTGTGTCAGAGTATTTCTATTAAGGCGTAACCTGAAATATTAGCTCTTACTACATTTCTTATTATAACTTTTCATTTTTTGTTATGTTTGTGTGATCGGTCACCAGAATTAGATGTTGCCCTAGATACTGTCTGTTTCTGTTTCTGTTTTGAGTATGAAACTTGAAGATGTAAGAAATAATCCATAGTTGAAAAGGGGTTGGTAACTCTAACCTTTTACAGTTATGTATGAAACTGCATTGATTTTGATGATTTTGCAAAAATATGATAGAGTGGAAACTGATACTAGTGCTTTACTTTCTATTCAAGAGCAAGGAAGCTCCAGGATTATATTGCTACCTGCACTGAATTTCTTTCTCAAATGGCTTTTAAATGATATCTCAATAAACTAAGGAAAAACTGCCAGATATTTTATTTACGAGATGAGAAAGGATTTCATTCACTAAATTAAAACACTTTTTACACTAGCTTCTATAATTTGGTCTTATGCATGGGGTCACTTTATTGATCTAGAGATTCTGCTCGGACAGAGAATGGCCAAGTTAACACTTAGGAAATGAGGATAAATGCAGAAAATACTGTGAGATGTTAAAAGGAACTGAATTAGGTAAGATAACGAGAAGGAGAACTGAAGGGAAGAGAGGAAATAATGTTAGTGAAATGGGACAGCCATCGATAGAGCACAGCTAGAAATCTTAAAACAAATAGCAGTATTTATTCATATTGGCAATGAATCCCAGCCAAACTAAACATCTTTAAGACCTTCGATCTTGATCCCTGTGGCACCACCTTGTTCCCTTCTGCCTGCAACTGCAAGGCATCAAGCCTCCCTGGAAATTCACAGCTGCATTGTGTCTGCCTTGCCTTCATCTCCCCTATAAACGCTTCTTTCAAAACTCAAAACACATCAGAGTCATCTCTCAGGACTCTGAGAGTCTCCTTTGTTTTGCTGTGCTTGTTTGCACATGTTTGGCTATGTGAAAGGCGCTAGTACTCATTCACAGAAGATACTTTGTGTAGTGTGGTGCATACAGTCTATTCCATTGTAATTTATTATGAGACAAAGAAGGGAACAAATAAACACAGGCTGTCCTTCTCTTTTTTTTCCCCCTTCCTTTGAGAAATTCATATTTGATATCTTACTATCTTCAAGATTTTTTGTTGCCTTCTTTTTCACAGGTGTTTTGGAATGGCAAAACAATTAGCATTCTAATCGACTCAGTTTCCACTAAGTGACTCCATGTTGACTAATTAAACAAAGTCCAAGTCAAGAGTCTTCAGTCACTCACTGGAAGTATTTACTGCCGTGATTTAAATAATTCCAGTGCTATTCTGTTGCCTCCATCACTTCCACCACATGGTTCTCACACCACAGAATCTCAGAATCACAGAGCAGTAGGTGCTGGAAGGGACCTCTGAAGATGGTTAAATTTACTCCCCTGCTAGATTCCCTATAACAGGTCACACATGTAAGCATTCAGGTGGGCCTTGAATATCTGTAAAGAAGAAGACTCCACAACCTCTCTGGGCAACCTCTTCCAGAGCTCGGCCACCTTCAAAATCAAGAAGTTCATTCTCATATTCAAATGGAACTTTCTGTATTCCAGTTAGTGCCCATTGCACCTTATCCTGTCACTGGGCACCACTGAAAAGAGTCTCTCCCCACCCATTTGACACCCAGCCTGTAGATACTTATAAGCATTGATAAGATCCCTTCTTGTTCTTCTCTTCTCTAAGCTGAACAGTCCCAGGTCTCTCAGCCTTCTGTCATAAAGGTCACTAATGACCTTTGTGGTTCTCCACCTGACTCTATCATGGAATCATAAAATCATAGAATTACTCAGGTTGGAAGGGACCTCAAGGATCATCAAGTCCAACTGCAGCCTAACATACTATCCTAACTCTAACAACCCTCTGCTAATCATACCTCCGAGCACCACATCCAAACAGCTCTTACACATCCAGGGACAGTAACTCAACCACCTCTCTGGGCAGCCTATTGCAATGTTTAACCACCCTTTCTGTAAAGAAGTGTTTCCTAATGTCCAACCTAAACTTACCTTGGCACAACTTGAGGCCATTTCTCCTCGTCTTGTCACCTGTCACCAGTGAGAAGAGAACTACCCTGCTCTCACTGTAAACACCTTTGAGGTACTGGAAGAGAGTAATAAGGTCTCCCCTCAGCCACCTCTTCCCCAGACTAAACAGCCCCAGATCCCTCAGCCTCGCCTCATAGGGCTGATTTTCCAAGCCCTTCACTAGCCTCGTTGCCCTTCTTTGGACCTGCTCCAACACCTCAATGTCCCTTCTATACTGAGGTGCCCAAAACTGAACACAGTACTCGAGGTGAGGCCTCACCAACACTGAGTACAGGGGCAGGATGACTTCCCTAGTCCTGCTCACCACACCATTCCTGATACAAGCCAGGATGCCTTTGGCCTTCTTGGCCACCTGGGCACACTGCTGGCTCATGTTCAGCTGACTGTCCATCAGAACACCAAGGTTGCTTTCCATCAGGCAACTTTCCAGCCACTTCTCCCCAAGCCTGTAGGGTTGCCTGGGGTTGTTGTGACCAAAATGCAGGACCCGACACTTGGCCCTATTGAAGCTCATGCCATTAATCTTGGCCCATCGATTCAGTCTGTCCAGGTCCCTCTGCAGTGCCTTTCTCCCCTCTGGCAGATAAACACTCCCTCCAAGCTTAGTGTCCATCCAGCAGTTCCGTCTCTTTCTTGAACTGGAGAGCCCAGAACAGGACAGAGTACTCCACATTTGGCCCCAGGACAGAGTAGAGGGAGAGAATCACCTAATTCAAACTGCTGGCCATGTTCTTGGTCACAAGGGCACACTGTTGGCTCATGGCCAATTGTTATCCACTAGGACCTGTAGGTCCTTCTTTGCCAAGCTCTTTCCAGCAGGTCCACCCCTTACCTGTACTGATGCATGCAGTTATTCCTCCTCAGGTGTAGGACTTGACACTTCTGCTTGTTGAAGCCCATCAGGTTTCTGTCTGACCATCTCTCAGCCTGTCCAGCTCTTGCTGAATGGCAGAATAGCCTACTGGTGTGTCTCATCTCAGCTTTGTATCATCTGCAAACTTGCAGAAGGTGTACTCTGTCCTTTCATTTAGGTAATTTATGATGTTGAGCAAGATGGAACCAGTAACTATTCCTGGAGAACAGTAGTAACTACAGGCCTCCAACCAGGTTCTGCAGCACTGATCACAACCACCAAACTCTGCCAGTCAGCCAGGTCTCAGTCTACCTTGCTGTCTACTCTTCTATTTCATCACCTCCCAAGCTTATGCACTATGTTATAGGAGACAGTGTCAAAAGCCTTTCTGATGTCAAGATATGTAATTTCCACTGCTCCTCCTTCATCCATCCAACCCGTCATGGTATTTTTTGCAGTACCTGTTAAAAGGGGAATGCATGGAATTCACTGTAGCTTCATTATCAGTTAGGTTATCAGTTAGAAATCACCTCAATCTCTCTATATAGCTTTCTCTATACAAATAGGCCTCTTTACTCAAATTAACTGTTTTACTGCCATGCACAGGCACACCTTGCAGATAGTCAAGTAGAAACACTTGAAGTCTACTTTGGACCTGTCAGAACTTGAGAAGACTTTTTCAAATCAGTATGGCAGAATCTTGAAAGTTAAGTGAAGAAATGGAGATAACCACAGTTTACATCCCATCTCATGGAAAATAGCCTCCTTGTATGACAAGAGCTGCACCATCCTGGTTACCAGGATCCTGCTGCTGTTGATAATTGTTTTGGTAGGCACTGATAGTGTAGAAAGATTAGTTTTCTGTACTCCTGGTGCACGAAATATCTGGTAACAAGCCACAAGGGAGTCTGAAAATGCTTTCCAGAGTGTGTTCAAACCTCTTCATTTACCTTCTTTTTAGAATATTTTGTGAATTTTGAAGAAGGAAAATCTTTGCCAACTCCAGTTCTTACTGTTCTTAGTTTTCTCTTAGGTAGAATCATAGAACCATAGAATGGCTTGATAGGGATTTCAAGATCATTTAGTTCCAACCCCCTGCTACAGGAAGGGACAACTCTCTTTAGAGATCCAAAGCCCCACCCATCCTGGCCTTAAATACCTCCAGGGAAGAGGCATTCACAACCTCTTGGCAGCCTGTTCCAGTATCTCATCATCCTCACATCCTAATATCTAGTCTGATTCCACCACCTTCTAGTTCAGAGTCCCTTTCCTTCATGCTGCTGCTACATACTGTTATAAAAAGTCCCTCCCCAGCTTTTCTGTAGGCCCCCTTCAAGTATGGGATTGCTGCTATAAGGCCTCACTTGCCCTTACTTCACCAGTCTGAAGAGCCCCAGCTCTCTCAGCCTGTCCCCATAGGGGATGTGCTCCAGCCCTCTGATCATCTTCATGGCCCTCCTCTGGACCCACTTCAATAGCTCAAGGTCCTTCTTGTGCTGGGAACTCCAGAAATGGACGCAGTACTCGGGTAAGATCTCATGAGAGCAAAGTAGAATCACTTCTCTCAACCTGCTGATCATGCTTCTCTTGATACAGCTAGTGTGTGAAATTTAAACTATATAAAATCCCTATGTGATAGGCCTCAACAAAGATGCATGTGGTGTTAGATCCATATGACTCGATCTCTCAAGAAGTTGTTGAGTTTACCGAAACTTTCCCGTAATACCCTCTGTAGAAGTGAACAATTTTTCCCTTTATTTGTTGTCAAGTTACATCACTGAAACAATCCTGCTGTTCACCAGAGGTAAGGAGCTGATAATCTGGTGCCAATGGATTAAGAATATCTCCCATATAGTGCAGATGTTTGTCCTTGTAACCGTGCCCTCTGTGGTAGGGCAGACAGTCTTGAGAATGGACAGTTAATTTTTAGCTATTGTGTTTACTGATTGATTTATCCTCTAAGTTTATAGACCACATAAACTTCATTTCTGAACGCTGACCTGAGATACATTCAGAAGAAAGCCTCCATGTGAAAAGAGAAGAAAGTGAATTCTGTATGATAGTTTCCTAGTCTTCAAGTCTAAATGTTTTATTAAAATATATGACAACAGATGCATGTATCTTATATCATCTTACTCAGATAATGAGAAATTTTGTGATTCAGGCCTATATATCTCTTGGTTCTTCCGGAACAAATGTTGCATTTTTTGGTTGAGGCCAGTGGAGTGAGAAATTAGTCTTCACAGTTTATGTGCAACTGTCTTTAAAGGTAGGCATCTTTTCTTTGAAAGAAATCCACAGAAGTCAGAGAAAGTGCTTGCATAAAGGTTCATAAAGGTACAGGGAATTTCTCTCAGTCTCCGTCTAATTAGCAATTACAAGACAATTCAAAGCTCATTTATTCCAGTGGAAGCTCTTCTGTGGACTTTAATGTGTGCTGGATTGACTTCATGGATTTTAATGACATCATAAGAAAAAAATTAAATCATTCACATGAATGATCATTTTTAATGATTTAAATCATAATACGTATTAATGTAAAGCATAAATTATTTAAGACAGCCTTGTTTCTATGATCAATACTAAGATATTTTACAGGCTGATGGACAGTATTCACAGTCTTGGTGTTATATGGAAACAGATTACATATCTCTCTTTGGACTGGTGATGAAAATTGCACTGTATCAAACATATATATATTGAACCTAACTACACATTGAGAACACTGTCACTGAAGGGACTTACAAGGGTTTGATTAGTGTGTTTTCTTATCAGTTCAATGGATTCTCCTCACATCTATCACAAGTTGTTGTCTAGGAATATTGATCCAAACATATTTTATTGTTTGGAGGTTCTGATGTACTTAAACTTTTAAAGATTTTTTTCTTAGCATGCTCTTACCCAAGACATTTTTTCCCCACTGCTTAAAATCTATGATAGCCTGCAACTCGTATATTTCTAAATATTTAGTTTAATTGGAGGGATTTTATCTGAGATCTTTTTCAATTAAATTATATTAAAGAATCCATTCCAAATACTCTTAAAGGTGGTAGAGCTTTTGCTGTGGACTTCCTCAAAGAGTCTTGTTTGATGTTTTATTTTATTCCTAAAGCTAACTGGGGAGCTGTGAGCACGAGGCAACTTGCTAACTGTAACAACTCTGTCATGGGTCCCAGTGTAAACATAGAGAAAAATATTGGACTGTTAGTCCACGGTTCAGTAGGTTGAAATGGAATGGAATAGTTTAGTTGGAAGAGATCTCCAAAGATCATCTCGTCCAACAGAACACATTATAGACAGTAGTGTCCAAACACTTCTTTAACACTGAGACATAGCACAAGGCATCCATTTCCTCACGAGTGCCAGCGTTTGACCACTCTCATGGTACAGAAATGTTTCCCAGCGTCTCCCCTGGTGCAACTCAGTGCTGTTCCCATTCTGTCATTTGTGCCCAGGAGCAGAGCCTGGCACTTCCCTCTGCCTCTTTCCTCAGGGTGCTGCAGAGAACAGTGAGGTCACCTCCTGGCCTTCTCTGGTCCAGACTGGGCAACCTGAGTGTGCTCAGCCTCTCTTCACAGAATGTGCCTTACTTCTGGACACACAAAGCCCTTCTGCCAGCTTTGTTTCCTCTTCTGGATCCTTTCAGTACTTTAACATCCTTTTTGTATTTTGGAAACCAAATTTGCACATAGTACTCAAGATGAGGACAACCACTGCCTCAAACATACAGACAGCCTTTGACTGGACGACTGTGCTGTGTTTAATGCACCCCAAAATGCATTTTGCCTCCCTGAATTCCAGGGCACACTGCTGTCACCCATATCTCCAATTGTTCTCCCACTGATCTGTTGTCCAGCCAATAGTCTCCCAGACTGTGTCTGTATTTTGCAGAATGTGACATTTTATTTTGTCACAAATACAGTTTATTCCACATATATACTTCTAGAAGTTATCTGCTCATCATTTTAGACACAACTGAACTCATTGATATATATATATTTTTTAATAAATAAAACAAATTTGGAAAATATTGCTGTACCTTATTGCACATCTGCAGTATCTACACAGTTTAGCTAAAAATGCAGACAGACAGTTGAAATGCTCAGGTAGGAGCTTGTGAATCCTCTGGAAGCCCCCGGAACAGAGAGAATTACAAATTCCTGGCCAGTTCGATTGTCTAACTAATTAGTACTAACTCCATCATTTGAAGATGCTTCAGTTAGTTTGAGAACTGTATGGCGAAACTCATTTTAATATAATCAACTATTTTTCTGCAGATTTATGAAAAGTAGATGTTGTGGGTCTCTTTCTGATTTTATACCTTCTGAAAAGTCCAGATTTTAAACAGAAATGCACAAAAGATAGTATTAATTTCCCATTATGTGCAAAGCATTATGTCTGTAATCAGGTTTTGCACCAGTCTGGACTTTCCCTTAGTTCTAATCTGTGATTAGACTACCTTGCACTCTGAAATTACTCAATAAATCATTCATTTGGAAGATGAACTACTGAAACTCCTTGTCACATACCAAAAACAAGTGAAATACATTTTTTATTCCTAGCTGAAATAACTACTGAAATTATTGTTTCTGTGGTATAAATTCATTTCTTAATATTTTTTTTCTTTTAGGTGGAAAAACAATATTTTCAGGGTGATATTCATTTCACTTAACATTTCACTCGTGTTTAATCAAAAAGTGAGATATCCAAGTCATATGTTCATTGCTTCCTAATAGTCTATGAAAATATATTGATAAAAGGATTAGTTTTCTATCTAGAAATTTAGCCTCCCTGTGAAGTTTTGTGAGGTTGGACATAGAATCACAGAATGGTTGGGTTGGAATGGACCTTAAAACACACCCAGTCCAAACTACCCTGTTGTGGACTGGTTACCACGCATGCATCACTCTGTCTAGGGCTCTATCCAATTTGGTCCTCCAGTGATGGAGCATCCACAGTTTCTCTGGGCAGTTGAGTGCCAGGGCCTCACTGCCCTCTGAGTGAGAAAGGCTTTTTGTTTGTTTGTTTTCGTATTCAATCTAAAGCTACCGTATGTCTGTTTTAAAACCGTTGCCCCTTGTTCTGTCACAATGGGCTATACTAAAAATTTTTTTCTACATCTTTCTTGTAAGCTCTTTCTCCAGGCTGAACAAGCTCTGCTCCACAAACTTTCCTGACAGGAGAGGTGCTCTAGCCCTCTGACCGTTTTTGTGTACTCTCTGGACCCATTCATAACAGGTCTGTGTTAGGCAATAATGCCCGTGAAGCTTGGGGAATACCATAGGTTGTGACTGACTACGTTCCAATTAACAACTGTATCTCAATACAGCAGTGACTGGATGGCGGCTTTCGTTTTAGAAAGAAAGGCATTTCATCTGAGAGGATCAAATGGTGGTGAAAATGTTTTTTGCATGACTTAGAGAGACCAACATGATAAAGACTGAAAATGTGTCTTTTATCAGTGTAAAGTATAGGAGCTGAGCAACTTAACAAAGGAATCAGAGAGCAAAAAGCTTTAGCTGCTTCAGCTCACGTATTCCTTCCTGGCAGCTGGAATTGTGGTATTGTGATGGTGACCGTATTACAGGGACCCACAATGGGAATCACATCTGTAAGTGCAATTGCTACACTTTAAATGCTATATTAACCTAGATTACATTTTTTGAACATTGGAAAGACATCTTTTCCATCTAAGGCAACATTTTTTTTCTTTGAATTTTTATAAAATGGTGGTATGTTAAAGTATGTATAAGCAGGAATGAAGACACAATGCTAAATATATACATCCCAGAAGTATCTCCTAGCAATTTTAGAACTTTCTGTTGTGATATTGTATGTATTGCTTTATGCAAAAAGGAATGAAGAAAAAAAAACTACATAGCTATAATTGAATGCCGTATTTTTCTCACTGTCTGTCCCAGTATCCTAACAGTCTTCATCTTAACAGGCTTCTAATAAACAATAATCTGCCCATTAAACTCTTCCACTTTTGGCCATATTTCTGACGGATCTTAGCTTTGGAATTTTGGCACTGATCTTTCTCTGTCCAGATAAGCCATGAGCTCAATGTGGCTATTTCTCAGCAACTACCAGAGTATGTTCTTAATTTTATTAGAATCAGAGGAAGGGACTCCAGATAACCCCAGAATTGGGCTTCTATGGTCTAATTTTGAAACACTAAGTATCAGTGAGGTAATCTTCCCACTGAAAGTGACAAGGATCCAGTTCTCACTGAGGATCTTTTAGGACTTAGATGCAAATTTTGATTTCTCCAAGACAGCTTAGGCAGAAGCAATGGAGAAAAAATGAAATACTGCTAAGAATGCAGATTTTTCATTACTTTTGTGAGTTAAATTATTAATGTAAATCTGTCAATCTTCAAAATGTCAGATTCGTAGTGGTGCAATGCAATTACAGAAGTTCATTAGAAGTGGAATACCCTGATCATAAAATTTTCCATTTTTCCCTGAAATTATTAAAGTCATGATTGAGGGGAAGTTTTTATTTTAAATTTCATTTTGAAATATTAAAGACCATTTAGGTACTGCCTTTTCCCTCAACTATACTAACATTACCATTTATTTTAATGCCAAAATTTTATATTGAGCAAATGAAATGCTACCTTCCAGGAAAGAAAAAGCTTTACTTACAGAGGTCAGGAGGATGGGAGAAGAAATAAAATGGTGGCATGAACTCTTGTATGCTATGTGTTAGGAAATGACCAAACAGATAACTGTTTCATGATTTGACATTATTTCAATTCCACAGCCTAATTTTCAAAAGTGTAAGTGTAAGTACTTTGGAATTCTGGCAACTTTACTTAAAGACTTAATTAAAGATTCACTGCCTTTGGCTATCTGACACAAATGTGCTGGTGGTCAAAATGTCAAACTTGCTGTAAACGTTTTGTCAGCCAGAGCTTATTTATATTGTGTCATATACTAAGTGACTGTGTTCACTGCTTGTAAAGGCTGATGCTAAGCCTTGTTTCAGGAATATCAGTTGCTGAATATGAAACAGTTATCACAAGTGGGTTTAGTCAGGGGGCACCCAACATTTTCTCTTGCACTGATTGAAAAGGAATTTTTTTGGGCTGCATGTAAAATCTGTAGGTCACTCCAAAATGATGCCTCCTATTTATTTCCATAGAAGCAACAATAGATACAAAGAGCACAATAACACTATTTGACAGAGCAAATTCTCAGCTGCAAAACACCATTTTGCAAGTAGTCACCACCATTAGCTATGCATTTGCACCGGTGATGAACAAGAGCCTGCATATCATGCTCGTGAAAATCTGCATCAGCAGAGGTGTCTTCTTAGATGCACCACCCACCACCTGACTTTGCTCACATCCACTGGCTAGTCTCCGTAGATGCTCAGGAAGCATCAGTGAATGTCAGTGGGTGCCAATTCTTCTGCATGAAGGAATTCAGTGACACACCTTTGCTTCATAAGCTCTTCCCTGTCAGACACCACTCTGTCAGACTGCCCCTCTGCTGCCATCTGTCACACGGCAACAGAATGCAAAGGAATATTTGCAGGAAGCTTCAACCCCTATTACCATATCACAGCATCTGCCTCTGATGTTGTTGGTCAACACCATTAAAAAAAGGAGGCACTTTGGAGCATCCCTTGTGTGTAATATAGGTATTACATAAGTATATAAGCACACATAAGCAAACAAAACATTTTTTTTTTTTTAACTAAAGCATAAGAAAAGAGAGAGAAACAAAAACTTAAAACCAGTGTAATACTTGACCATGACACTGCTGTGTGGTTGTTGTGAGCAATGGGTGTACTCCTGTACCAGGCAAGGGCTCTTCATGGGGCAGAGCAGCTGCCACGCTGGTATGGGGCACAGAGTGGTCACAGAACAGGCTGGGTCGAGCTGTGGGTTGAATATGACTGGTTTAACTTCTTCTGATTCCCACCCAGGGTGGTGCTGTCATTAATTTAAACTGAAATATTTGCTTTAGTTATGCGTTTGTCTTTACAAATGTGCTCTTTTTTTTTGTTTGTTTTTGTTTTTGTTTGTTTTGTGGTGTTTGGTTTTTTTTTTTTTTTTTTTTTTGGTTTCAAGTTAGAGCATTTAATTCATTAACCAGTTAATTGTTGAGAGAAATAAAAATTCCATGAGTTTTATGATTCTACAGAACTACTGTTTCTACAGTCAAAATTGTCTCTTCACTAGTTTGATTGTGTGCATGCAAAATACCTCCCCATGCGTTGGAGGGTGCTGACACAGGGCAAAGGGAACACCCATGGCCAGTGCAGTGCTGTGGTTGGTTGCTGGGCTGGAAATGAGGGCAGTGTGTCCTGCTCCAGGGTACATTCCTGTGCGGTGGAAATAAGGAAGAAATGTGAGAACCTACATGCAAACTCTGAAGTTCCAAAAAAAGAGACAATCACTGTTTTTCCTTTTATAAAAGAAAAACTGTTTATCTTGTGATTTTTCCTTTTATTAGTATTATTATTTTTTTTAATTGTTTGTTCAATCTTGAAAAAAAAAAGAAAAAAAACGAAACATCTGCACTGGATCTTCCTGCTGAAGTCCAGCACTTCTTTCTGTCTGAGCCAAAGTCTGCTTCTCCACAGGAGCAGCTGCCTATGTCACTTCTTTGACCCCTCCTTCCCCCTGGGGGGGGGATAGTGGAGGGGGACAGGAAGGAAGGTCTCATAGGAGCCTTGGCTGTCAAAAGAAGAATTACCAGTAAATGGAGGCTCCATATGAACCTGAAGGATGGCCCTGAGTTGGGGCTCTCCTGGGTAATGGTAGACTTATGGGATCCTCATGTTCCTGCAATGTTTGAGACCCCCTGAGTTTAGGCTCTTCTGCTGTTTAGCTTGGAGAAGGCTCCAGAGAGACTTTACTGTGGCCTTCTAGTACTTGAAGGGAGTGAATAACAGGAGGGTCAACAGCTGTTTATGAGGGTGGATAGTGATAGGACAAGGGGAAATGGTTTTAAACTGAGATAGGGGAGGTTTAGGTTAAATATTAGGGGAAGTTTTTCTCACAGAGGGTGGTGACATTCCTAGTTACAAGGAGGTTGTGGGTGCCCCATCCCTGGAGGCATTCAAGGCCAGGCTGGATGTGGCTCTGGGCATCCTGGTCTGGTGGCTGGCGACCCTGTGCATAGCAGAGGGGTTGAAACTCAATGATCGTTGTGGTCCTTTTCAACCCAGACTAGTCTATGTTTCTATGAGAGACATTGTGAAGGGGCAGCGAGAGGGATGGGAACAATGGGCTCATAGGAGCCTTGGCTGTCAGAAGAAATGCCAGGAAATAGAGTCTCCTTGTAGGCCTGCAGGAGCTGGGGCTTTCCTCTCTAATAGTAAACTTACAGGATGAAGAAGATCAGCTCTGACATCAAGGAAGTTATTTACAGGGAGGTGAATGGATTCCGGTGCCCCTGTGATGATGGGTATGATCTCTTCCCAGTTTGCTTGACATTGATAAGGTGGTGACCAGTTTGCCCTGATGGAGATGGAGCTATTTTCATCAGGTTGTTCTTTGGAGATGGATCTACCTCCATGGGCTCTCCATCACTGCCTGGTGATTCCACCTCTGTAGGCTCAGTATCATTGCCTCTTTTTGAAAGGTGGATGAGCAGATAATTCATCCTGAGCCCTCAAAAGGAAAACTTATATATATCCTGTGGAAACCAAGCACCACTGGCTGCTTCAGCTCAGCGACTGGGATTCTGGATGCAGTTCTCTGTATATCCTTATATTGCCATGGCAGTAAGATTCTGAGCATCCTGTGGTGACCAAAACATGGCAGCTGGGACATGGGGCCTATGGCCTTTGCTGTGAGGTGGTTGAAAGTATGTACCAAGAAGGTCTGGGAAGTGGGTTCTCAACCACCCTGTAGCTGCCTGGAGTGGAGCTGTCCTGATACCAGCCAGTAGCAGTGAGGGGGCTGCCAAGGGAGATGCAATCATTATAAACTGATGAGTTTCAAGGGTTTCATTAGCTGCCCTTTGCCACCCCTACCCTCACACTTGGAATGTGAGAAGGTGATATTTCTGCCCTGATATACAAAGGAGAGGAGTGAGGAGGAGAGGGCATGGCACTGCCCTGGGCAGTAGTACTGGGACAGCACAAGGGGTCTTTTGGTGGACATCTGAGGTCTTTGTGGCCTGGTGGAGAGGTTTTCCACTCTGAGGACGAGAAGCTCAATTAGGGATTTCTGTCTTCAGCCTGTTCTCTACTTGGCCGTGGTATGGGTAGTTGAAGGTGTAGCCATGCCTTCCAAGTGCACATAGAATAGCTGTTTACCAATCATGCCTCTAGATAAGTAGTTTGGACAGGTTTGATCTCTGCAAAATCTGTAATAGAGACTTGAGAAGAGAGAGAAGGGGCAGGGCCACAGGTGTGTAGGTGGCTGTTCCTGATCATTTGAGCCCTGTGTACCTCAAACAGCATGAATATCAGGTGAAGAGGAAAGGAAGGTGTTTATTTCCTGTGCAGTGGCTAAATTACAAATGATGTGCCAAGAGAGTGCACAGACTTGTTACACTAAGAACAAAGACACTTGTTTTCATGCTTCTGGGGACAGCCTGCTGTGCCTATGGCACTAGATGATCTTTTTCCCTGCATGTTTCCAGTGTTTTTATTCCATGCCTTCTATAGGTGCAGGAGGCAGCATCAACTAAAGCTGTCTGGTGAACTAACTGACAGATATCACCTCTCTGCTAATTCCTAGCTTTTGTCTCTTTGGCTTATACTTCTTTTTAAGTGCAGATTGCATGTTTAAGGGATTAATTTTTTGTTCTGCAGTTTTGATTTAGTCAAGCTCAGTTCAGATTTGATGCCATGGTGAGGGTGTCCCTGATGGTGCAGGAAAGGGAGTAGGCTGCAGCACGATTTGTGCTGGGTCATAAGTGGCCTGGGTCATAACTGGTTGGACATGCTTGGTAGAGTCAGTTAGCACAGTAGAATTTGAACAGTTAGATGATGTAACTTTAGGACATATATTGTGCTTGTTGTTATGCATCAGCAAATTTTCTCGTGTCACAAAATAGAGACTTGCATGATATGGGAGCTTCTGTTATCTAAAACGGGATGAAGAAAGGGGGTCCCTGCCCTAATGATTGTATATGCTGGTGTTTTACATGTGAGCATATGTTCTGTTGTTTCCAAATAATGTTTAGAATTCAACAGAGCACATGAAGACATGCTTATAATGTGTTTCAACAAGATATGTTATTAGAAATGAGTCAAGAATTTGCATCTCAACACAGTCCTTTAAATCAAATCATTAGTGCGTCTGGAGTAAGTGTGCTAGCATAAATTCTGACATACTCTAATTGATAGAGTAGTAGAATAGAAGTAGATTTTAGGTGTGATTAAGAGGGTGTTTGTCATTTTGTCAAACACAATTTTCTTTATTCTTGTCATGGAGATCCCATAGTTTCCACATATGACTGTGAGTGATTCAAAGCAAGTATTAAAGAAGTCAGAGGAAGGCCATTAGTATATGTTTAGCAGGACAATGTAAAGTGAAATCTGTTGCAATTCAATTGTTTTATTGTTCTTTTGTCTAATCTGTTGCTTAGTGGTACAATCTGTTTCAAACTAATGAATTTGAAAGGAAAATGTAGGTCAGTTCTGAGAGGTAAGTAGCATTCATTTGTTAGTAAAACATGATTCACAGCCTGAACAGCTATTTTGGATTGAGTCGTGCTGTTGTGTATGAGTTTCATTAAACACAGTATGCTAATTATTTCCCTTCCCTTCCCTGCCCTGCCCTCCGCTGCCCACCCCTGCCTTTTCTGCTTTTCCTGAGGTTGATCTTTTGAATTCATTAATTTTATCCTCAGTGATCTGTAGCTTCCAGGAAGAGCAGTAGTGACACTCTGATAAGCACTACTTGAGACTGTACAGTGTGCAGCACAGTTTTGTTTTAGGATAATTGTCACCTCCCCACCAAATACACACAGAAGATGAGTCTTAGCACAGCTACTTTCCTCCTAACTCTATTTGGGAAGTATAAACATGGTTCAGTGGCCTGCACTCCAGTGTTATCTTGCTTTGAATCTATAGAGCTCTCCAGAAAAAAAAAAAGAAAAAAAAGCACAGCCAGTGCATTAGGTCCCTGAAGGATAGTGAATGAAAAAAAGTTCTTATTAGGAAGCCAAATGCTAGTGCTAAAGGAGAAGTTAATGATAAGTGTACACAGGAAGATGTGCCTTACCATCTGCTAGACTTGTATATGATTTGAAACTTCTGAACTCATGAACAAAATGGAATCAAATCTGAAACCTCACTGCAGCTACGTTTTTACAGCTATTGGTTTTCTATGAGATTTTGATATTGTGCTTAAATTAATTTTGACAGATTTTAATACCTGCTGTGTTGGAGTTGACAACTGGCTTAAGAAATAAAATTATTCAAGAACACAAATTTTCTTTAGATACACTGAGATACTGGTATGCTCTGCTAAACTCTTTTTACTTTTCTACTTTTTATAGGCAGTTGCAAAATGAAGATTGAGCTCTGTTTGCTGTTTGACTTACTGCAACTACACTTACAACCCACGATAGGATAGAAACAGCTGGAAAAAGCTTGGCTGAAATGAATGTTACCCAAAATAACCATCCCTTGAAACCCAGGGGTCCTGTATCACACAGAGACATTATCTTGTCACATAAAAGGAAGAAGGTTACAGGACTGAGGGGGTAGACTCTATGTGTCCCTGTGTGAGTGTTTAAAAAGGAATTTGTGTAGAAGAGGATTAGTGGATTGGATGGAGCTGCAGCCACGTGCCTTGCTTCTGGGCAGGCATTGCTGTCCCAGAGTAAGGTGGAAAAATTATAGAAACACAGAACCACAGAAAGGCTTAGGTTGGAAGTGACATCAAAGGCCTTCCAGTTCCAATACCCTACCACTGGCAGAACTGCCACCCGCCAGCTCAGGCTGCCCAGGGCCCTATCCAGCTTGGCCTTGAGCACCTCCAGGGGCACCCACAGCTTTCCTGGGCAGCTGTGCCAAGGCCTCACCACTCTGAGTAAAGAATTTCTTCCTAATACCTAACCTAAATCTCCCCTCTTTTAGTTTAAAGCCATTCTCCCTTGTCCTATCACTATCTGCCCACCCACTCGTTTGCAAGTTTGTAGGTACTGAATGTCTTCAGAGAGGTCTCCCTGGAGCCTTCTCTTTTCCAAGCTAAACAAGCTCAGTTCCTTCAACCCTTCTTCCTCTGGACCTTCTCCAACAGTTCCATATCTTTCTTGTTCTGGGGGCGCCAAGCTAGGATGCAGTACTTCAAATGAGTCCTTCTGAGAGCAGAGTAAAGGGAAACAATCCCCTCCTTCTCTCTGCTGGCCACCCCTCTGTTGATGCAGCCTAGGATAGTGTTGGCTTTCTGGGCTGCAAAAGTACACTGCTGACTCATATCCCGCATGTCATTCACCAGAACCTACAAGTCCTCCATAGAGTACTCTCAGTGTGTTCTTCTGCCCTTCTGTACTCTCTGGAAGGTGAAAAATTACATTTTCAAAGTTTATTTTTGCCTCCTCATTACCAACCTATTTTTAAAAAGTCTGCCACTAGACTGGTAACTTGAGAATGAAAAAAGCAGAGTGCAATTTCCACAGAGATAGCTGTGAATGAAAGGAAAATCTTTGAAAGATTTGAAACTGAAGTGTTAGCATGTTTATGTTTATCAGTGTCTTTTTAGCACAGCTTCCTGTACTTCGAAGTTGGCAGATTAAAAACCAGTATGTGTCTCTGAGACTTTCCAGCCTTCATAGAATCATAGAATGGCTTGGGTTGAAGTGACCCCTTTCATAGAGGTTATCCTTCAATGGGCAGGGACACCTTCCATTATAACAATTTTTCCAGGGAAAGATTCTTCACAGAGAGGGTTTTGAAATACTGAAATGGGTCACCCAAGCAAGCATTTGAGTCACCATCCCTGCAAGTATTTAAAAGATGCATGGTCTTTATCAGTGATGTAAACAGTGGGATTGAAAGCACCCTCAGCAAGGTTGCTGATGACATCACCCTCAGTGGTGCAGTTGATGGAAGAGGAAGAAATGTCATCCAAAAGGACTTGAAGAAGATTGAAAAATAAGCCCTCATAAACCTACTGAAATTCAGTGAGGCCAAATGCAAGTTGTTGCACTTGGGTTGGGGCAAGATGGAAAGACACAGCTTGAAGACAACTTGTCTCTCTGTATATTTCTTTATTTTATTTTATTTTATTTTAATTTTTATTTTTATTATCTTTTAATTTATTTTCTGGTTGCTCTGAAAAAAATATCAGTTCTGTGGCTTCAGAACTTTTCCTTCTTGAAGTACGTTGTTTACTCATGCTCTGAACTGGGAGAAGCAATTTGATTTCAGAAAGTGTAAAAATGAAAATTAAATTGTTTGAAGCTTAATGCCTAACTTCATAACAATGAGCATCAACGAGAATCTTCTTGAATGTATTCTTACTGTCATGATGCATTTTCAAGCAGGTTTAGTGGTTTACCAAAGCAAGGCAAGTATAACAGTATATCTTCAGCTGATTAAGTGCATTACTTTTCAGCTTGTGAGTGCTAGAAATACTTGCCCTTTGCAAACTTCTTAATATCCAAAGCTTTTTTTTCTCCATCCTTTAATCTTTGTGATCATCAAAAGAAAGAGAGCTGTGTTTAGGCGTTGATAAATTCAGTTATTGATTAGTGGGCTCTAATCTGAGAACATTCTTCTAAGCAAAATTAGCTTTGTGTATAAACATGTTTACAAACAAATAAACAAAAAACTCCAAACAAAATTAGTAGTAGTAATAGAAATAATTGCAATAATGAACAACCTTAAAAACAGTCATTAAAAAATAAAAAAATAAATTCCAACAGGAAATAAAAGCAGTCACACTGACATTATGTTTTTAGATTCTGAGAAATGCATTTTCTTCCCAGCTTAACCAACTTAAACAACCACCAAATGAGTGAATTGATGTCTGTTAGGAAGTGAAAATAAAAGCTTGTCTCTTACCATACTAAAGCAATAGTAAGAAAAAGAGTTGTTAATATGGAAATTCTAAGATTTCTCAGGACACTTTTCCACCATGTGATGAAAAGACATTTCTCCAGCCATAACCATAGCAGAGTTACTCTACGACCTCTGTAAACTCGAAGTAGAAATTGCCAGCCAGCAACAAAAGGAAAAAAGGCTCAAATAGGTTGGAGAAAACTATTTCCCATCTATTTTCCATCCACTGTCCCTGTGCTACTTGCAGTTGCCTAATCCCTGGAGAGGATTAGGCAGTCCTCCCAGCCCCGTTCCAGTGTAAGGACACAGTGAGGAGTCTCATGCCACTGGAAGAGGAGTGCCTAGCTGCAGCCTGTGACGCTAGTGCAGTCACCCAGGCAAGGAAGACAGAAGGATCCCCAGGCCTGTGTATATGAGTTGCCAGTGCAGTCTTTGATTTCAAAGCTTTCTGTGTGGTGATCATGATACCCCCCATGAACTAAAGGAACTTCTGTCTTGATGATAAGGAGACACACAAACATGAACAGAGCCTTGCATCTTCTATCTCTTTCGCAGAAAGACACAAGGAAATCCTATCAGAGACTAAGGAAGAAATGCACAGTGGAGCCAAATAGAGGATGGCACTTGCAGTTCACCTGTTTAAAGAGTCCCAAAAGAAAAATATCTCATTTGTAGGCAAGGATGAAGCTCTAAGAATTGCTGACATGAACCAGGGCTCTTGCTGAGATGCTGGTTTTATGTTTGGTAGCCTTTCTCTGGGTAGCAGTAAATCTGCTTGACAAACTGTTCCATGTAGGACCAGGACAAATTGTAAATCAGGATAGTCTTTTCATTTTGACTATCCTAAAAAGAAAAAAAAAAAGTGTACTGTAATCTGCTGGCCTTATGTGAATGGAGGCAGATCACACTTATTTTCAGAGTATGAAATTCAGACTCAGTTTTATCCCTTTCCACCTTCTCCCACCCCTATATCTCAAATATTTTTATGTGATCCCAGAAGGGTATTTTTAATTTACACATATGCTACAGACACTGAAGTGGCAAAGTCCCTTTTCAGTCTTGATAACAACTCCATTATCTCTGTTGCCTCTCTTTTTTTCTGACACCACTGCATATTTATTTCTGGATGCTGAATAAGTTGAATGTGTGGGTGAGCTTTAAAATTGAAATGAAGGCAAAAAAAGGATATAAAGCTTAGCAGAGCTTATAACACTGCCATAATAATAATCCACGTTAAAGACATATCAACAGGACTCTCCAAAAGACTTAAAGTTCTTCATGCTCTCTTACCCATTATTGTTCTCATGATGCTTTAATATAGAAAGAGTCTCTCAGTCTCTTTATCAGGACTCCAAAAGTTTTTAATGCAGGAACTTACAAGAGTGGTCTGATTGGAAACTCTAAGTTCTGTGAACTTTAATTTTCAAGTGTACTCCAGGTTGAACCTGAAATTAAACTGTAAGTAATATTTATGAAGATGGAGTAAATTCAAGTCCCAGCATTGATATAATTAAGGCAGATGAATAGGTTTTTTTATAGATTCCTTTGAAATCTGTAAATGAACTTGTTCTCTCCTATAATCCAGCCCTGGTTAAATAAATGGCTCTTATTAAAGATGAATTCTAATACATATTCTTTTATTACTCACAAGTCCACGTGAAGAGATTGATAGATGAAACCATATACCATCCCCATAAAATCATGCTTTACTAAGGTTGAACCATTAAGTGGGACACTTTTATTAAATCCTCAAATATTAAGCATTAATGAAGATCACCTAGATACAGACTTATTAAGGGCATTAATACAATGGTTACACTATTACAATAAACTCAGAGAACTACAGAATTTATTCAGCTTTTTCTGTAAGTGATCAAAGTTTCTAATACGAGTTATGGTGGGTGAAAGTGTTGTAGTCAAATGATGTCATTAAAACACATTTTTGTGTGACTCAAATTTTTTCATTTTAGTTTCCATTTTATCCACCTCAGATAAACACTGTAAAACCCCAAATATGCTCTGCACAGCATCAATTTGCTCTTTACTCTGTTCCATTTCTGCCCTTCACTAATTCACTGGTGATAGGGCAAAGTGGTCTGAGTTATAGTTACTGGTTCACCATTGCTTACTGCTGAAATTTCTTCTGTCCAGAGAGATGCAGAAAGTTAAGGACTCAGATGCAAACACTGATGCACTGTCATTGAGACGTGTGGAAATCAGACTCTATAACCACAGAGTAGTTATAAAGCAGTGCTGTGCACACACCGGATGCAGGGCAGATGTTCCCACCTAGCCTGAATACCAGTGGGCAAGAAAGGCATGTGCTTAAAGAACAAGCTGCTTGCATATGCATTAGATGTCCAAGAAAAGTTTGGGTTATTACAGTAAGTGCCCAATGTGATTGACATCCCCCCCTGACCCCAAGTCTCAGCTCTTTTACACATGTGTATCTCTCTGTGGTCTTTCTGATGAAGGCCATCATATCTTTTTCTTGGACTTGGATTAGGATAGAGGATGCTTGGCTGGCTCTGGTTGGTTGTCTCATCAGCAACAACTCTGTTCACCAATCTGCTGCTTCTTCATTAATTTGTGGTTTTACTGTTCAAGCCTGCTACCTTGCATTCCAGAGATAGGATAGCTAACAATGTTGTTTGGAAAAAACAGGAGACTCGCTGTCTGCACTAATTGTCTAAGCTTATAGAAAAGCATCTGTTATCAGCAGTGAGAACCTGGCTTAGCAATGTTAGATCTGCAGCTGCTGATTCAAAACCTCATGAAAGCAAATAACTTTTAACCTAACTTACTTTCTTTAATTTGCTTGGTGAACTTCCACCTAGTAAGGCCTACTTTTCCATCACTGCTCCGTGCATCTTATTCATCTCCCCTCAAGCCTGAGTGTAGAGGTGCTGTCTACGAAAAACACTAATTCATTGCTGGTCCAGTGAAGTAAACTTCCAAGTAATGTGATATCTCTGGACCCAATATGATACAAGTTGTTTTTTTTTATCTTCTAAAACAGTTCTAACGAAGAATGAATGGGCATACAAGCTGCTTAATACTCTGAAAGGTCTTGGCCTCATTGCACAGATGACAAAGTGGTTCAGCTGAGCATGCCTGATCATACAGTAGGACAACATAACTCTTCTAAAGCTTGGGAATCTTAAAGAGTTCCTTGGGCTAATTGAGAAAAACATGCATGAAATCAATCAATTTTCTTAGTTTTTTTTTTAGTTGCCATTAATTACAGGCAGAAAAAAAACTCATCTGGGAATGATGGTTATTCAGGAAGGTTCAGTGAACCCATGACTTCTCAGGTAGCAACTGCATAAAACATATTTATCCCTCAGGACATTAAAAAAAAAAAAAAAAGCCCTGATTCAAAAATGCAACATGTTTAACATTTCTTTTATTGTTTTTCCCTCTTGTTCATTTTCATAGGAATATTTTTGATTGATTAAAACTACAGGTTAAAACCAACTTCTCCCCTACAGCTACATTTCTGACAGATTTGCATCATGTGATCCTTTAGCTTTCTCCTAGCTTCATATTTCTGCTCTAAGCAGTTTTAAAAGAGGCCTGCATAACTGCTTGAGACCCCAGCAGCCCTTCAACGCTCTTAGCCCAGTGCGTTTTTTCTGGCCCGGGAGTTTGGAGCAGCTGCACAGATTCCGGGCTCAGGGCTGCCTTGCCTTTGTTGCTTAGCCTAGCGTCTGCTGCCAGCCTTTTGTTTCATCTCTGTTCATCTTGTTCCCTCAGCTTGGCAGGGCGTCTGCGGATCAGCAACAACAATCTGATGTTCCTGGCAAAAGTGTTACTGTTGATCCACCTTCTTCAGGCTACAGACCAGCTGTGATGTTTTACAGCAGCTTCAGTTATATATCTGTATTCCCTTGCAGCTGGTGTCCGTACAGTTTCCCTTACGAAGAGGCCAGTCCAAAGCATTCCCTTGGAAATATGGCTATGGAGAACAAATAAGAACTCTGCTCCCCAATGCATACATTAAGGTCAGATGTGTGCTTTTAAGACTTCACCTGTGATGAAATCTACACAAAGTGTGGCATGAAGATCAGACCTGAATGTCACATATGTTGTTGGAGGAGACCATTATTCCGTATCTGCTAACTAACATACATGCAGGATTTGCTGTTGTTGTTTTTGTTTGTTTGTCTTATATTTTTTTAGTTCCTTGCTTAATGTGAGTACATTCAGACTGAATCAGATGGTTAAGAATCTAAGCAAGAACATTGTAGCATGGTTATGTTAGGAAAAATAGAACTCAGTCATCTCAATAGACAAAAATTTCTTAAAAAATACTTAAAGAAAATGAAAATTCACAAAAAAGTAAGTACTGTGGAGATAATCTGAAAAAGTATTTATTCATTTATGTATTTATTCATTCATTTAAATATTTTTTAAATTTTATTATTCTCTTTTTAGTTCTAGTCTGCAGTTTAACCTGAGAAGGGAAGGATGAAGCAGGAACACTCTGAATAACAGTGTTCATTCAGTGCTAGTCCTGTCTCTCTCACATTGTTTAACTGGCATTAAATACATTCCAGATACTGCACCATGTGTGCTAATCTGATTTTCTGTACATACCAGAGGAGGCTTTCTTTTTCTGTAATGTGTGTTTGTATGCACATACATTCATGGCTGAAAATTCAAGATGAAAATATCTTCTCGTGAATTACAGAATCAGACACTCTGGAGCATCACTGGCTTTCGATAGTTTTGCTGTAATAGCTGCTCCTACTTTGAAGTGCCAGTACATGGAAGATGCTTCTGATAGCAAGAGATGGATGAATAAATCAGCCACTTCTTCATGTTACAGTTGTTGTCAGTCTCATAGTGAACTGTTTGGAAGTGAACAAATTATTAAACTGATCAGAAAACATTTGGTCCAATCCTGTAAGTTAAAATAATTTGATTTTTTTCTGGTCAAGAAAAACTTGTTTAGCTATAGGGATTTATAGGGACTTGGACTTCTTGCATTCAGAGTGACAGGCAGTGAAAAGAGTCCATCACAAATTCCTCCAGGCTGCACACTGCATTGGAAGCAGTGTCTGTACCTGAGCTAGTCCATTACAGGTGATATGTTAACATATCAGGCTGTGCTGAGAGGGAGGTCAGGCTTTCTGCTCTGTGACTGCCCATTAATTCAGCATTTGTCCATCTCTGTTGAGATCAGTCCTGTCCTTGGGCTGACACACCCTATTCTGGCTTCCTCTGAAGAGTTAGAGAGGAAAATCAGGTTTCCTTTTCTGCTCTGGAGAACCACATTCAGCTGGGAATGCCTTCCTCAGTAGATCCATCACTGCTTCTTTTCTACAAATTTGTAAAAAGGTCACAGACTTAGCAGACTTCTTATCTGTGCATGAAATGAATAGGGAAATACCAAAGTGCTGTGATGCATTTGAAGCTAAGAGTTGGATTAAATTTACCCCAAATACAAAATACAAGTTAAATGTTTAGCTGCACCTCCTCTTACATGTACTGAAGCACACAGGGGAAAGAAAACTTGTACACTTGTTATTGCTGAAACAAGTGTGCCTAGAGTTGAAGTCCTGCCTCTAGATCTAATATCTTAGTATGATGTCTGAGATATCAAATTTGGAGATAGCCAAGACAGAATTAAATAAGTTATCAGCAGTCTATCAAGATTGGGCAGCAATGTCATCTGATCCAGAGTGCTTTTTAGGTGAAGTCCGTATCTAGGTGAAGGCCTCAACAACACACCCTTTCTGTATGTACATAGTTCACCCTGAAAATGCCTCCTAATTTTTCCTTGGAAATTATGACAGGTACAAAGACCCCAATAACACTATTGATAGAACAAGTTCCCAGCTGCAAAATGCCATTAGCTGTGCATTTTCATCTGCAGGAGCCTGTGTATTGTGCTCATAAAAATCTGCACCAGTGGAGGTGGTCCACTTTCTCTGTCACCATTCCTGAAATACCACACTCTGCTCATATCCACTGTTTGATCTCCACAAATGTTCAGCAAGCATCAGTGAATGCCAATGGGTGTCATTTTCTTGCACACAGAGGAATTCAGTGACACATCTTTACTCCATCTGCACTTCCATGTCAGATACTGTTGTGTCAGAAGACCCCTCTGCTAAAATCTGTTACACAGCAACAACATGTAATGAGATACTGATGGGAAGGTACAGCCTCTCCTGCCAACATCTGCTTCTGACCTCATGCCTCTCCCCCCCCCCCCCCCCAAAAAAAAAAAGAGGCATTACTTTTGGAGCAGTTCTCATATAATCACGGCTCTTGAGTATGGGAATTCATGTTGATCTTTGCCGTACCAGTATGAAACAGTAGCAAGGAGGTTTTGTCAAAGTGTTTCATTGAACAATAAAAAAAGAGACTGGAAAGTAAAGGCAACCTCATGAGTCAATGCTCTGGCCTCAGCTACAGCTGAGCTGTTCCTGACGGATGTTTGTCCAACAGCTCCTAGCTTTCTGATCCCAGCAAGTCTCTACTGTTTGCCTGAACTTATTCTGTTATGAATCAGATGCTATCAAGTCTCAGTAAGAGATCAAAAGTTCTCTTTAAATCAGAGGCTGTACATTGTACAACAAATCATGTACATTAGATGAGGGATTGTTTCAGAAAAAAAAAAAAAAATATGAATAACTGAACTAGACTCCATTATCGTAACTGAAAGGTCTTCGTTAAAATAACTTAGGATTTAATAGAAAAACAAAAAGTAAGTACTACAGTACACACTGAGATTTAATGAAAAATCCCCACTAAAGTAAAAGAACAATGAAAAAAACTCAGTAATTTAAAGGTTTTAAGAGTGTTTATCGTGACACATGGGGATCCCACATGAATAACAGTTAATAGTTACTTAAATTACTAAAAGTTATTAAAAATAATTAAAGTACTGTCTGAAAGACACAGTATAAGTGCAATATATCTTTGGCACGGCGTCTCTCACCAGCGGTGCGTTAAGGTCTGAGGAGCGCACTGCGCTCAGGATCCTGCAGATGCAGACGGCAGGCTGCAGAGGGCACCATTTGCCAAGAAAATCCAAGCAAGCGCAAGGGCAATGCTTAAAGATCACACCGGGCACTTTGGTCGTCTGTTTTGTTACTCATTTTAATCAGGTATGAAGTATGGATTCAGTTCCTTCTCCACCAAATTCATAGATCCGGAAATACCTGCAGTCTGAATTTTTCTCAGCATAATGCATATTCCTTTTCTTTCTTCTTCTTCTTCTTCTTTTTTTTTTTTTTCCTGAATAAAAACCAAACAGTATTTACCGAAACGATACTCTGACAAAATGTTATGTCGAGACAGGCATTTTCTATGGTTTGAATTTATTCTGCTGTGTAATAAATCACTGGAAAATGAAGTAGAGTCGAGATATAATCTTGCAGAGACTAATATTGTACAGTATTTTCCACACACACACAAAAAAAAGTTAATAAAATGACTGAACAAGATAAGATGTTCAAGTTCACCATTTTAATGTCTTCAGAGAAGATGAATGTATCACTCTCTGTCTGTACACAGGGTGCTTTGTATGTTAATTTAAACGCAGCCATCCTGCTGGTAATAATCTACATATTGTAAACTCTCTGATGGATGTTGCACAATAAACAAATTCAGAGTTTTCATGGGAATTAAAAGGGAGGTAGGAAGATATCAGGTAAAAGAATGAAAATATGATCTGAGACGTGGAGTTTTCAATATCAGTACATCACAGTATTTCAGCCAGAGTCTGACTGCATATTTTATCACAGTAGGTAGCTTTAAAAATTATTTATGAGACTTGCAGAACACTTAGTGTACCAAAGAAAGGACAAATCACTTCTGCTCAGTATATGCTTATGCTAAATTCTCACTCATCTGTAGCGAGTTTCAGGAAAAGCTTCCCCTGTTTTCTTTCTGAGGAAAGCAGCACGACTGTGATAGCAACCAGTGTCAGGCATTTAGTAGCTCAGCACACTCACCCATGCACACTGACAGGGCAGAGACATAGTTTTCTCTTCCAGCTCTGTGGGTATAGGTGGCAGCAATACAAACTATGCCAGCCTGCCAGTGGGAGCTGCTCCTAGCAGCCTCGTGGTGGCTCTTTGCTTGACCAAAAAAAAAAGTGGGGGAATGTGCAATCATCAATTTTATGAATGTTAGTTTGAAAGGAACTTTTATTCCTACCTCCGGTTACATTGTTGAGATCTTTGACTATTGCTAATAAACTCTGGGGATTAGATTTGATTATAGTCTGAAGACTGAAGCAGACTGTCTGTTCTATTACATTAATCAGGAAAATCAGAATATTGATCCAAGTGACAAAGTCAAACCTCACCAACCAATTCCATGCTGGTGCCAAAAATATATTATTCCAGTAAACATACATCCTGCATAGCAGCCATAAAAATGCATTGAGAGGTGCTAGGCCTACAAGACACATGCCACTTGCTTCAGTCTCTGGAAGCATGGAGGCTGCAGAGGGACTGGGTTGGCACCGTACCTGGTTGGTTTTCCAAGCTCTGCATGGAGCTGGAGGTTCTCCCTTCTTCGGACAATGTGGTGAGAGCTGCCACCAACATTGCTCATATTATTTCTTTCATGATCTTAACAGTAAAAAATTTGTCAGCTGAGGAAAAGAAGCCAGGAAAAAAATCACACCACTGTATTATTAGAGAATAATATGTAATCCCTGTGCTTTCCCAACATTTACTATCACTCTTCCAATCCTGCTCCATCAACCACAGATGTCTGCTGCACACATTTACCAATTCCTTCTTTGCTGTGTGTCATGTGAAGGTAATAAACTCTTACATGGCCCTCTTCACATGAAGTTTTCTGGTGATTTTATTCACATAAAAAATAAAAAATAAAAATAAAAAAAATCAGAGTGACTGGGAAGCGTGTTGGGTCATTACAAGGGAAATAAGGTGCTATGCCTCCAAGTGGAAAGCGTTTCCTTTCTGAATTTTGCAAAAAGCAATAAAAAATTCTTATGTACTGACTTGTTAAATTACAGCGTGTCTGCATTTGAGAATGTTTTTAGAAGACATAAGATCATTTAGACACTAGGAATGGCATAAATATAGAAATGGCACAACAGTATGGTAATTCATTTTTAAACAGTGAAATAAAAGACCCTAAATGTACAGTGGTGGCAAATAAGATCATGTACATTTGAAAAAAGCAAGGCTGCTTTGCTGTTTCCTCCAACATGAAACCTTTCATGTTGTTAATTTGTCTTGCTCTGCCAGAAGTAAGGACACAGGGAGAAAGAAAGACAGAATAATGCTTGCAAGATTTTGCTCTGTCAGAATTCAACTTCAGCTTTAGTAATGCAGTCTCCTATTTATTTCTGCTTTATTCATTTTCTGTAACAATGGACTGGTTCTGAGTATAGCAAGTTTTCACTGGCTTCTACTTAAGCGCGTCCTAAGCTGCCCATAATATCTAAAGGACCTTTTACATCTCCTACCTCTGCTGTAAGCAATCGTGACGCTTTGGTCACAGAACTAAGCCACTGTCACAGGTAAGAAATGGAAGGAGGCCTTCAGAAGCCATCTCCTGTCGCCACTAGGCCAGGATTAATTAGCTCTAGCTGTTAGTGTTACCCTCAGCTGTTAATGAAGAGAGCAGCGCTGCCAGCCACTGACCTGAAGGGATGAGCAGTGTTGGAGCCTCACAGTGTTGGGCTGGGGAAACCTTGGCAGAGGTTGAACAGCCTTGCTTGTCTAATGTGGACCAGCTTTTTATGACCTGCTTCTGCAGGCTTTGGAAAGAAGGGCTTGTGATGACAGTAGTCTTCTGATTTCATCAATCTTCCAGCGCAGCATCAGGCCTAGCAGCACAAGTCTGTGATCATGTTGTATTTCTCTTTCCTTGACTAATGCCTAGGCCAGCCATGTCCACCCCACAGCTGATAAGCCACATGAGGCCCAGCCCAGACCGTGCTGTGGCTGCCCCATGTCCTGTGCCATCACAGCAGCCAATCTGCCCTGCCAACTTCAGAGAAATGCATGTGGCATGACATGTCTTTTAAAAGGCACAGAATGAAATGTTAGCAGTTAACATAGCTCAGCAGGGAACCCAAGATAAGATTAGCTTTTCTGAAAGTGCAGTACTAACTTTGAGCCAGACAATAGGACAACTTCCTATTATTTTATTGAAGTAAACCCACTGCAGCAGGCTCAAGGGAGATTAAATAAAATCGAGCCATAAATAATCACTTATAAGCATTTGTCTTAGTTCCCTTGAACTTGTTACTGCAGTCAGGTTTGCTGTAGCAGACTAAAAAAACATAGTCTTTTGTTGCCTGTGTAAGAGAGCAGCATCAATGCATCCACTTGGTGCTGCTTTTCCCCTTGGAGTTACAAGAATTCATTTTGCTAATTTCAGTGAGTAATGGAGTTTTACAGAGGAATTGGTGTGATTGCTGGTGAACTGTATCAAGAGATGTTTGTAGTGAAGAATTTTCAATGTTTTGCATCAATACAAAGCTTTTCTTGTGTCTTACATGCACATTCAGCACCTCTGTTTTCACAAGAACATTCTAGCATGTATATTTTTCAACATGATTTTGTTCACACTGCCCGTCAAGTAAGTGAACCATCCTGCTTTATCTCTTCAGTACAGCAAATTGGCTCGATGGGCAAACCCAGATCCTGGCACACTGCAGTGGTTCCTTCCCACTCAGCCCTGGGCCAGATGTGTGCAGGCTGCAGGTTGTGAAATGATGTTGCAACTTGTAAGTCTTTGAAGTGGGTCCAATTACTCCATTACCACTCTTGCCTCAAATTGCTCCCCATCATATATCCCTGATCCTCAGCATATTTTAACTGCACTTAAGGCTAAAAATAAAATAGGAAGAATGTCACATAACACTAATGATTTTTCTAAATAATCAGTGATAATGTGATAAGAGCTTATGAAAGGGAAATGTTTATGGATTATGTGACTGTACTGATGTACTAATTACATATCCTATTGTTTAAGTGCTTTAGTGTGTTCTTACTTGACTTTCGTAAACACTGCCAGGGAATAGCATCAGATATTATCATTGCAGCAGAAGAAACAAAAATTGCCTCCATAGCCTTGCCTCCTGAAGAAACAAAATTAGCTGGAAATTAGTAAATTAGTAAATACTTTACCTGTATACTTGTTTGTGTGAATCTGAAACTTGGAGAACTTTGCAAACAAATATAAACAATCATGTAAACAAATAAAAAACATAAATTATGTTTCTGCTGGACATTTTGATTAATACAAACTTTCAAAGACAAATGATTGTTTAGAAATATTCTCAATTAGTGTAATATACATTAGAAAAATCAAGTAAACATTCTCTTGAATATGAAAGTGCAGGTTTCCTGCTATTTCAGAGCAGGTTAATGTGGCTGTAGCATTAGGGACATATTTACAGAGTATTTGTGAAGGACTTTCCCAGCAGGTGTAGGTATGTGCAGCACCCCCTGCATGCAGACCCTGCTGGCAGAGGGCCTGCCTGAGCTCCTTGGGCTGCAATCAGCTCCACTAGAACACCTGTTGTTTGGTCACACACAGAGCTGTACAGGCTTTAGGTGAATGCAGGGATGGATCCTGAGGTACAACACATTAGCATCCTGTAATCAGCATGACAATATATGGAATATTCTCATGTAAAATATCAGCTCCTTTAATCTCATGCCATCAAGGAAGTTTAGCTAAATGTTATTCCCACTATATGGATGAAAACGAGCACTTACTTAAAAAGCCTAAAAGCCTCAGAATCAAGACCTGTATCCTCACAATGACTTTGTAAGTTTAAGACCAGTAAATTTGTCCATGTTTTTCAGAAAAGCAATTTCCTAGCATTTTACTTCAAGGTCTGTCTCATGTTCCTTGTTTTATATAAATATATATACATATTGCTTGTAAATAGCATGTACTGTTAATAAAAAATATTAACAGTTTCAGGCAATGGAAAAGAACATATCTTAATTTACAAGGGCATATCCATGGGAATTTAGGAATTTAGGTCAACCTTGTAGTAATGACCTTCCTTCTTTTGGCATCTAAGCACTACTTCCTTCTGAGGGACTTGAAGTCTTGTTTTAGTGGATTGCCATTATGACAACCTGTGTATTGTGGCTTTAAATTGCTATGTGGGTTGAAGTCTGCTGAATGAAAGAAGAAAATCAACAAAAGAAATGTTTCTGGCCAGATGCTTACAAACAAATATGTTTCCCTGAGGGCGAGAAATAAAATGCATCTTATTAAATCACATCATAAATGACCCATGTAGCACAGTTTATTTTACATTACCTAAGTAAGGAGGTACTGAGCCAAATAAATCAAGGTGAACAAGGTAATAATTGTTCCTCCTTTTATATCACCTAAAATATGGAGGTAATGAAGGAAATGTGATTATAGTGAGAATACTTTATTAGTAATAGGCTTTTCTTTCATTATTTTTTCCAAGAAATCATGTTCGCTGTGGATATGGGGACACTTTTCCCTGTACTTTCAACCTGACATTTCATATATTTGGAGGGGAGAACTCTGTAGTTGTAAAAAAAGATCAAGCACATTATGTAGTTCACTTTTTTTTTTTTTTTCCAGAGTACGGATTTTACGAGTTGGATTTGTTTTGAAATTTTTCTCATGACTTCTGGCTGTGAGAAATCGTATGTTCAGGAAGAGGTCAAAACATCTCTTGAGTGCTTGTATTAAAATTTTTATGATTTCTGGAAACTGAAGAACACCATAGATTCTTTCTTTCATGTGCCAACTAGTTTTATTGAAATAAATGGAATTACTTAATGGAGGTTATGTGGTGAATCTATTTCTTAACTGAACTGTGTACTGTAGCCATTAGTCTTCAGTAGGATTAAGATTTCACAGAGTAGCAAATTAGATTTAATCATTACAGCTAAGTAAATGAAATAGCAATATGGCCCGGAGTAGCAAATGACCTTAATTAAGATTAAAAATATTAAACAAAGAGAAATATATCTTCCTGATCAAGATTAATCATGCACTTGCCAGATCTAAAGCAGAATTAGATTTTTAAAGGTGCATATAAAGAGGCTGGTGGTTTAAGATTCAATGTTCAAACCAGCTTGCTGAAGAACACCCTTACCGGCTCAGACCCAGGTCATCTTAATTCGGTGTCCTCTGTCATAGGTCAACCAGCAGCAGAATTATGAAGAGATCTTCTCTTGGGATACTTCTACATGAGCTTCTTTATGGCCAAGAGTTTGCACTGAATTTTAGCCATCATATTTAATTTGTATTGATGGACCTGATGTCTCTGATTTTGTTTAAACGTTTTGCTAACTCTTCCACATTTTCTATACAATGTCTTCTGCAGTAGAATTTCACAATCTGCCAAAAAAAACCCAAAAAAACTAAAAGGCCAAAACCAAAAAAATAAAACCCCACCCAAAACAAAACAAAAGAAAAGAAAGAATTTCTATATGCTTGTATAGGGTTTGAATCATGGTATTAGGAAGTAGTAACTATTTAGTTTCTGGTCAACAGATGTTGCCTGGCTGTACTGAGACTGACTGTATCTCAATGATCATGTTTGCCATGAGACAGAAGTTGTGGGCTGCACTGTCCTTGTGTGTTATAGATGGTGTATATTGCTCTTCCAGTTATCCAGTTTCCTGGTAAAAAGTGTTAGTTTTGCTGCTAAATGGAATTCCACACGGACCGAGTTTTTCAATTTTTAAAATATTGTATCTGTATTTTAACCGCTAGTCTGGGTTCAAGTCATCAGTTATGTCTTTCTCACCCACAGCCTTCCTCACCAACTGTACTTTCCCCCGTGCGTGGGGAAAAATGCACCATCTGTGCTTCTGCAATTGTACTGTTCTGCACATATAATGTGGATGGATTTTGAAGAAAAACTCTAGATTTAATCTGATCTGTTCTGAAGGTATGTATCTTTACTCCTCTTACTGAAATAATTTTAGATTCCAGTTGACCATTCATTCAGATTTCTAAAGGGGTCATTTCTTCCTAAGCTGTAATTTTGAATGAATTGATCACTTGTGCTGTCACTTATCTCTGCAACTGCATTGTGCAAAATGGCTCTCTATGAAGGGTGTCATGCAAAACAAATATGTATCTTATGAGCTAATCATGTGAATGGGCAGTTCCAGACTCTGTGGGCCAGCTCCTCACAGTGATGCCAGTTTCTGCATTGGATTTAACTTCTCCTTGTGTGTTATGTGTTAACAGTAGAAAAGGTCAAGGCCAGCTCAAACACAAAAACAAGAGGAAAAGGCAATGAGAGAAGCTGTTAGCAATCCAGTGCAAGCCTTGGCTATTCTGTTAGCTAAGTAACAGCCAAAATTCAACCTCTTTTCTCCAAGGAAGCCTGTCAAGAATGAACTGGATACGCAGACCTGCTTGTCCTCCCCCAAGGGAGCAGTTATCAACACAGCACAGTGGGCTGTAATCTACATTTCCCATTTACTGGCAGGTGTGAAATAAACTGAGACTTAATGAAGTGGTTTGTAATTCTTTTGGGATGAAAAATCATTCTGTAAGTAGCATCAATCTCAGTGGCGCTGGTGACTCCACTGTCTGACTGTATAGTGTGGATAAGATTTGTAAAATTCCTTCTATAATTTAGACATCCAAAGCACCCCAAATTCACCTTTACACAAAGCTCATACCTCCTAAGAATACTGTTTTATCCTCTCACATCATCCCCATACATTATAAATGATTTTCTAGAGACAGAGTTGGCTCAAGAGGCAAATACTTGGGAGAACAGCGGAAGGACTTGGGGCCAAGTCCCACCAGATGTCCAGAGACACAATTAACCAATTTGTGTATCTGTGTTAACTTTATCCTGCCAACCAGTTTGCAAAACATGTTGATTATTTTGATCCCCTATAAAATAGTACGTTTCAGGATGAGTTTCCTTTTTGTAAGAAGAAGGAACCAGCTAACCAGTAGCAGAAATATTAAAACTTTGTAAGGCTTTTAATGGTCAAATAGAACCAATGTGTTACATTACTGCATTAGATTACAATAGGCATAAAACAAAAAGCTGACTGAACCATCACAGGGCTGCAGCCCATGCCTTAGCACCATCTGCTGAAACAGGAATGATCCTCTCCTCTGTACTGCTCTGTGTTCACCCCAAATGTCTCTCCCTCCCTGAAATCAGTAATTATTTTGGGTACAGGCCAACAGGAGAATAATGCAGGTAATTGAGAATGGTTTCAAAAGATTAGTTTTCAGCTAAATAGCTCTGTGCAAAGGGTCTCTCTGGGCTGTCTTGACAGCCTTTCGGTGTAGGTCAGTGAGGATAATAAGCAGTACTTGCCATGAGTCATTTCTGACAGGATTCAGGACTGAATCAAGGAACCTGGTGCAGAAAGCCAAAATGCAATCAAAAGGGTGGTTAGTCTTCGTGCTCTTGGCAAATGAGCAATACCTGCTTGTAGCTGGTGGCTTGAAGCCATGATTGAATTGTGTATGGATTTTGTTTGTTACCACTGAAGGCAGCAGAAGAATAAATGCTGCTTTTGTATGCTGTTTGTTGTTGTCAATTGGTGGCTTCCAAGGCAGCCATTCCGGATTGCTCTGCATATTGTGCTAGTAGGAGACAGGGAATTAAGAGGATTGCTTTGGTAAAAATATTTTTATTTTAAAGTCGGTTGTAATTGAAAGAATTAGGCCATATCCAAAAAACATGAAACAGACTGTGCTGAATATGATGTGTTATCTTAATCAAATATGTCATTTGAAGGGGAACCAAATTTGGTCATTGCTCTATTGCCACTACATGATCATTTACTAGAAGCCAGCAAACTAAGCACTGCTTGTTAAAATCTGAGTGACCTTTTCAAGGCTGAGTAGAGTGCTAAGGATGTTAAATGAGTCACGTTTCCTTATCTGGTGTGACAGATGTTTGATTTGGTTGACATTTGCAGGATTGCACAAACAGTTATGACTTCAATTGTTTATTCATCAGAGGCTGTGAAGTTATCTGATGGCGCACATATACTGTTTGATTTATTTGTTTGGTTTGGTGCTATTGGTTGTCTCATGTAAGTTTGTCAGCGTTTAAAAAGGCGTAAGTAGCAGTTGTATTCTTGGTAGAAAGGTCATTTTTTCCTGGCATTTCAAGCACTAATACAGTGTACTAGCAGTGTATTAGGGAAGCCAGACATATAACAATTTTTGAGACATTACAGAGGGATCAAGCAATCACAGAAACCTCCACAAAAAGTCCTCAAATTCTGAGCTTCACCAAATGAAGGAGTGCTCTGCTCATCTGACTGCTCTTTGAATTGCTGATTTGTGTCTGCTGGATAGTTTATTGGGATTTCTTTCCCTTTACTTTGGCATTTGTCCAATAAATCTATTTTTTTTTTTCACACGTTTGGGAATGTAGATCAATTTTCTTCTTATAAGTTTTCTTATAGCAGTACAGTGATGTTAAAACATTGTATTTTGAAAATAAGAGGTGTGAGGATGACTGTAATCCCTTGGACTTGTATATAAAACTACTTGGAGTGAGCAGTGAAATTGAGTAAGAATTAGAAAATATTTATTTGAATTTTGTAGCACTAAGTATGTGGCCATTTTGTGCAGAGAAGGAAGCTGTATGAAAGTGCGATTTTGTGAGTAGCCAATGCAGAATAAGTGAAAATATTAACAGGAAATTTTTACAAATAATTTTAATTTCTTCATTCTAAATATATTAATTCCCACCCAATAAATACTATTTATCTGAAACAGAAAGCAAATCCATGCACTTCAGATACTTTTGTAAATTGTTGTCCTTACAACAACATACCCAAACTATAGAAAGAAAATTGTTTACTAGAAAATATTCATCAAATAGAAGTAAATAAAATGGTGTCATAAAACAGTGACATAGTTTGTTTGTTTTTTTTCCCCATGTACAAATGTTTTAAAGTCCCTTAAGAACCCAAAGGTATTTCTTATCTAGTTGTCCTTATATCTAATGGTCATTTTATAGCTAAAAAGAAACTTTTTTTTTTTTTTTTACCACACTTTTTAAGGAACTCAGCATTTTTAAAAGAATATGCATATGTGGTGGATTGACTACATCTGACCAACAGATGCCCACCCAGCCGCTCCCTCCCACTGACTCCTAAGCTAGACAGAGGAAAGAAATATAATGGAAAAACCTCATGGGTCAGGACAAAGGCTGTTTGTAGAAAAAAAACCCAAAAACTCAACAAAGGTCATATGCAGAAACAAAGTGAAGAAGATTTATTCTCTACTTCACATCAGCAGGTGATGTCCAGATGCTTCCTGGGAAGCCAACTCCTGTCAGACTCAGTACAGCATACATTTCAAGAAATGCAATTATCTTCTCCTAAGTCTGAAAATACTTGGCAAGAAAAGCATGATCATTCCTAAGTTACTTATGTTCTGCTCTAAAAATCTGCTTTACATGACTTCAGCAGTGTCATCCTTTCCAGCTTAAAATTACATTTACTTTGCAGCATGACAATATCACAGAGGAATAAGAACAAAGAGCTTTGGTCCTTTTTCAGATTTTGAATGCTTTAGAGTACGATAGTAGAGTAGAGTAGAGTAGAGTAGAGTAGAGTAGAGTAGAGTAGAATACAGTAGAGTAGAGTAGAGTAGGATAGTTCAAACATCATCAAGTCCAACTTCCTGACCACTTCAGAGCTAACCAAAAGCGAGAGCATATTACTGAGAACATTATTGCAGTGCCTCAACACTTGACAGGCATGAGGCTTCCACCACCGTACTAGGAAGCCTGTGTCAAAGTCTGACTACCCTCAAGGTACAGAAGTGTTTCCCAGTGCCCACTTCGACCCTGCCTTGGAGCAGCTCTGTGTTATTCCTGTCCAGCCATTGGTGCCCAGGAGCAGAGCCTGGCATCTCCGTCTGCTTCCCTCTTCAGAGAGCTGCAGAGAGCAGTGAGGTCATCTCTGGGCTTTCTCTCTTCCAGACCGGGCAACCTGAGTGTCCTCATCCTCTTGATGCAGTGCTATCATCAGGTCTGGTGCTTCCTCTGGATGCTTTCAAGGGCCTTTTTATACTATGGGGGATGGAATGGCACACAGTGCTCAAGATGAGGCTCCGCCAGTGCTAAATATAGCAGGAGAATCACATATTTTACCTGGCTGTGCTGTGCTTATTGCACCCCAAAATGCATTTTGGTCTCCTGGCTGCCAGGGCACACTGCTCATGCTTAGTCTCTGTTACCAGTACCCCCAGATCTCTTCCTAGTGAGCTGCCCTCCAGCCGCCTGTTTCCCATCTGTGCCTGTATCTGACACTGCGTTGTCCCAGGTTTAGCATCTGGCCTTTTCCACTGCTGAACATCATGTCACTAACGACTGTCCAGTGCTCTAACCTATCTAGATCCCTTTACAAGGCTTCTCACCCACCCCGCCCCCTACCCTCAAAGGGAGTCAACAGCATCTCCCCACTTACTGTCATCAACACGAATGTCAAGGATGCATCCATCGTTGGCAAAAATTTGGAACAGAACTGGCCCTAGAACTGAGCCCTACAGAACACCATCAGTAATGGGCCACCAGCCAGGTATACCTTCATTCGCTGCAGTCCTGCGAGCTCTATTGTCAAGCCACTTTATCACTCAACACTGTGTGGTCCTTTTCATCTTACAGGTACACAATTTATCCAGAAGGATTCTGTGAGGGATGGTATCATTGCTCAAATCCAGAGCAAGGTTGAATCCTGTCAGGCCCAATGGATTTATGAAGGTTGAGCTGATACAACCATTTCCTTACAATTTTGGTGATCACAGATGGAAAGCCACTGCTTGTTCAGTCATGGTCTTCCTACTCTGAGATCTGAGAAGGCTGAGATCTGGCTGTCAAGTAATGTAGCAAAAATAACACTGTGTACTCTGTCTTTTCCTTCTCCTTTCTTGTTAGCTGACCATTTACTCCAAGTATCAGTCCAGTGCTTTCCTTTGACGTCCTCTTTGTCAACGGTTTACGGGCTGGTTCGGCCCGGTTCCGTGACAAGCGGGGTGGAGGGATCCACGGATCCACGCCTCTGGAAAAAAAAGAAACAGGGGACCCCAAAATAATTAAAACAGCGGCAACGATCTGAGGAGAAACAAACTAATTTAGGAATGCAAGATAACACACTATAATACAATATAATCAGAATAGAAGCTAATAAATCAAATATAATGAGAGAGAGAATGTCCAATAGGTGGACAGGCCTCACCACAACGCTGAGGTGAGATGCGCAGTCCGGTTGAGCAGCAGGGAGACGGGAGCAGCGCCCACGACGAAGGGCAGGCGAGAAAGAGCACATCAGGTGACCTTGCCAGGAGTTAAACCTCCTCTCCCTGACCGCAAGGTCCCCTGGGGAATGTAGTTCTTCTTCTCTTCAGGGCAGGTACCCAGGACTTGAGCATTGACAGTTAAAGTCCCAGTGCCCCGCATGATGTTATGATGTGGAATACCGAAAACCAAAAATCACAAAACCATGACACTCTTACTGTTGACATAATTAAAAAATGTCTAATTTGTTGTCTGGTGCCACAGTGTACAGTGTAAGCTCAAGTGGGACTTCGGCTTTTCTCATTTGTCCCTGTAGATTCAAACTGCAGCACTATACCATCCCTGTGAATCTGGATGTGGCTTCCTTGCTTGCTAAATTTCATCTTTTTAAGATGAAAAGAAGCATAATGTGTCAGAAAAACCTGCAGAAGAGAATGATGGATGGGAAGAGAGTGGTGAATTTTGATATCCTGTGCGAGTAGCAGAGACATTGCAAGGCCAGGTGGCATACTGCCTCCTAAAGTGCTTCTGACTATTGAGTTCTACAGAAGGACTGGAAAAACTGTAAGTATCAGCAGTTGAATGGGAGCCAATCAACCAATCAGAGAGCATCAAATGGGAAAAGTGTCAAAAAGAGTTTCATGAGAAGAGCACTGCAAGAAATGGAGAAACCTTAGTTTTCATGTATTATTGAAATGGCCTGTGAGATGACACAGATTCTTGTGAAATAAAAACTGGAGGATTGAGTGTAAGCAGCAAAACAACTGTTTTTAATAGGCCTTTTTTTTTTTCTTCTTTTTTTCTTTGCCCCTAAATGATTTTCAGTATCATTGCTTCCAGTTTTGAGGAGACATCTCTGCTTAGATTGGTGTTCCTGAAGTGGGTTGGTCAGCTTTTTCTGAAAGATGGGCCTGTCTGAACAACTTTACATAGACAATTCAAAATGAATACTTTGCATCACCAGTATTTTAGAAAATACAAGCCAGAAACAAGGAGATGCACTGCAGCTGCTTTGTTTTTGCATTTCTCACATAATTATAGGTGACCTAATTCAGTACCAGTTAAAGTAGTAGCAGCTGAACTGTAGATAGGAATCAAGTTCTGTTTCTTCAGGAAAAATAAAAACTATTCCAGGTACAAAAACCTTCATGACCCAGATAGCAAAGCTGGGAGGAATTCCAGCAACATTTCCCCTGCTCCAGTCTTCTTCACAGCAGTTCCTTCATGCCACTGAAATCCAAGCAGAGAGCCTGTAGCACTGCTCCTCTTTCCCACAAATACCAGTGTGCCTTACAGTGCTTCAGATCAAACAAACAGCACAACAGAGATTCATGTTCTGGTGCTAAGGAATGGGGCATTGAATAGAAACACCTGGGACCAAATTAGACCCAAATCTTTCCCTTTTATTTATTTATTTATTTATTTATTTATTTATTTATTTATTTATTTTTACCTTTTCTTCACCTGGTAGCTGATTTTTTCACTAGTGTCAGCCTTTCCAGTCTTAACTTAGTACCTCTCATCCAGCAGTGCCCTCCACTTTCTCATCTTTAGTGTGATGGTTTCGGTTCTTTTAGTTTTTCTTTTCCATCTGTAGTTAATAAACTCACCTTGAGCTGTTTTACACTAGTTCGGTCAATAATTTTTCAAAGTCATCGATTTCTAAGGAAGAGCAAAGGTTTTATGTAATAATCTGAACTGAAAACTTCTGAAGAAGTTTAATAAATGAATGTTTTCAGTCTCTAGTAACATATTTTTCTTCTACAATTTCACAAATCCTTCTAGAATTTGTATTTGAAAGTATTGTCATTTTTGAAGTAGAATCTGCAGCTATTTTCTTACCTGCATGATGTGACTTAGAGGGTGTTTGCATGGCTGTTGAAGTCCACAATTACCAGGAGAAAGCAGCAGTATGAAATCACCTCCCCACACAGGGCAGCTACTGTGCAGAGTATAAGAGCCCAAATTCAGTTTTCAGATTATGTTTAGTTTATGTTGCTCAGAGCCCTGTCCAACCTGACCTTGAATGTCTCCAGGGACATCACCTCCGGGCTTCCACCACCTCTCTGGGAAACCTGTGCCAGCGCCCTACCACTCTTACTGTGAAAAAATCCCGCTCTTCCTGTTGCCTTCTTTGCAAATAACTGGAAAAATAATTTGAATTAACTCTTTAATATATGAACTAGATGAAATGAGACTCATATATGTATATACTTTTTTTTTTTTTTTTTTTTTTGCTTATTTGCTATGTTTTCTGATAGAATTAAGTGTAACTGGCAAACTGGTTTACGTCCATTGACTTCAGAAGTGTATTTACACTGAACCAATACAGGGGGTGACGCCAATGACGAGCTAAATGATGCTTGCCTATATCCTTCCTGTTTGTGCTGCCTTTTGAAAAGGGGCCCAGCTCTGAGAGGTGTATACACCTCCTGAATGTAGCGAGTTAATAGCAAAACTGTTGCTGCTTGGCTGTAAAGAGTTCTTTACAATGTCAGAGTAAAGCAGAGACAGGGAAAGATATGGGAAGAGGGGAGCAGTATGATGTGGGGACATATGTGCCCCCGGGAGCTCCCGGTTGGCTGCCCTCCTCCTAAGGCAGCGGTGCCGCAGGCTGCCATGAGGAAGCTTCATCAGGCAGGGGCTAAGTGAGATGGATCTTCTTCCGTGAGACAGATCTTTAGCTTTCACTTTCAATTATGTGGATGGTTCATGAACACATGCAAAGAGAATTGCTCATTCATATTAATGACCTGTATATAGATGTTTGCTTATTTTTCTTCCTATCGTGCAGCTGCTTCGGGCAAGATATAATAGTTTTTTTTGGCTGCAAAGCTCAATTTAGGCAAATATCAACAATGACTGATGCAGCAGACTAACAGTTACCAGGTTTTCCTTCCCCAAGGATGAGATCTTCCCTTTTGTTGTTGTGAAAGTACATTTAGCCTAGAATTATGGAGCAGTTTTGCTGTGATGCTTAGTCTAAGGAACTTTTGAACGATTCTGAATTCTAATCATGCACACAAAATTGCAGGGAAAAAAAAAAACAACCAGAACCTCAGATCACACTTTCACCTCCCTCCGCCACCTGTCGCAATTTTTACACACATTTTATTTTCACTGACAAGGTACATTTCCACATTTTGTTGCTGGCTCTTAGAGGTTTAATTAGGCACTCAGCAGCACTATTTATACACTGACATTTTTCAAAGAGCTGCATGCTCTACATAGCTAATGAAAAAGGTGGCACAACAGCAGAAAAGAACTTAATATTATTCATGGGATGCTGAAAGAGAAAACGAAGCAGTGGATCACATTAATTTCAGCAAATACTATTATTTTTAAACTCATTTAAATGCAAGTCAAACTTACTGAGCACATCATGCTAGAGAGTAACTAACATTTATCTTCTTGCTATAATCAGAGCAAACAGGCTCAGGTATGCAGTCAGTCAGAGGGCGGCATTTCCAGTTTGCAGGACCAGGCCATTAACATCAGCTGCCTCTGATGAAGCCTATGCATACCCCAGAGGAGGAGCAGTTCTATCTTGGTGCTGTATTTAATTGGAAAAGTGTTTAATTGCATGCATTTCCATCTTCACAAAAGGTCTTAGGGTTCCTTCATAAGTATATTCTGGATCTCCCAAGAATGAGTCAGTGCTGCCCTAAGGGATATTTCCAAATTCATATACCCCCTGAAGCTGCAGATTTGTGTTTTGCTACCTATGTTTTTTTCTTTTCTTCTCTTTTCTTTTTCTGTGATAATTGGAGACATAAATCCAATTTAGAAATAATAAACTAATGCATAATCATGTTCTTCTGATACCTACTGCAATTTCAGGTTAAGCAAGGAAGAGAATTAAGCGTTTTCACTTAATCTTAAATATTCTGATGCACAAATATCATGCTTGTATGTGATACTTGCAGCTATTTAACATAACCCAGTGAGGTGGGAGCAGGTTGGAACTGCACTGGATGGGCTGTGTCATACCCCAGCCCTGCTGTGACCCAGTAGGTGAATCATCTGACCCCTCTATGCCTGAATCTTCTTGGTCATCAAATTGTCAAAGATCACTTTCTTTCAGGTGGTGGCAACAAAATCAGTGACCTCATTCTTTCTTTCTTTTTAAATAATATTATATCACTGCACCAAAACTCTGGAATTCAGCCAAGGTAGTGAAATACACCGTATACACGACCTTTGTCTTTGAAGAATAAAAATGATTCTCAGGAGTTGGCAGCGCTGTTCAAGCATCATCCATTGCTTACATTCTACAAGAATGGCTGCTAATTTGGTTGTCACAGCAACCACAACTCTTGCTACCCTATTTTCTCCCTCAAGCTCAATTTGTTTATAAAGCTCAAAGTTGTTTCATGTCGCTATGTTAACCTCACAAAAGAAACACAAATTTCTGGCCAGCCAAAGAAGAAACAAATTAAGTAAAAGAGCAGCAACTTACAATAGAAAACATTCTGAATCTTTACTAAACTACCTAATTAGAAATAAAAATATATATTTTTTATGTTTTATAATTCATACTGCAATTATTGTATGGGACAATGTATCACTTCGAATGACTATCAATAACTTTTCAAATTCTAAGTTTTAAAGCAGAAGAAAGTAGCCTTAGTGTAGGTTTCCCTTGTACTATTGTACAGCTCTGTATATAAGGACTGCTCACAACAGTTCAAAGATGTGGTTCATCAAATCCATTATCCTGCCTTCAGTGTGGGCTAACACCAGGTGCTTCACAATTGGACAAAACCTGGCACTTCTGTTCTCCATCTAATACTCATTCTTAGGAAATTGGATCTGAAAAGGGCACATTATAACAAAGGTAGTTGCTGAACCAGAAATCCAGCATGATTTCTGGAAATCCAATATGTTTTTCTTCTTTTTTTTTTTCCCCCATTAAATCGTATTTATCCCATTTTATGTAACAGAACACAAGTCTTTTATCCTCCCTCCCACTCAAAACTAGGTTCCATTATTGCAGGGGAGTGTATAGCTTATTGATACTGTAGCTCAAAGTCAAAAAGCTCCATCTTCCCCCTTTGCTCTTTAAAAATAAAGAAAATATTTTTATATCCCTGTCACACTTCAGGAGTCACAGATTGGAAGTGTGAATAGTGAATTACTGTTATTGGAAGTAGTAATATTTTTCAAATGCAAACAGGTATGAGAGAATATATTTTTCCTCTCCTTTTCTTAATGAGTTTCAATAATTTTCTTTTTCTTCATGCTAAAACTTTCCGTGTCTGAAATTAAGATATTTCTTTTTATTTTGCATCCATCAATATGCTACCTGAATGGAATTAGACAGTTGCATACAGTGTTCAAAGAATGGCATGCGACTTACGTGCACGATGTCTTTGTGATATTTGCAATTATTTTTTCCATTCCTTTCTTTATAAGAGGCTAACACTCTCCCTGCCTTTTTGATTGCTGCTGCACACAGCAGCTGTTTTCATGCCAGTGTAATCACAATTCATTCAGAAGGCATCACCTCCACAGGAACTTTAAACCACCCCGTTATCACCTTTTAGTCATCAAAACTGAATCTCATCTGCTATCACATTGCTTAAGAATTGGCTACCCTGTACACCTGACAGATATATAAACTCATCAGGCAAATGTATTTGGAGTGCTGCTTTGCCATCCTATCCCAGCCTCTTGATTCGTTCTTCCTCTCTCCATCCAAATATTTTATTTAGCTGATTCGGAACACTCTTAATAAAACATTGTGAACATCTAGCTTCTCAATGGGAAAGAGAAAAATTAATGTTCCAGAGTAGGCCAGAGAGATCCTCAAATTGGAAAAAAAAGTTCAGATATTAAACAGAAGAATGCCTTCTAAATTGTGCCTTCATAGACTTAGGTTAAAAAGTGCTGGAAGAGGATCATTAACTAACATCATTAACATGGAATCACAGAATGGTTTGGGTTGGAACAGACCTTTAAGATCATCTAGTTCCAAGCCCCTGCTATAGGCAGGAACACCTCCCTCTAGACCAGGTTGCTCACAGCCCCATCCTGATTCACTCAGTGTCCAAGGGAGGGGGCATCCACAACCTCACTGGACAACCTGTTCCAGTGTCTCACTTCTCTCACAGAAAAGAACTTCTTCCTGATATCTAGCTGAAACATATTGAAGTATGAGCCCCTATGGAAACAAAGTGAAAGCCTTAGGTTTGAGCCAGAACAGACTTTGTAAAGAGAAATTATAAAAAGAAAAAAAAAAAAAAAAAGTAATCTGGGATCAGGGACCATGAAAAGTTATCCTTTTGATTGACATCCAGCAAGCAAACTATTTTATCATTCACAAAGATGACTTTTACTGCTGCCTTGCTTCTTGTGAATAATTCTAATGATACTGAAGCACCATTTACGTACTGCTTTTTGCCTGCTGCATGAAGCCTGTACAAGCTTTACCTTTCTACTCCACTTTCTCAACTGATTTACCTTCTATCAATTGAAGATGTCCTAAAAGGAACACAAAGGATTATTTTAAAAATAAGTACTTCATCTTATGTATACTCAAACTACTGTATAATTATGATGAAATCTACCCTATGTTTTTCAAAACTTATTTCTAGAGCTCTTGTTTAATGAATCTGATAACAATTATTGCTACTAAGTATTAGTTTGTTCATACATATGTATAATGACTGTCACTTCCATCTCTGGAATCACTCAGGGTTAGGTAACTATCTGTGATGTGAATTTGTATAGAGTAGTCATTCCTGGATGAGATTCTGGCTCCTCTGAAGTCAGCAAAAATTATTGATTCACAACTTTACTTCAAATATCCCCGAACTTCTGCTATGGTACAAGGTAAATGCTGCCAGGCTGTGGAACTGGCCTACTCTCTTCTACATGACATAAAGACAAGACCTAACCATTCAGCAAACACCTGTTCAAGCCAGGCATTACTACTTCAAATTAAGCAATGTTTTTGCCAAGATTTGTCTCCAGAGCAGGGCTCCAGCTTTTTGCTGTGATGGAGTTTCCCACCCTGAGAAGATAGGAATAGAAGGGAGCATGCAACAAAAAATGGTTAGTGGTACATACATTTAAAAGTCCAAACAAGTTTGTCTGGCTCAACCATTCAGTAATCAATTAGCAAGAATAGAAAGATTCAGGAAAAAGCAGAATAGGTAAAGCAAAAAAGACTAAGGCCAGAATCACTGAAAAATACAGTATGGGAAAAAAAAAATTCTAGAGGGAAGGTGAATGAATTTACATTATAAGCAAATGCATTCCAGTAACAGCAGAAAAGCAAATGCAATCAGTAAATCTAGCTCTAAATTGAGCCACATACTGATATTAACAGGAGCCATGTATCTCTGGATGGCCACCAGTACCTCCTACACAAGTGGGAAGATTTAAAAATTTACAAGGTTCTACTAAATTTTCTTAATAAAGGGATGTAGGATTTTATCAAATGATAATTTATTGGATGAGAGCATATTGCTAATATGCTACATTTAGTAAGCTAGCTTATTTGAAAAAAGGAAGATGTAGTTTATATCAGTACAGAAGGCTAGAAACAGGTAAAAGTAGGCGACAGCCACCAGCACAGTAGAAGCTCGGACTGTTACCTCAGAGTATTCCTTACATAAATTAAGTAAAATGGAAGAAAATGTAAGTTTATGGCTACTGTGATTCATAGTGGTAATTTTTATAAGCTGGTAGCAGGGATGGAAGCAGAATCATAATTTCCAACTCATTAACTAGTAGCCCCAGGACCTTTTTTTTTTCTAAATGATTATGATCCATCAATGTAATACCACTGTGAAAGAAATATCATCAGTTTTAGAATCCATAATGAAAGGAGACTCTAAAGTTTCATCTAAAATAACTGTTTAACCACCCTGATCAAAAATGTAAAAAAGTACAGAGAAGGTGAAAAAAAGAAGACCTAAAATTAAACAGATTAAATGCACTGGCTTGCCCAGCTCATGAGATAAAACTTCACAGAATATGCTTACTCTAATACATCAAGGACTTGGGAGTTAAGAGGAAAAAGACAAAGCAAGTTACTTTCAAGCAGACTTGATGAGACAGCTGTATGTAAACATACTCTTTAAGTTGTATTTGTATTGCTAAGAGACACATGATTCTGTAACTGGCTTCTATTAGGCTTGCCTTGTGCAAGAACAGTTTCACTATGGAAACTGCTGCTATAAGCACATTCAGCTTGCTGATCTGCAATAGGAGGCAACACTTTGGAATCTAGAAGCTTCATTTTGACTTTTGCTTAATAAGGTTCATCCAGGTTTCCTTCAACATCTCCTGAAAGAAGTCCCAACACCATGACCAAGACATGGCCACCTTTTTACATTCCTAGTCACATCACTACATTCCCACCACAAACACACACTCTTTGAAATGCAATGGCACACTTAGCAAGGAACAAATTGTGCATATATGTATATCACCATGATAAATTTTTGCCAACTGAATCCTTCACAGCTTAGCATCTTTCCTCAGAATCTTTTCTTCAGTCACTTCTCTCCAACATTTATTTAAATTACCATGTTGCAGAAAGGTTCCTTTTAACTTTACTGACAGATTTGGTAAAACAGACTATTTTCTACTCTTCCCAGCTTAGTCTCTTCAAGTGCCTTTAAAATGCTGTTGACTGGCATCAGTAGGAACAAGAATGTAGTACCCAAATATTACAGTTACAACTAATGTTTTATTGTTCACATATACTTTTCTGCTTATGGTATTTGATGAAATTAATATTAGTACAATTTGAGCAAAGCAACCTCTCAGTTCAGTGACTGACAGATATTACAACCTAAATTGTATACTGTACTACAAGTAGAAGGGTTTTATAGAGGAAAATAAACATCACTCAAGGAAAGCAACTCATAATACTTACCAGTTAAAAACATTATTTGCAAAAGTCAGGTAACCATTACTGGGTAATGCTAGTGCCTTTCAGACATTGTATTTAGCCAACGAAGTAGTCACAAAAAAAGCATGCAGGAGAATGACTTCCTTCCCATGCTGACAAAACTGGTAGTTTATACATTGTACTCCTTCCTGTTGCAAGAAGTTTCTTAATCTTGCTAATCAGCACTTAACATTGCTTTTGGTTACAGAAGCCCGATGTTAGGAAGGATCTTGCATGCTGAGAATACAAATGCAGTCTTGCAGTTATCAATTCTTTCCAACACCTACCAATTTGAAGTACTATCCTATTAAAGTTTTGATAAGTTATGCAATTTTTATTATCGATGCATTTTCTAGTTGGTGTTGTAATTACTGCTGCTAACTGTGTCATAGCTACGTCCCAACCTGAGCCTAAAGACAAATGAAATGTGCAGGGCAACGCTTGTGTTCCTGCTCAAGACAGTGCCACATACTAATGAAATACAGTAACACAAGCTCCCCAGAATGAGTGAGTATAGAAACAAATATTCTTGTCAGTCTGAAATACTGAAAATAGAAATTCTGCAACATGTATTTACAGTGATAGTAATGATCAAACTTGATGACGCACTTAATGGCTATGATCTACACAGGTCATTATTTTAAGTGTAGTTTGAACACTATCAAAGACCACACAGCTTTGGCTGTGTTGGCTCTGTATCCAGCCAACTAAAATTTTTAAGCCCAAATTCAATTTTGAGACTGGATTTTTTCTTCTCCCTAGTTTAAGAACTAAAAAAATTAGCATTTAGCTTAATGTTAACATACTGCAAGTTGAAGGGTTTCTCAGTACACACTGGTTTTAAAAAGCACTTCAGCAGTTTCACAAAATACACCATCCAGGAATTTCAGATTTAAATTTTATTTAGACATATCCAGCATGGTACACAACCGCAGATATTTTTTCCACTTAAGCTGCTGTAAGACTTCAACTCTGCAAGAAAACACACAAGAATTAACAAATTTAAGAACTTTGTATTACATGTGCATCTAGTAAAACTTATAAAAGTATAATTTAACTTTGATAAAACCGTAAGACTGGCAAAAGAATTACACAGGTGATATGAATGACTTTGCAACTTATTCCAATTGAGATTTCACTGATAATTATTTCCTTCCAAAAACTAGCTCAGCCAACCCAGCTCCTCAAAAAACCCACATTTCTCAGATTAGAAATAACTGGTGCTATTAATTCTGTAAAGTGGAATAAATTTAAAATAAACTAAAACAGCCCTCCACTGTGGCATGCTTTCAGAACAGAAACAATGGCTGAAGCATGTTTGGTCTATCAGTATCATTAGCAAGCACCAGTTACCATAGCACCTGATGTTAATTTCCTTATTTTAAGTGCACTCTGCACCATGTCAATGTTGTGATTGTTCTGAAATGGCTGAACTGAAGCTGAAGATTTTGCTTTCTGCTGAGTTTTATCTGGCACATCAGAAAGCGTTTACAGTATCACAGATTCTCATACTGCTTCATTCACATCATATATGCCAGATATCTTTATATATTATGTGATGTACAGCTTTGTTTTGTCAAAGATGGCTATTTTACAGTTACTGTCCAAATCAGCTGGACTTCACTACCAGTGAAGCTCACTACCAGTTAGACCAGTTGCAGGCTATAAAGGCTATAATCAAGGAGGCTGACACTTGGGGATTTAAGATTCACATATCAATGACTTCAGTATTCCAGTAAAGCTAACTGAAGCCCATGCATCATTTCAGTTTAAATGGAAGTGCAAACCACAAACTGATATAAGTAAGAAGACTGTGAGATGCTGTAAATGAGATTAGACTCCTCAGATTAGTTCAGTTTCTACTGTGCTAGAACACCAAAATCATTTACCCACTAAGTGTACATACAATTTTTCCCCTTCATTTCTTAAGAAGCTGATGTCTGACAATAAAGAAAGGAGCAGCAAATCCACTTCCAAAGAATGCACACATCATTGCCAGCAACCGCCATTTGTTGTCCACAGAAAATGGAAGGTTCTAGAAAAGAAACATAAATGTTTGTTCTGCAATCAGTATAACACACCTTAATCACTTCTTCAGTTGCATGACAATAGTAAGAAGCCCAGAGCACTAACACAAGAACTACAACTGATAATAAAAATGAATCCCCCAACCATTACCCCCTTCTTTTCATGTCTAAAGACCCAGTCAGTCATTACAGTGGCATGGATATGACCTCTGGAAGTTGTTTTGCCCAACACCCTTCCAATCATACATAGGCCAAAGGAAACTGGCCTGCTCAAAACCTTGTCCAATCAACTGTAAATGTCCTAGAGTCCATTGCTTACTATACAGGCCCCACAGCATCTCCATGCAACCTGCTTTAATAGTTAAACATCTTTGTAAGAAAGACTGTATTTCTCAAGGTAAGTATAAATCTAGTTTTTAGATACAGAATTCAAGAGAACCCTTGGAGCATAATGGCACATCAGAAAGCGTTTACAGCATCAGCGTTTCTACTCATACTGCAGAGCTCATCATCTGTACCATAGAAGGCTACAAAGAAGGACACTGAAGTCACTGCAGCTTGCTTTGCTGCATTCATTAACAGCAGTACAATGAAACTGCACAGCAACTGCACTAGAGAACAGGCAATGGGATAACTACGACTTGGCTATTCAAGGCCTGCAAGCCCAATTACATACAAAACTCTGTAGATGATGGGACACGCTCACCTTCAGCAAACCTGCCACAGGTCGGGCCTGCACCTGACCCCACTTGTGCTTCTGGCCATACCAGGCCTGGACCGCGCCCTATGCTGCACTGAGGGCACCTGATTGACGAGGCCAAGACACCCTGCTAAGCCTGCCCGCGGGCCACCAGCGCCGCGTCTTTCCCGTCTCCTGCCTTCCTTCCCTACCTGTTCTCCCTCAGACTACAACCGACATCTGCCCGATCTCCCTCCTTCCCTTCCCCCCGCTTTCTCCTTCCCCTCCAGGCCCATTCCTGCCCGCAATCATCAGACCGTCCCGCAGCACTAAGACCTCCTTCCCGCACAGTACCTTCCCAGGCCCATCCTCGTAGTGGGTCCTACGGAGGACGGAGGTGGTGAATCTACGGACGCCAGCAGCCAGCATGATACCGACACGGAACACAGCGGCCTCTCCCCTGTACGACCTTCCCGCAGCACGCCCGGCGCCCTCTGGGACTGGCGGAAGTGACGACACGGAAGAAGCTACCGCGCACTCAGGGGCATGATGGGAGCTGTAGTTATTCGCAACAAAATCACGTGGTCCTGAGCGGCAGCCTGCGATTGGACGCGCTCCGGGCCTCGGAGGCGGGGTTGTGCCGCCCGCGTCCTCCCCCACCGCCATTTTTATCGCTGTGGGGTGGGATGGGGGAGGGTGGAGGGTATGAAGTGGTTCTCTTAGGTGTGGGCGGAGCGGTGCGAGCGAGCGAGCCCCGCCGTTGGTTGAGTTGGGGGCAGTTGCACGCACGTTTAGTATTTCCGGCTGCTACCGGTATATTTTGGCATATTTTGCTATATTTTACTTTGAAAGTGACACTTGAATTCTGGCACTACAAAATAAACATACAAAGAAATCTTAAGTGGGTCGTGTGCCCAATTAATAGTTATTTTTTTTTTTTTTTTTTTTGGTCATTGATTTCTCTTATAGATTGTGAGTATTATCAGGTTGTGGCTGTTCTTTTCGTCACAAGACCACACAGCCCTTGTGCTGCATGCATCAACAACAGTGACATTCAACCTAAGGAGGTTGTGAGTAACAACACAAATGATTCATTTAAATCTGGCCTCTTCTTTTTTGAGTGCTTCATTACTCCTTGACCATTAATTAGCAATACAGATCTCTTGCGCACATTTTTCCCATTTAGTAGTGGATTTAGTTGTTATTTAGTTAGGTATGTTTCAGATTTTTTTTTCCCACTGTCTAGTTTTTTTTTTAATTTTATGTATAATAGGTTGCAATTCTTTTTGTTTTCTTCATTTGCTAACTCTGAAGTGTTTTGGAAGATGCTTTCCTCTTTTTGCTAACTTACGTTGCTGCTTAGCTCAACCAAATCTCTTTTTACACATTCCTAATTGTAATTAATTCTGCAATGGTACTTTAATTCTTTTATGGTAGTCTGCTTGCCCTCGGTGGTCACCACGCCACAGGAGGATACAATTCCTGGTATTTTCCCTTTTTAACATGTTGTTCTTTTTAGGCAGCTCTCTTCTGGCAATGCGTAGTGTTTGTTGTTGCTGAGTTGCTGCTGAGTAAAGGTGTGAAGATCAGCATAGCACAGCAGATCCTCAGCAATGTGATTTTGAGCTGAGCCAAGATCCTTCATATCTCTCAGGACCAGGTAAACAGTTCCTTTTTTTCTTGTTGTTTCCTAGGCAGCAAATGTACGAAAGCCATCATTAGCACTGTTTGAAAATGTATTCTCTGCTTAACATCACAAGTCTACTCAGGGATAATTTTAGTCAGTTCAGTTGCAGTTCTTGTCCTAATGCTATTGTAATTATTTATTTATTTATGTATTTATTTTCTTTGGCATAGGGCAGACAATGTTGTCCTGCTGGTAGGGTGACTCAGTGATACTTCGCAGTTAATGTATTTTGACCTCCCAAGCATACGCGTTTTGTGTTGCTCAGTAAGGCTATTAGTTTCAAGGATAGATACTAAGCAGTCTGCAGTAGAAGATATTAATCACTGTCAGAGTTTAGCCACTATCTTTCGTATGTATACTGAGTTATGATACTACAATGTTTTCTTGATTGACTTAATTCTGAGAAGTTTGTGATAGAGTTAGGTGTCGTTTACTTTAAGGTTTATATTGGATATATCCACACAGATTTGTTTTAGAAAGGACAAAAGATTCAGTTTCTTGACTTTCAGATATTCCAGATATTTTCTACATGACTTCTACAATGATACAGTTAATAGGCTTTTATTAGAAATACTACTTTAATCCTCGAGCTGGTATCTTGCAGATCTTCTCTGTGCACGCATAAATCAATGTGAATTTTCAAGAGGAATTTCACAACTGGTGAAGAAATTTGTACAACTCTCGCTATGCTTTCAAAATGCGTACTAAGAAATGAAGTACCTCAGCCCACTAAAAGGCTACAGTCATGCTATTCAGTCCAGGATTTGAGAAAACCATGCACGTAGAGTTTAGAGAAATAGACTCAATTGCCTTTTTGGCACAGGAAAGAAAGAATCTGCCTCTCAAACTATTAGAAGTATGATGGATAGTAATTATAGTGAGGATAATCAGGTGGCAGAATGGATTATTACTATCTAGGTAGCTAATGCTCCACTGGGTGTCTTTGTAAAAACACTGTCTAACTCACATACAATGGTAGGGCTTGTAAAAGGAATTACAGGGTGAAATTTCCTGGACTGTGAGTGAGAGTCAGAACAGACGATTACAGATGGTTTTTAAATCTACAAATCTCCAAACCTAGTCTTTCAATGCCTATCCAGCTTTCTATATCTACAGTTCTTTTCTTCTTTTAAGAAATCTATTAATATAATTGCTTAGATTTCTAGGGTTATCTTTATCTTTAATAATGTATTGCATATTTCTGCTTTTGAATATGATTTGCTGATAGATTATTTCAGGTAATTCTTTCTTACTGCTATTCACTTTTCAACTGAAAAAAATTTATTTTCTTGAACTGTAAGGAAAAATGTAAGTAAGAAAAAAACAGCAGGTAACCGAAGTAGATAATTTTGAGTGCTTGGCTTTTGTGATCTTGAAGAACGAGGCACAGAAGCTTATCATGGCATTCAGATATAGAGATAGCACTAAGGTACAGGTTGTAATGTTTTCTTCAGTCTTGTTTTAAGAGTTAAGGAAACAGATTTTGTTCAGTACTGGAATTGTATGTGGTTAAACTGTATGCCCTTCATTGTAACATGTTAGTATGTATTCCCAAATTTTTAGCAGTATCGCTGATGGAGATCTCAGATTACAAATGAACTGTTGTGTAAGGCATGTATGAGTATAGTTTATATAGTAATTAGTAGATTATAGTAATTTGTTTTATGTATGTGCAACAGGCCTATTTCTTAGCAAAGTGAATATTCTGAAATTGAAAAATATATATCAAATATAAAATGAATAGTACTATTAAAATAACATGGGAATCGTCAACTGAAAGCTGAAGTGACAGTATGCAAAGTGTCAGAAACACCTGAATTTTACACAATCAAAGTTTGAAAACCTAGGAGTGAAAGGAGAGAATATTTTAAAAAATTATTTCTTTATGAAGTTATTCTTCTTAAAAGTACACATAGGTCATTGGATAGCGAGGTAGAGTAGTGACTGGAATTTTGTGGAAATGGTTACAATTCTGTTGTAGGTACTGGTGATATAAGGATCTTTGTGGGAGAAGGTCACTGGGAGGAGTAGCATCTTCCATTGTTTTGTTATGGGCGTAGTTCTTAAAAGTAGCTAAGCTTTCAGAAATACAAGTTCTCTTTCAGGTCTGAAACTGATGGAGTAACTTCTGAAGACACACACAGACAAAACAATTTTTGTAAGACAAAGTTCAAAGAAAACCTTTTTTTTTGTCAGGTGTTTTTTGAGTAAATAATTTCACAGAATCAGTTCACTATGTACCAGTGAATCTTACGTTGGCCTACAGAAAGGTGTGGAACATCTGTAAAAATTAGAAACTGGAAATGATGGTGATGGAATTCGTGCATTTATTTGTGCATGTTTGAGTTTAAATTGGCAAAAACTTTAGTTTTGGTGCTGAATACGATTATCTCTGGAGGTCCTTTCCAGCTCCTACAATCCTGTGATTCTGTAATTTGGGATTAGGACATATGAAAACTATTACGTACACAAATTTTTTATTTTAATTGAGTTCCAGATTTTTAATGTCCAGTGCAGTTATAAATTTTAGTTTTCCATTTCCTTGATGACACTGAAGATGTTACTGTGGTAGTTGTTAAAATATTTTGTGATTTCGTATATTTGAGTTTATTGTAGTATCTTATGATTCTATGGTCTTGTAAGCAAGAGGATAAAATCACAGGGATTTCTTTCTGTACTGCAATATCTCTACAGGCAAAAGTTTCCCTGACTCTCCACTATGATGTGCCTTTTTTTTCTTTTTTATTAGTCATTACTTCACAGATGCAGCTCACTTTTTCCTTTAGAACTGCACGTTAACAACATCTTACAATTAACATATGCAGTTAAGATTACTGTTTTCAATGTGAGTTGAAATAATTCTGTTTCTCTGTTTGTTTGAAACCTGAGAGGGAATCTGCATCTAAATTTGATCTGTTTGCTCTGATGTACTATTAGGATTGTAGGGAGAATTAGCCCAGTTAAAATATAATTCATATTCTTAAATCATGCTGAAGTGCCAGTATGCACAGCAATGTGTTTCATAAGCAAAAATGAGTGACAGTAGCATCTGTAGAATTAAGAATGTAAAACTCCCTATTTGCTATCATAGATACCACAACACAAAATTAATTTATGATTAGTTGAGAACCATTGTAATTGCTTGCATTTTGAACTATCTTTGAACAGCGTCATTGTAGATAAAACCTGTGAATGAAGAACTGTTTCTGGAGATAGGAATTTTTGGGAATCCTGGCATATTTACCCTAAACTTACTTGCAGGTGTAATTGTCAATTTACATAGCTGGTAATAACCAAAATTGTCTTTACTTTTTCTGCCTTATTAGTGCTCGTTTTTTACATAGTGTATCAGAGCATTTCTGGATGAAATTCCTTTTTTTCATCAGATTAATTTGAAGCAATCTTACTTTGCTTCTCTAGTATTGTAACAGGGCAGTATATATTCATTACAGTAGTTTAAATTTTTGATACACTGGGCTGATTGAAAAGTCTGCTGGAATCCATAAATGCTGTTGAGTTTTGAAGCTGGTCTTCAACCTATCTGGTTATTTTATTTTATTTTATTTTCTGTGGGCAGTTAGAAGACTAAATTACTGCATTGTCGGTGAATTAGAAAGAACTCATCTGTGTACGAAAAGTAAACTGTTTTATAAGTGTTAAAATGATACCACATATGTGGTATGAATACAGATCTTACTGGCAGAAAGAGGTGTCCTGCATCAATGCAGATATTCCTTTTGAGCACACTGAATAATTTCAGCTATTTCACTTCCACGCTTATATACTTGTGTGCAAATTACAGCTTGTTCCAATACGTATTCTTTAATTAAAAAAAATGCACCAGCTTGTAAGTAGCTACTTCAGTACTTGACGGTGAAATATTGGTACCAAAAGGGAGTGGGTCCTAAGAACAACTTCCATAATTTTACCTAGCTTATTGAGTTTTTCACTTTATTCAGGCTTTTGTCTTGGCTTAACACCTATGTGAGACTAAATATTATATATGTTTGTGTGCCTTTGATGAAATTGGAACCCTCTGTCCACTTTCAAAGATACTTGACAAGGGATGCTACAAAATTCATGTAATTTGCCAGAAAAGAGGTGACAATGCATAGAAAGAAAAAAACTGGAAACATTTGCCTACTTTGATGAGGGTTTCTGTTGTTGTTTGAAGTTGTGGTAACTGTGTATTCTGTGTGATTACCTGGGGAGTTAATTGGGTGTATGAGGCTGTCCTTGAACATGAGGTGATCCTTTTGAGTCTAACAAGGGGAACTGGCTGCGCTCAGGCTTCTGGGAATAATGGGAAAATTGGAGTAATTTACAGTGAGAGTTTGTGGAGGAACGAAGAGTATCATTAGTGTAACCTCTTCATTCTGTGCTGTTTATTTATTTTGTTAAGGAGCACAGGTATTATGAGGAGTGGCTGAGGGAACTGGGATTGTTCAGTCTAAAGAAGAGAGGCTCAGGGGAGACCTCATTGCTCCCTATAACTCCTTGAAAGGAGAATATGATGAGGTGGAAGTCAGCCTCTTCTTATGTGTAAGTAGCAATAGGAGGAGAAAAGAGTGGCCTCAAGTTGAATCAGGGAAGGTTCAGTTTAGATATTAGGATTTTCTTTTTCCTTGAAAAGAGTGGTTAGGTGCTGGTTTGGGCTGCCCGGGGTGGCCGTGGTGTCACTGTAACTGGAGTTGTTCAAGAAATGTTTAGTTGTTGTATTATGGGACATGGTTTAGTGGGGAAATATTGGTGGTAGCTGAATGTTTGCACTAGATCATGGGTGTCCAACCTTTTGGCTTGCCTGGGTCACGTTTAGTGAATAGAAATTGTCTTGGGCTGAATAGATGTAAGTTGCTCCAAAAGTAATGCTTCCTATTTTATTTCCATGGAAACTATAATAGATACCGAGACTGCAGTAATGCTATTTCATAGAGCAAATTCTCAGCTGCAAAACACTATTCTTCAACTACCATCAGTCACCGTTACCTATGTATTTTTGTCAATGATGAGCAAGAGCCTGCATGACCCGCTATTACCAGTGTTGAAATACACCACGGGCCACCTCACTATGCTCACATTTGCTGTTTGGTTTCCATAAGACATTCAGCAAGTGTTGGTGAATGTCAATGTGTGCCATTTTTTCCACATGGAGAAATTCAGTGACACGCTTCTCCATGCACACTTCCACGTCAGATGCTGTCTGTCAAACTGCTCCTTTACTGCCATCTGTTGCATGACAACAAAATGTAAGGGAGTATTGTTGCCTCTGCTGCCGTACCACCAACATCCACCTCTGACATTGTGGTCCAACATCATAAACTAAGAGGCTTTACTTTCAGAGCAGCCCTGTCAAAATATACAATATCGTTAATATGTAAGTAACAAAACATTTTAAATATTTTTCTTAGAACATTAAAAAATAGAGAGAGAGAGAGGAACACAGCCATAGAACTAGTGGGATATTTGACTTTGTTTTTATGAAACTAACACACCAGTCTGGTTTGATAGCAGAGATTGCAATTCTTAGTGAAGTCTGAAGGTTTATCAGAGATTTCTGATGAAATTTTACTCTTCCTCCTTTACTTCATCCTTGACAAAAGTTGTTCAAAATGTGTTTACTGCCATAAAATGATGCGAATAAGGCGTGAATGGGAAGCAAAAGGCATTTTTCTCTGCTAATAAAGGGATATGGAAGTTTGGTAAATAGATGAGAGTAGATTTTTGAGTTGAATGTCTGATTGCAACTCTATACATTCCATTTAAAAAATTATAGGTCTTGTATTCATATCAAGTGAAAATGGTCTTGCAAATGTAAATTGATAGTTTTTTTATTGGCACTCTTCAAACTCTAAGCTGTGTAGTGTGGTTGACACACCCAAGGAATGGGATGCCATTAGAGAGAGAGGCTGAAGAGTGGTCCCAGGAGAATCTCATGAGGTTCAACAAAGCCAAGTATGAGGTACTTGCACCTGGGTGGAGGCAAACCTATCAGTACAAGCTGGGGGATGGAAGAATTAAGCACAGCCCTGCTGAAAAGGACTTTTTTGAAGTTTTGAAGTACTAGTGGATGGCATGCTGGACATGAACCAGGAGTGTACCCTTGCAGCTCAGAAAACAAGCTGCATCTTGGGCTGCATCCAAAACAGTCTGGCCAGCAGGTTGAGGAAGGTGATCCTGCTCCTCTGTGCTGGTGAGACCTCACCTGGAGTACTGCATTCAGATGTGGAGTCCTTAGTACATGAGGGACATAGATCTGTTGGAGCCTGTCCTCAGGAGGGCCACAAAAAATGATCCAAAGGATGGAATTAGTTGCATTTTCATTGCTTTTTAGAGCCTTGTGTTTAGCAGTATATCAAGAAGCACACAGTTATGTGCCATCACTTGAGTCAGTATTGCCAGGTGTGCTGGGCCATACGCGACCTGCTGAAGTTGGATGTAATTTCCAACAGTAGTGATTCTGTGATTTTTACTTTGTCTAGCAGAGAAGGAAAAGGCAGGAGACTAAGCTGTTAAAAATTCTGAAAATACGTGTAGTATTATTACTGTTACTCAAAATCTTGCTGGCTGCAGAGCTTTTTCCAGAGTATGAGACGGGAATAATCATCTGCCACAGCTTTTTATGTGTACATCATCAAAGGTGCTTTTGGCAATAGGCAGTATGTTTATTGATCTGGAGTGAAACTAACTGAATTTAGAACTGTGTGAAGAATTGGAGAAACTCATGGGTAAGGTTGGCAAGGATGTTACAATATCTGCCCTCATTGTGAATACCCTTACAGTGTGAAGAGAATGTAAGCCCTATGGAAAGAGCATGGCCTGCTGAGAAGTGATCAAATCCTTTAGATACTATTCAGCTTCCAGCAGATGCCAGTATACCCTTGCACTGAGAATAAGTTGGGACTGTTTAAGGTTTGAGGGGGCAGGTGGTTGCAGTTGGAAACTATGTTAGGCAGATAGCTGTGAGGGCTGCTTGGAAGCTTGCCTGCTGCAAAGGAAGTACACTTAATGAGATGTCTAAGTAGCTTATGTATGGAGGGGGAACTCAGCACTCATGTACTGTATTGGTGCTGATGACACAGGAAAGACTGAACCTGGGAGGCTGAACTAGCACTAATACTCAGGAATCTGACATATGATAGTCTTCATAATAGTATTTTAAGTACTACTTCTGCTGTTGCTGAGTCTTGGCAGGCAGGCAAAGCTCTGATTTTGTTAGACATGAATGAAGTTATATCTTAGAGAGGAGAGATTAAGGCAGATGGTTGTTAATTTGAATGGGAAGTCTGAAAACCTTGGTTGATCACAGATCACAGGCACATTATCCCTTCGTGTTTAAGTTGATTAAATGTCAGTATTTTGGGAAAAGACCTGGTTAAAAAAAAAAAAAAAAAAAAAAAGGAAGTGATGGTGGAGGAAGAAATAACTTTTTTATACTCTTTATAAAAATATATGTCTTTAAGGGATAAACTTCATTGGACCAAAGCACTTACATCACTATTTACTGTTTTAAGAACTTTCAGCATACACTCTCTGAACTGACATGTTCAGAAACTTGTAAATACTCATAACCAATAGCTCTTTGTATTATTAATGTTCTTTAATGGCAGTAGGTTGCTCAGCTGTTAAGCAAATATTGCTCTCATTTTTCTTGTTCATGTGTTGTCAGACTATAAATTCACTCATGACAGTTTGTTCACACAGCTTTTAACTGTGTTTTACAACAGGACTTTGATATAAGAATAGTAGATGGTGTTTCTAAAAAGCATTTTGAGATAATTTAAGCAGATATGTCACTGTTGAGAGAAGGTAAAATTATGTTATTTCAATTTTGACACTGAGGACTTGAAAAGTCTTTAATATCTTTGTTCTCAAGGCTCAGAGCTGGAGCTTCCATCAAAACTTACTTGTAAAAGATGTTCTCTTGGATCTGCAGCATTTTTTGAGGGTAACGTTTAGTCTGTCTACTGTCAGTCTTAAGATGAAGTAGTGAACCAGTCAGCTTTTCATAGGGGAAGTGGAGCTCTTCAGACAACTTGTTGAAATATTCTGATCCTGGGGTAGTGATGATGTTGTTTGGGCTCCACGCTTATTGTTACTGTGTACTTTAGAGGAAGTCCTTTAGAAGACAAAGCTGATGTGACTCTTACTAGTAAGTCACCATTTAACATGAAGTCCCAGAAGTTTTCTTTTTATTTTCTGGAGGCATTATTTCTTCCTCCTGTAAATATCACTCCTTAAACTATGTGTATTTCTTATCTTACTCTGACTCAGTTACTAGCATCTCAGTTCAGACAAGCTGCCCTATTTACTGGTAAGCTATTCTGTCCCTCCACTGACATGTTCACTTCTAATCTCTCTCCTACACTTAAATTTTTAAGACTAAATATACTGGCTAAATTGAATACATCATCTATATTTAATCATTATCATGAAATCTTAACTTCTTAAAACATTGAATGCAAAGTACACTGGTGCCCTCTACTTAATGCTACGTGTCACCAATTATAGATCACTATGAAGCAAGCAAAGAGATATTTGCCAGAGAACAGTTTTTTTTTTTTTTTTTAAACTTATTTATTAAGAACTGGCTATGATTGCTCAGCATTGTAAAGGGACAAATTGAATTTTGGACTTGCTTATGAATTTGCTGTGTAATTCAGGCAGTAGTGAATATTAACTTCAAATGAAGCTATGAAGAAGATGATTCACATCATCTTCATTAGTAGAACTAATGGGTTCAGTTTGCTAGAAGGTCTGCAGTCAGTTGTTGGTCAGAGGAAGGAGGATGTATTTCAGTGATCTTGTTTCATAGTGGGAATACAGAAAATGCTGCACTTAATTTATTTAGTACAATAGTGTTTTCAATATGTTTTCAACTGCTGCCTAACTGTAGCTTCATCAGTTTCCACAGTAAACTTTGTGCAAAGCTACAAACAGTCTGTAGAGCCCCGCAGTAGTCAGCTGGAACTGGTACCTTGCTTCTCAGAAGCTTCTTCTGCTCCCCGCTACTGAAAACTTGCCTTGTAAACTCAACACAAGATGTATTTTTCCCCTTGTGCCTTAGGCTGAACAAAGCAAACACTGCATTGTAGTAGAAACACTTCTTATTTCTGTGGAGGGGAAAATGTGCACAGTGTATTCCATAGTAAGGGTCAATCTAGAATAAAATTCCAGCTTACCTTCCAGGCAATCTTCTGAATGCACCAGAAACATATCTGCAGCTGCAAGTTGTGGCAAATAATGTGCTTAAGATTCTCATTAGGAAAAAGACAAAAGAAAACAAAAAACAGTTACTTACCTCTTGAGCTATGTTTGCAGTTTTGCACAAACTTTGTCAAGTTGTAGAAGGCAAAACAATCAGAAGAGTTGTCCTTTGGGGCTTCTGTAAAACAGGCTCTTGAACATGTATCCTGTGCTGCAAGACTGGTTTGGTTGTCTAGATGTCAGTAAATGTTTTAATGTTGCAAGTGTCTGAAAGACATTGTTTTTCAGAAGGCTTTAGGGTTTAAGACTCTTCTGCTGAAGTACTTTCCTTCTAAGGAAGTTACGTATTGTTAAAAGTTTGTGACAGTTTCTCTGATTTAACTTAATGTGGTCCTTATTAGAGATTGCACTACCTTGGGTCCTAAAATTGCCACACTGTATTACGAGAATGCGCATTTGCTTTTCTTGGAATACTTAAACTGAACACTCTGTAAAATCCACTTGGCTCATCATCAGTCACCTAACAGAGTGCCTGTAAAGGTTCTCCCACTGTCAAGAGGCATTTTGCATCTCCCAGAGTATGGATTTAGTGTTAGAATACTAACTGTAGGAGAGATTGGGACAGTTTGAACGTGAAACAGAGTGTGAATCCAGCAAGAAAAGGGAATGATGACACAATATGTATTTGTTTATTCTGAATCATAAAATCATAGAATTGCTCAGGTTGGAAAAGACCTTGAAGATCATTGAGTCCAACCACAATCTAACCATACTACCCTAACTCTAACAACCCTCCGCTAAATCATGTCCCTGAGTACCACATCCGAATGGATTTTAAACTCAGCCACCTCCTTGGGGAGCCTACTCCAGTGCTTACCAAACCCTTCTGTAAAGAAGATTTTTCTAATCCAACCCAAACCTCTGGCACAACTTGAGGCCATTTCCCCTCGTCCTGTGTATAGTCAATGAATATTAAGATGCTATAATCACAAAAAAGAACAAGAGAGCTAGGCAAAGTAGACTACAATAACAAGAGAGAATAAATGGAAGGCTTACCCTTATGCTAGGCTCACCCACAAGAAACACCAGAAGAGGAGATCTACAGAAGAGATCCTTCCCTACTGGTAGCCAGCTCTTAAATAGGTCTAGGAGCACAGGAGAATTGCCTTCACCTGTGCTCCTGTGGTTGACTCGTGGCTCGCCTCAGGTGATCAATCAGAGGTTCAGGCCCTGACTCAGCAGTTCCCATACACTCCACCCCTTCACGGCGTGAACCAATGATCAGGTTAGCAAAAGGGTAAGCTTTCCCTAATACAGAGATCCGCTATATCGTGACGCTTGTACAATTTTATTGCGACGCATGTTGGTACAATTCGAGTGATGATCAGTGAATGTCCATATTCTTCTATGGGCCAGTGCTTGATGATGTAACTGGAGGCATGAGATCCTGAGGTGCAGGTCCGTTCTATGTTCCATCAGTCCCATGCAGACCATCAGCGGGTGTTGTATGTGATCTGACAGCAACACTGGAATGCATGATGGCATTTTGTTCCTTCTGGTGATCCTGAAGGCTCACAGACTCACGGGGACTAGTACTGATGTTTCAGAGGTACCAAGAGGGGAAGGTCTGCTCTCCAGGGCAAGATACAGGCCATATTTCTATCCTGGGTCAGCACTCCTGCTTGTACGGAGGCACGTCCTGGCCGCCTGTACCACACCTTCTGGCCAGAATCTGCGGCTGCATAATGATATCAGGCACCAAAGGAGGTGTCCTGATCTGCCATAGGGACATGATGGGGGTCCCTTTAGCAATAAAGATTGGAGTGTTGACCACAATATCAGTAGGCCATGTACCTATTACTGGAGGGACTACTGAGCCTCCCACCACCAATGATCTCCCCCAAAGTGCAAGTAGGCCACACCACTTGGGTCCTACCGGCACCTTCCATGGCCATTTTATTTTATGGGTACCCGGATCTAAATTCTCAGGGGCAGGGAGCAGAAGATTATTTTTGTTACCAATCTGGGGTCTTACCTGATGATCAGTGCCCGTAATTTGGATCCTAAGCGGGGTGGCCCATGTTGTCTGCAACATTCTCAGGGCACTGGGTCTGCCATCTTGAGGTCTTTCATTCAGGTCCCACAGGGTTTCATACAGTCTTTTCGTCCACCCCTGCAGGGACTGGGAGTCTGTCTTCAGGGCAGCCTTAAGAATACCGTTACAACATTTGATGAGGCCTGCCCCCATTGGATTATATGGCAGGTGGAATCACTATTTGATGTTATTTTCTTCTGCCCAGCGCTGTATCGTTGCACCAGTAAAATGAGTCCCTTGGTCACTCTCTGTGACTTGAGGTGTGCCGTAGGCAGATATCAGTTTAGTGAGTGCCTTGATGGTATATGCCTGGTTTGCTTTCGGTACTGGATAGGCCTGCAGTAGCCCACTTGCAGTGTTGACACAGGTCAGAGTGTATCTTGCTCCCTCGGAGCGAGGAAGGGGCCTGACGTAATTGACCTGCCATCACTGGAGAGGATTGTGTCCCCTAGCAAGATGGGCTGTTGTTTCGGGCAATGATCTCGGTTTCATCTTGGAGCAAGCGTCGCAATCCTGGCATGCCTGGACGATATCAGATAGTTGTATGGGCAGTCCCCATGCTTTAGCAGCTGCCCACATTGTCTTTTGTCCAGCATGCCATAGCTTCTGATGTAACCAGCCGGCGATGTTCTCAGATGGTGAATTCTCAATCCATCGAACTCGGGCCAGTGTGTCGGCTTCATCGTTTCCCAGTGACTGTAGGGGCTGATGACCAGAAACATGGTAGACATGTACAGTCCTGTGTTTGACCGTATTCCATATGTCTAACCATGTCTTTGCCCCAGATCGGTCGGGCGTGGATAGTCCATTCCTGAGTGGCCCACTGTGCAATCCAGAGAGTGAGCCCCTGGTACACAGCCCAACTATCTGTGCAGATGTTCAGGATACCATCACCAGGTTCCTTGGTTATAACCATCCACACGGCTCGCAGTTCTGCCCATTGGCTGCTCTGACCATCCCCCTCATCAAACCAGGTTGTCTCGGTGGAAGGATGGTACGCTATTGCTCTCCACTTGCTCAGGTTGCCCTTGCTGGACCCATCTGTGTACCAGGCATCTTCAGGGACAGGATATTTTCCCTCCTGAACGGGACTCTTCTCTGGTGGAGCGACCAGTATTTCTTTTGGTGCATCACTGTGATATGTAACTGGGCTTAGGATCTTCTGCAGTTCTTCTTTCAAGGGTGATGAAGACAGACTACTCCTTTGGCTGACATAGGCGACCCACCGTGCCACTGTTTGTGCTTGGGCCACCCCTGTCTTAGGAATGTGGGTCATATCTTTCACCCACCCCTGAATTGGCAGAGTGGTCTTGACTATAACTTCAGCTGTTTGAGTTATTGGCTCTGCTGCCTGTAATGCCGAATAGGCAGCCAATAACTGTTTTTCAATCATACTGTATCTTTCTTCTGCTCCGTGCCAAACCTGAGACCAGAAACCAATGGGGGTCCGAACAGAGCTCTGGCGTTGCCACAGGCCCCAACCGAAGCCGTCTTGAGTAACATGAACGTCCAACTCGGCTGGGAGGGTAGGATCGAATATACCCAATGCCTGAGCTTGTTTAACTGCCAGTTTTGCTTGTTGGAAAGCATCCTGTTCGGTTTTCCCCCAGTCCTATAGCTGCCCCTTTTTTGTGAGTCTATATAGTGACCTTAGCAGCTGCGCTAGGTGAGGTATAAAGGAACGCCAATAACCCAATATACCTAGAAACTCTTGCAGCTGCTTTGATGCTGTAGGGACTGGGAACACCTGAACTTTATCTGTAACAGCACTGGGCAGCACTTTGGTCTTTCCTGACCAAACCACCCCCAGGAATTTTACGGACAGGCCCGGACCTTGCACCTTTTGGGGATTTATAGCCCATCCCCTCTGTTGTAAATAGGTGGTTAATGAATTTGCCGCCTGTCCTACTGCCTCCAGTGAGTCAGATGTCAGCAGGAGGTCATCAATATAATGATATAGGTTAACATCATCAGGTTTTCTCCAATCAGCCAGGTCACGTGCCACTAGATATGACAATACGTTGGTGAATGCACGTACCCCTGTGGCAGGACCTGAAAGGTCCACTGCCTGCCTCCCCACATAAACACAAACTGATCTTGCGATTCCTTAGCAATTGGGATACTGAAGAATGCATTTGCTAGATCTAGGACACAATGATAGGTTTTTATCTCCCGACTCAATGTGTCCATTAGGGAGGCAATATTGGGTACGGCTGCATGAATAGGTGGCATGACCTTATTTAATTCTCTGTAACCCACTGTCATTCTCCACGTGCCATCCAACTTTCACACTGGCCATAAGGGGGAGTTATAGGGGCTGTTTGCAGGTCTTATGCCCACTTTTTCAAATTCCTGCACCGTTCTCAATATTTCATCTTGCCCACCCAGGAGTCTATACTGTCTTACATTAGTAATCCGGCGTGGTTTCGGCAGGCAAACAGGCTCATGTTTCACATGGCCTCTTAGTATTGCCTGCACTGCCCGGATACTGATACAGCTCTGTCGAAGTCTGAACTCTCCCACAGTTGTCTGGAGAGCCAGACCTCATAGAATATCTATGCATAGGATGTATTATTGGACTGGGGCAATAGACACCTTATACTCCCGGGGTGGGAGACGTCCAACCCCCAGTTTTAACCATGTTTGGTGACAGGAATAGTCTGTCCCCCAAAACCACCAATCATCACTCTGTCCCCATCAAATTTCCTCGGATCTCCATAGATAACTGATGTCTCTGCTCTGGTGTCCACTAACGCCATAACTCTGAATATTTTTTCGGGACCAATAAATCGTTAATTCTACATAGGGCCTCTGGTCCCATCTGGAGGCCCTACGGGTACTAACATCCCTTGTCACACCATGAATTGTGCTATGGCCAATTCTTTTGCTTCTGGTGGCTCAGGCATTGTGGCCCAAGACACATGAGGTGGCTTTTTTTTTCTATTTGGAACAATAAAGTCTTCTAGGTTCCGTGTTGTTATTGGTACCCTCTTTATAACCCTCACCCTTGATTTCTTAGGGTAGTTTTAGAATTTTTGATTGTCCTCTAGTTGTCTCCAGAGCTAGAGAAGGACATGGTTGGGCTGGCGGTCAATCTTAGCAAATTGGACCCCAGCCCAAATTAAATCATCAAACATTTGTTTTTAGGAGACCCTTATGGGTCCCAGTTGAGGAGCTCGAGTAGCCGGCATGTTGGTTTTAGCTACCGGCAGGACCTCTGCTTCTTCCAATGTCCAAATGTCATGCCTAGTCCATAGGTGTTCTGTTTTGCCTGGGTCAGCCACTAACTGGGCAGCCTGTTGGACTACAGCTTCTGAGGCCACAAGGGGATTTAATATAGAGACTAAGGTACCATAGAGATGGGAGGGAGCTTGCTGTACAATTAAATCTCTCATCCCTGCTGAAATTTTAACCATATCAGGGCCATCAAATGTGTCTTCAAAGATAGCCTCTCTTACACCCAGTTCGCGGATATAATTTTGAAGGTCCTCCATGGAGGACCACATGCCTGTATGTAAAGGTATGTTGGATTTATTTGGCCATACCATACGGCAGGCCACCATTAGAATGGTTCTCATCACGATATTGATTACCTGCATATAACCTCTGTCTGAGAGCAGGATGGACAGTCATGGTGGCCAACTTGGCTGTTTCCAGGCCATTCACCAAAACACTTTCTGCCCCAGAATCCCACAGTCTTAATAACCAAGCTGGCACACTTTCTCTAGGCTTCTGCCGAAATTGCTGTACTAAGTCCACCAATTCTGTTGCCGTGTATGGCCAGGCCGTTACATGTAAATGAGTCTGGACAGGGGACCACTGATCAGGCGGCACCCCTGCCGGTCTGTCCTGCACTTTTTTTGTTTTCTGGGTTATGACAGGACAGACTTCTAGTGGATCGGTCACAATTGGATATTCGAAATCTAATTTGGATTTTTTATTTTCCTGATCAACAGAGTCTGTTGATTCAGGAGTCTGGTCATTCTTTATTGAAATGTTACAAACTTGGCCTATGGGAAAATGTAGAATTGGCTTCTTTCCTGTTAATACGCTGAGTTCTTGCTCTAGTTTTTCAATACGGTCTTTTAGAAGTTGATTTTCATTTTCTAAAGTATTATTTCTTATATCCGCATGATTTAAGGCACTTAATAGTGGCCATGCCACCATGGAGGCAGCCAGTTGTCTTTCTTTAGTGATCAGAACATCCTTGCTAAGTCCCTGGAAGTAATTCGCCATGCGATATGAGGAGAGATTGCCCATAACGCATAAGGGACCCCATTTTTCAATGATAACTGCTAACTCATAATAGGGGGATCCCACAAATCCTGGGATCTGCCCTGGAATCATTTTCTCTAGAGGAGTATTGTTCTCCCCCTTTACCCATTTATAGAAATTCCATAGAAAAGACATGATGTAAATTTTAGTATATTTGGTCTGCCTGGCTCGCCAAGTGTATAATCAGTGAATATTAAGATGTTATAATCACAGCAGTTCCCATACATCCTGTCACCTGTCACCAGTGAGACGAGACCAACCCGCTCTTGCTGTAAGCACCTTTCAGATGTTGGAAGAGAGCAGTAAGGTCTCCACTCAGCTTCCTTTCTCCCAGACTGAACAGCCCCAGTTCCTTCAGTCTCTCCTCATAGGGCATATTCTCCACACCCTTCACAAGCCTTCTTGCCCTTCTTTGGACCTCCTCCAGTGCCTCAGTGTCCTTTCTGTACAGAAGTTCCCAAAACTGAACACAGTACTCGAGGTGAGGCCTCACCAGTGCTGAGTACAGGGGCAGGATGACTTCCCTAGTCCTGCTCACCACACCATTCCTGATACAAGCCAGGATGCCTTTGGCCTTCTTGGCCACCTGGGCACACTGCTGGCTCATGTTCAGTTGAGTGTCCATCAGAACACCAAGGTTCCTTTTTGTCAGGCAGCTTTCCAGCCACTCCTCCCCAAGCCTGTAGGGTTGCCTGGGGTTGTTGTGACCAAAATGCAGGACCCGACACTTGGCGCAATTGAAACTCATGCAGTTTACAGTTTACTTTGGCCCATGGATCCAGTTTTCTGGTTGGAGTGAAGGATGGAACTGACTGGAAGTCAGGAAGGTTGTTCTCTTTGCTCCCTGGCGGATCAGAGTAAGAACCTCATCTTCAGAAACTCTCTCATATACTTGATGTTTTAGTTTCAATCCCAAGTAACTCACATTTCCACTACTGTAATTAGTGAACTGTGTCTGTTTTCCTCCTCAGATTGTTGCCACTGTTCTTTTTCCTCTAGTTTCCTTTTATTTCCTCTCTGCCTTTCCCCTTCTTTTTGGGTGGTTGGGCCAGTGGGCTTGCTGACTCCATCGCAGATACGCGTCTAGAGAAAAGAGCTTGCAAGTGTGAAGCACTGGCTGCAGTTAAGCAAGCCGCACGAACTGGGAACTAACAGGTGTTCTGCCTGAGTGCACGGATAGGCTGCTAATGAAAATAGCTCTCCTTGCTGGTGTTTTGTCTGCCTTCGCCCGCCTCTCGGAGGATCGCACTCACAGTGAGTGGTTCTGCAGCTCACACCCTGCGCAGGGACCAAGAGAAGGATTTAGTGGTGAAACATTTACGTAAGGAGGTGGGAGCACTGGCTGTGGTGTGGCACAGTGCTGCGTGTGGGCGTGAAGGGCGAACCGTGTGGAGAGATGGACAGTGGGAACAAGGCGTGCTTCTGCGCCTTCATCTTTCATGGAAATGAGTGGATGTGGCAGGGCGCCCGGGCTCCCTTGCTGGTGAGACAAATGAGGTGCGGATTCGTCTGGTGGTGCAGAGCAAAAGCCTTTATTGTAGGTGTTTACCACATTTTATAACGGCGCAACACAACAGTTTTTCCGCGCAGTCAAGACTGGTGACATGTAAGGGTTAGGCGCCTCGTGGGTGTACAAGTGTGGCGCAAGTTATTGTTGAGTATTATCCCTCATTAACAATACAACGACCTTCTTTATCCCGCAAATGTAAGCCCCGCTAGGGGCGCCGGGGGCGCCGCCTCTTGCAGGGCGGAGGAGCGCGCTGGGCGCTGCCGGCCCTCCTCTTGGTGGGGCGCCGGGGCCCCCCCAGCCGAGCGCTTCCTGCCCCGGCCGCGAGCGGAGGGGCCGCGGCTGCGGCGCTGCTCGGCGGGACCGGCTGCCTCGGGAGCCGGCTCCTCGCCAGGACCTGTGCCGAGGGCCCCGCTGGACGTGCCGGGGCGCTCCTCTGCGTCGGGACCGGAGGAGCTGCCGGAGGGCACGGCGCTGGGTGCGACGGCGTCTTGCGGGGAGGCGGCGGGACCGGACGGGGCCGCGGGGCCGTCCTGCTGCTCCTGGGCAGCGCTGGGATCTTGGAGGCCCAGCAGCCTCCGGGCCCCCGGGCCGCACCGGCTCTCGATGGTTGTGACGAGGCCGTCGATGAGCGGTGCGGAGCTGGGTCCCAGGGCGTGCTCTGTGCACTCCACCAGGACGTCCCGGTCCGGCCCCACCTGGCACAGGAATGCCAGGATCATGCTCTTGAGCCAGTTGATCTTCCACCAACAGAGCTCCCCGTTGCGCCGCAATTCCTGCTCCAGCCAGGGCAGCACCGGGTCCAGGATGTCTCGTCGGTCCCTGAAAAGTGCCGCCCACTGCTCCGGCAGCAGGCCGCCCACTCGCTCCGGCTCCTCGGCCATGGGCACAGGGGACGGCGGTGGAAGGGGTGGAAGAAGGTCCTCCTCGCTGTCAGGGTCAGGGGCAGTGGTGGCGCCGAAGCCGGCGGGCACCGGCACTGCGGGCGGGGAGACGATGCAATCCACGAACTGATTGTCTCCCCGCACAGAGACCCAGATGGTCTGCATGGCCGTCCTGCACAGCGGGCAGCTGTCCCTCAGCCTCGCCCACCGCTGGATGCAGCCAAGGCAGAAGGTGTGATTGCAGGGAATCACACAGGCCGTGTCCTGCCGCATGTCGCGGCACACAGGACACGTCCATGCCTCTTCTGCAGCCATGGTCTTCTCGCTGCAGGGGCTGGGAGAACTCAGGATGACGAGCTGTTCTCCTTCAGCGCAGCCGCAGAGGTGCTGTCTGCCCTGCAAAAGAAGGGAGGCCACAGTCACTCGCTGTGCCAGGGTGTGCGAGTCCTCAGCACAAAGCCCTCCCAAGCCCATGACTGGGCCTTCTCGTGCTCCCCGCTGGCACAGGGCCAGGCTCCCCACGGCTGCCCTGAGGCACCACTCACCTCTGCTGCTGCGGGTGCGCTCAGAAGGGTCCCGGCTGCCTGCACTAGGCAGGGCCGGGGGAACAGAAGCGATACTGTGGGGTCAGGCACTGAGATGCTGCGAGCAGCCCCAGGCACGACCCAGCACAGCACAGCCAAAACCTTGCTCGACCTGCAAGCCTCGCAGAGCTGCTCAGCACGGTCCAGGAACGAGCCAGACTGAGCCAGGCTCTGCCGGCACCCCACTGTGAGCTGTGAGGGCAGAGCTGTCACAGTCCGTCACCCGGTGATGTCACAGCCTGTTGCTCGGGGACATCACCATGGACTGTCTGCCCCCGCAGCACCCACCCGTGTTTCAGATATTACCTCCTTTTCCTGTTCCTTATTTGCTGTACCCTCCCCTTCATTCCCATCCACCTTTTATGCTCGACATTTGACATTAATGCACAGGCCTTTCTTTTTCTCTGATTAAACCAACTCTAATTGTTCATGTGTTTCCTCTGTTTTGTCAGTAGTAAATTGTGGATTTTTCACTAATGTGTTTCGTAGAAATTACGTTTGGCATTCTCCTCTTCTTGCTTCAGAAATGCCATTTGAAATGTTCCCTTATTGCTTTTCTTCTGCACTCTCCTGATGCTTTCCAGGTTTATCTTCCATTGTCAGTTTGGGAATATCTTTTTTTCTGAGTGCTGCATCCCACCTGTAGGGACTGGGTGCAGGTAAGATTCCTGAATTCCTTTGGAACGGCTTGATGTGAAATAACACTCATGGTCCCTGGTTTATAATGATGTTAAATAGAAGAGGTCGCGGTACCAAACCCTGGGGGACACTGCTTGTGAGCAATTGTCAACTGGATTTAACTCCACGACCACAAATCTTTGGGCCTGCCATCCAGCCAGTGTTTCACCCAGTGGAGTATACACCCATCCAAACTGTGGGCAGCCAGCTTCTCCACGAGAATGTTGTGGGGGACAGTGTCAAAGGCTTTACTGAAGTCCAGGTAGTCCACATCGACAGCCTTACCTTCATCCACTAAGCGGGTCACCTTTTCATAGAATGCAATCTGGTTTGTCAGACAGGATCTACCATTCGTAAACCCATTGCTTATTGGGCCCGATCCTCTGGTTGACCTTTATTTGATCCATGATGGCTGCTGAGATTATCTGTTTCATGAACTTCCTTGGCACCAAGGCTGTAGCTACCAGGATCATTTTTCCAGCCCTTTTTGAAGGTGGGCATCACATTTGCCAATTTCCAGTCCACTGGGACAATCTTGATGAGCCAGGACTGTTGAAGAATGATGGAGAGTGGCTTGGCAACAACATACGCCAACTCCCTCTGCACTCCAGGATGCAAGCCATCTGACTCCACGGACTTGTGATTGTCCAGCATTCGGAGTAGGTCCAAAACCATCTGATTGTAGATTATGCAGGGCCTATTTGGTTTCCCATCCCTTTCTACCAGCGCAAGGGGCTGTGTGCCCAAAGAGTAACTGGTCTTACTATTAAAGGCTGTGGCAAGGAAGGCATTAATTCCTCAGCTTTATCCTGGTCACTGTGTTGCCCTCAGCGTCCAACAAGGGATGGAGATTCTCCCTAGCTCTTCTCTTGTTTGTGTGATAGCATGATTGTACGTAAGAGTAGTGTTATGGTTCTAGTCAGTGTCTCCCTTTTCCCAGTTTGGAGAAGCCAGTCAGCTCTCCCTCACGTCTGTGAACCAGTGGATTGCAGATTTGGCTGTAAGTGGAAAGTGAAGCCTGAGCATTCATGAATGTATGAAAATTCTAATGTCCAAATTAGGCACTGAGATTGTGTCCAGTACCTTGCATGAAGTCTGTGTAGAACTAGGAATTCCAAAATCTGTATTCAGAACTTCACTTGTTCAAGTTTTCTAATTTTTAAAATCAACTTAATATTTGTTTCCAAGATGTAAAGAAAAATCCTCTTAAGTATCTGCAGGAATAGACCCTAGAATTCAACTAAGGTGGACTTTCTGTCATTTTTAGTCCTCTGTGGCTCTAAATTTTATCAGATGCTTGATGTATTTGTCAAATATCATTACAAGTTTCTATTGCTTTAAAAGTTATCCTTTTTATATCTCTTCCTTGTCTTATTCTGTGTCTTGAGATTTATGCAAATCTTTTCTGAACGATTTGACAGTTTCAGCAGCTTGTTGCTGGCATCACACTCTCTTCTTTATAACAGTCCTTTATGTAAATGACAATTCAATATAAGGGAATTATTAAACTACACGTAGGGGTAGTGGTGAAGATTTTTTGAATGCATGTACTCAGCTGCTTCATGAAATTTCATTTCACAGTTGGAAACTTGACTCCTGACTAGAGTTGTATGATACTTGTAATTTTACTTTGACTGCTCAAGTGTAAGAATGGCTAATTTTGCAGAAATACTGTGTGTTTAATCCAGTTCAACAGTGTCACATTGCTATAGAGCAGGTAGTTCTTATCTACAAAAATAGCCTAACTTGAAATCTTGGAAACCTGAAGCAGAAAAATCTAATTTTCTTTCTCTGTTGATTGTCAGATTGAATAAAATGTTATTTAGTCCCTGTCTTGATCAGAATATGAGATGAATTGCATGTCGTTCTTATCTAAAACTATATAATCCAAAGCAGATTGATAGTCCAATAAACTTACTTATTTCTTACTATTCTTGTAGCATTTAGCCTTGTTATTTGAGCTAAACAGATTGTCTTACTGATTCCTCAGAATGGGGAACAGGAAAGTTTAGTTGTGAATTTTAAGAGTGGGAATTTTGCTGGCTTTTGCTTTGGGAAAGCCAATTATATTTCTCAGTAGATATTGTTGAATGATGCATGGATGCCTAAAGCTGCATTTCTGTGTCAGAATTCGAAGACAGATTTGTCCACTTGTACTAAAGTGGGCAAAGATATATACGTGAGCAGCTCAGTTTCCCTGCAGTTGCTTTTTCCTTTTGTGTATAATGTCGCCTGTCACCTTAAGTTCTCATGCCTAATTTCTTTGACACCAGAACCTCTTTCTTTTAAATTATATGTGAAGTATAAGATATAGAAGCTTCTCTTGAGATTGAGAGTGGATGCCAAAAACTGTTCTTGCCTCTACACTGCATTTCCTCTCCTAGCTCCTGTGAAAACTATTTGCAAGTCACATGACTACAGTTAAAATGTATTCTGTTTTTTATCTTTTTCCCCAAATCCAGAGGCTGTTTTTAATGCTGTCTTGGGAGCGCCTTGGAGCTGTTTTATCTCTGTGTTTATCTGTGCCCATAAGCAGCTGTTCCATACCAGTGACTCAGTGACTCTTTCTATAGTACGCATCAGAACATACTCAGCTGAAGAAACAAAGCAAAGGCTTAATCATAGAATAGAATGATAGAATCACTAAGGTTGGAAAAGACTTCCAAGATCATCTAGTCCAGCTGTCCACCTATCACCAGTATTTCCCTCTAAACCATGTCTGTCAGTACAATATCTAAACATTTCTTGAGCACCTTCAAGAGTCGATGACTTCATCACCTCTCTGGGCAGCCTGTTCCAGCACCTGCCCACTCTTTTGGAGAACACATATGTCCTAATGTCCAACCTGTATCTCCCCTGGTGCAACATGAGGCCATTCTCTCTAGTCCTATCACTAGTTACATGGGAGAAGATGCTTGCCTGCCCCTCACCACAACTTCCCTGTCGCCTTTGTTTTGGCGACCCTGGCTGAAGTCTCCTTGTGAAAGTGTTCTGACAGCCCCGGCCAGTTTCGCGCGCTTTTCATGACACCAATATGGTAAGCGGCAAAATGGCCTTAATTGCAAGGAGCACACCCTTCTTAAAACTTTCCCCATGCCTTAGGGCTACTACCATTATCTCTGACCAATGGACATGTGGCATGTCTTGTTTCCTCCTTATTTGGTCTAACCTGTACTTCTCTCTTATCTTCAGGTCATTTGTTGCCATGGTTTCCCAGGGGCCAAGGGGCCCCTGTCGACCCTGGTGACTGCCCCAGCCCATTCAGTTAACTACACTTCCCTTCAGGTAGCTGTAGAGAATGATAAGGTCTCCCCTGCATCTCCTCTTCTCTAGACTAAACAATGCCAGTTCTGTCAACCAGTCATCATAAAGCTAGTTCTCCAGACCCCTCACATGTTTCATTGCTGAACATGTTTCAGGGCTTTGATGTTTTTCTTGTTGTGTGCTTGAGGTGCATCTTCATCAGGGCTGAGTACAGAGGGCTGTGATAACTTCCCTGCTCCTGCTAGCAACACTATTTCTGATACAAGCCAGGATGCCATTTGCCTTCTTGTGTGCCTGGGCACACTGCTGGCTCATGTTCATCTGAGCAGTGACTAATGCCCCCAGGTCTGTTTCCTCTATACAGTCTTCCAGCTACTCTGCCCCAAACATGTAGCATTGCCTGGGTTTGCATGGCAAAAGGTAGGACCCAGAGCTTGATCTTCTTGAACTTCATCCTAGCCTCAGCCCAGCTGTCCAGCCTGTCCAGTTCATTCTGTAGGGCCTTCCTGCCCTAAGGCAGATCAACACTTTCTGCCAACTTGATGTCATCTGCAGACTTACCGAGGGTATGTTCAATGCCCTCATCCTGGTCATCAGTAAAGATTTTAAACAGGACAGGCCCCAGTACTGACTCCTGGGAACACCACTTGTGACCAGTCACCAGCTGGATTTAACTCCATCCCTACTTTCTGGGCCTGGACGTACAGCCAGTTCTTTATCCAGCAAAGGGTGTACCTGTCCAAGCCATAGGCTGCCAGCTTCTATAGGAGAATACTCTGGAAGCTACATCAACAGCCTTTCCCTCATCCTTCATCTGTCATAGGAGGCAAGGTTAATCAAGAAGGACCATTCTTTCATGAACCCATGCTGATTGATCCTGATCCTCCAGTTGTCCCACACATGCCATGTGATCTCTCTCAAGATGATCTGCTCCATAAGCTTTCCTGGCACCAAGGTCAGGCTGACCAGCCTGCAGCTCCCCAGATCTTCCTTACTGCTCTTCTTGTGGATGGGAATCACACTGGCAAGCTTCCAGTCGTCTAGAACCTCTCTGGTTGTCCAGGAACACTGACAGATAACAGAAAGTGGCTTGGTGATCACCTCTGCTGGCTCCCTCAGCAGTCTCAAGTGGATCCCATGCAGTCTCATGGACTTGTGGCAGTCCAGGTGGAGCTGCATTCCAGTGGGGATTCTTCAATTCCAGTGTTTGCAGTAAGAGTGTTACAGAAAGGACACTCTTTATGTCTCTTAGGTTGGCCATTCCGCTGTGGCAGAAACTTCTACCTGTGTTGGTCTGAGTGATAGCTTCATGTTTTCCTTCTGTGGATCACAAGACTTAGTTTGCCACCAGTATGTAGTAGATCTCATGATTTTTATTTCTTTAAAGATTTACAGAAATACGAGATTGGAAAACTATTTTACGAAGATGAATAAGAAAGAAAATGGATATTATCTTTTAGAATACCGTTAATAATTTTAATAGAGTTCTATCACTGGTTGTCCCCTGCTTTTCATAGATCTGGAGGCTAGCTGAAGTTGAAGTGTATTTCTGAAGACAATACATTCCAGTTCCACTTCTCTATAGGAGGGTGCTAAGGGCCACACCTTTCTGAGTTTTGAGTATTTCAGTGGGTGGATGTCATGGTTTTATGATTTTGGTTATCAGTATTCCACACCATAACATCATTTAATACACTGGGGGTTTGACTACTGATGCTCAAGTTCCAGGTGCCTGTCCAGAGGAGAAGAACTACATTTCCTCAGGAGGCTTTGCGGTCAGCAAGGAGATATAACTCTGTGCAAGGTCACCTGATGCTCTCTTCTTCGCCTGCTCTTCTTTGCCTGTGCTTCTCCGTCTGCTTTTCCTCATCGGCTCAACTGGACTGCACTTCTCACCTCAGTGTTGCGGTGAGGCCTATCCACCTTTCAGACACACTCTCTCCTCTCATTATATTTTGCTGATACTATGTTTAGTAAATCAGTTTGTTCCACCTCAGATCGTTGCCGCTGTTTTCAATTATTTTGGGGTCCCCTGTTTCCCTTTTCCAAAGGCGCGGATCCCTCCACCCCACTGATCATGGAACCGGGCTGAACAAGCCCGTAAACTGTTGACAGTGGAGATACCACAGCCTCTTTGCTTAGTCCTTTCCAATATTCGGTCTTCTTCACAATAAAGAAATATTTTCCTTACACTTAAGTGAAATGTTCTGCATTTTAGTCTGTGTCGGTTGTCTCTTGTTGGGTCACTGCATACCACAGGATAGTCTTTGTCTTCTTTTTGCTCCAAGGAAGAGCCTTTTAGTAGACTTGTTTTCTAGAAAAATTCTTTGCCAGTTTTTGTATGCATGTATCTATGTATGTATGCATACATACATGCAACCTAACTAATGTTCTTTGCTATTAAAATTAGACAACCAAAGAACATTACACAGCTGCTCCTTTCTTAAATCAATTTCTCTTTAAAATTAACCTGATTAGTAAATATACTGTACGTATGTTTGAATATGTTAAGAATCTGTTTGTGTTGACAGGTAGACTGAAACACTAGGCAAAATAAGAAATACGCTGTTTTCTGTGTAGCAGTATGACTTGCTTCTTGTCTAACTCCTAACAATTACTTTTTAATCTATAAAAGTACCACATCAGTTAGAAGTTGATCCTGTAAGAAAATAACTCAAAACTGGAGAAGTTCCAGAGGCTTAAATTGCAGTATTCAGTTCTAGGTCAAGAGTATCTGACCCATGGATAGTAGTTGCAGAGAGGTAGGAGGATGAAATCAGAGGTAACTCTGAAGGCAGAGCTGGAGGCAAATATGTCAGAGAAATGTACATGGGGAGCAACAGATGAGAAGAGACAAGCTATGTAAATTATAGTGGATTGAGTATTGCACATTTATGATATCAACAGCTTTAGCTTGTGTTTTGTGTTACCATTCAAGCTTGGATTCAACAAAGTTATTTGGTGCACAGATGAATGATATTACTCAAATGTGTGCTGAACTGCTTTCCAAACTGTGAATGGCCTTTTGTAGGCAAACCTATGTTTATGTGTGTATCTGAATTGCTTGCTAAATAAAAATAAGATTGTAGTAGTAGATAGTTCTGTAAAGTAGTCTCCAAAGGACATGTGAATGTAATATGGAAACACTGTTAAAACCCCGGAAATGTAAAGTGACACTACAATAAACACTTCCAGGTTTTATTTATTTATTTATTTGTTTGTTTAATTTTTTTATTGTGCTTTGGTGCATATTTTTTGCCTCCCACTGAGAACGGTATATTTGTTGAGAATGTAAATATTTTTTTCACATCTGTTACTCTTTCAATTAAGTATTTCATCAGTAAACCAATGTCCTTCATAATGTGTGGAGGCGTACCTCAGTTGATGATACACATGATTAAGATAAAATATGTTTATGATACTGAATAGTTTTTAATTTTGACAGTGTAGAAGGTTCTGTGTTACATTAATACTGTGGATAGCATCTCCATTATGTGTAAGAACGGTTTTAACATATGATAAGCTTATGGATAAGCTTTTCTCCTGAAAATATTGATATATATCGATATGAAAAAAAAATTAAAATCCCTGATTATTCATAATTTTGGGCTGTATAGGTGCTTCTATTTCGAAACAGATCAGTAATTTTTCAGTTGAAAAGGAATTATTATTTTTATTTCGATTTAAAAATTACTGTGAGTATGTAGGATTTTCTCCTTCTGTAGATTTCTAAGAGTAAAGCAGAGATGAAATAACTACTTGCTCTTTTTATCTTACTGTATTATTTTAGCATTCTGTGCTTGCTGTTACGAATCTGCTTCTGTTGTTATACTTCTAGGAATATTCATGCGTGTTTTCCTCTTGGAATCTTACGCTGACGTTCTTTTAACAGTAACCTTGCCTTTATCTGTAGTCCCAGCTTTCTCATGTTTCATGGCTTTAGTTTATGAGCTTTCCCATAGCTTCTTCCGACAATTATCAAAATTTTCAGCAGTTTAGCTGTGATTTTGCAACTATTCTCACAGAATTAAGCTTTGGATAATAGCCAGCAATCATCTGAAGGTTACTTAGAACTTAACTTCAAATTACGTATGAAGTATTTTGCTTACAAGTCCCATAGTGGCCTCAGACTTGAGAGGTCTCTCATTCTGAAGCATTTTCATTCTACTACTGGTGAGTAAAGTGTAAATATGGAACATTTTTTCACTTTATGCTGGAATTTATGGCTAGCAAAAAAACAGTTGAGCTGATTACACAAAGTCCAGATTCGGTTTTCTCCTTAATCTGTGATTTAGATTTGAAGGAGTCAGCTGACATTCAGACAGCGGCTGCTGTCTGTATGGATTTATGCTCTTTGACCTGCATAAAAATGAGCTTATTGGTTTTTGTGTGTTTATGTGTCTGTACTTATGTGGTCTTTGATGATAGTCTTGCCAAATCTTAGACTAAGTGAACAATTTTAAATCTTTAGCTACCCTTGTTTAGAAATGAGCGATTCAGAATTTTTTTAATTGTAAAGGCATAAAATTGTCAGGAAGTTCTCAAGACGAAAAAGTATTTATTTCTTCTTAATCCTAATGAAAAACAATTCATAATGCATATGATTTCCTAAAAGCTGTCTGTCTCGCTCCAATTGCTAGGAGGGAGAGAAGGTTCTTTTAATGTCTGTATATCCAACGGCGAGATTAGGACACAGCTGGTCATCTTAGCTGACCATTTTGTTACAAATCCTAGTAACTAAGGGAGATGGGGAAGGGAAGGTAGACGATAGAAAAAATAGGAAATAGAAGCAAGGAGTCTTTATAGAAAGCAAGAGAGAGATCACCACCATGGATCCAGTGTGATTGGTAGTTGAGACGTTGATCTTCAGTAGTGATGGGTCATTAAAGGTTCTTGTTCGGTTGATGACTACAATGGTGATGACCTTTACAATGGCAGTATGAACATATTTATAAGTCCAAAGTGGTCGAGTCAGCTCTCTTTTGGAGTGACAACTTTTTTTTTTTTTTTTTTTTTTTTTTTTTTTTAATCTCAGCAGGAACTCGTTTGTTCCTATCTTTCTGGCCTTTCCAGAAGATAAGAGGGAGCTGGAAGGTGCCAACTTGTATCTTGCCTTCACAGGTTACAGTGGTATTATCCTCCCAGTCTCCCATGCCAAGCTGGATCTTTTTGCACCAGCCAGATCTTCTGTCAGTAAACATTCACTTCTGAAGGCAAACAGTTCCAAAGAAATGCTTTTAAATGTAAAACTGTCCACAAAGTGATGCTGACTGCCACACAGCAGCACCCACCTCTCATCTTCTCGATCTGTCAGAGTCTTATCACAAGAAATGCCTCAGAAAGCAATCTTTGAGCCAAAAAACAAAGAAGGGTTCAAACACAGCCCTAAGAGTCTCTTTGGACTGAAAAGAGAGGGTGTAATTTCTGACAGATTACAAGGTGAAAAAGTGAAATCCTTTGTTTGTACTTTACATTTCCAGGCAAAAAAACAAAAACAAAAATAGAAACAAAAAACTGAAAATGAATGTTTGATGGCAGGAATATATTTAGTTAGGCATTCTTGCGGTGGGCTGGCTGCTTACCAGATCAGGCTGCCCAGAGCTCTATCCAGCTTGACCTTGAATGTCTCCAGTGATGGGACATCACAGCTGCTCTGGGCAGCCTTTGTCAGTGCCTCACCACGCTCTGGTTAAAGAATTTCCTCCTAACATCTAAAATGAATTTTCCCTTCTTTTATTTAAAGCCATTCTCCCTTATCTAATCACTATCAGCCCATGAAAACAGTCGGTCTCTCTCCCTTTCATAATCTCTCTTCAAACAGAAGGCTACTATAAAATCTTCCTGAAGTCTTCTCCGAGGTAAGCAAAGTAAACAAGCCCAGCTCCTTCAACATTTCATAGTAGGAGAGGTGATCCAGGCTTCTGTTCATACTCAATAGCCTCCTCTGGTCTCACCCCAACAGCAACACGTCGTTTTTTGTATTGGGAATCTTGAGCCCAGATGCAGTACTTCAGACTGGGACTCATGAGGGCAGAGTAGAAAGGGACAATCACCTCCTTCATCCTGCTGGCTGTCCTTCTTTTGATGAAGCCCATTATTCTGCTGGCTTTCCAGGCTTCAGGCACGTGAATGCTGGCTCATGTCAAGCTTTTCATCCACCAGACCCCCTATGACCTCTGCAGGGCTGTTCTCAATAAACATGTTGAAGAACGATGGTCCCAAGATGGAGCCTTTGTCAAAAGAGTCCCACTCGTGAGTGGACTCGAGCTGGACAAGTTCCATTGAACAAGCCCTCTGAGTGTGATAATCCAACCAATTTCTTTCTCACTGATAGTCAGGTCTGAGTTTTAATTCAAAATAAGCTAATTAAAAGCTTGTGAAAAAAAACCAAAACTCTTGACACTTGTCAGTGTGAAGCAAAAGAAAAAGAAGAAAGACTTTCATCTGGACCCATAGTTCCCACAGAGATGTGTATAGGAACTCCTACCCCATAATTACTAACTTCTAAAAGAAGGACAGTGATTATTCTTGTATTTCTAGGGATATTAGATTAAAATTGAGGAAGTATCTAGCAAGCATGTAATCAATGTAAGGAAAAAATTACTGGGGGCCTCAATTCAATAGAAGAGTTATTTCATAAAAGATAAAAAGACAGACACCTAGTACAGAATAGGAAAAATAATATAAAACATTGACCTGTGACAGTTCACATAATACCTGTAAATAGAGAGATTCTAGAGTTCATAGAATGAAAAACCTTTCTTCTGCCCTACATCTTAATCTCAAACAGTTTTATCCAAGAAAAGAAGGTACAAGAGGCTGAACTGCATTCACCTTAGGAGGTTACTAAGGGTTGCTCTGAAACTAATGCCTGCTGTTTTACTATTGGCTCGTGACATCAGAGTCAGATGTTGGTGTGACAGTAAAGGTTGAACCTTCCCTACAGTATTCCATTATATTTTGTTGCTTTGTGACAGATGGCAGCAGAGGTGTGGTCTGACAAAACAGTGTCTGACATGGAAGTGTGGATGAAGCAAATGTGTGTCACTGAATTCCTCCACGTGGAAAAAATGGTATGCACTGACATGCATTGTTGCTTGCTGAACATTTATGGATACCATCCAATAGATGTGGGTGGTCCCTGACAGCCATGAAGATTTTTACAAGCTCAGTACATAGCCTGTAGGTCATCACTGCATAACTAATGGTGGTGGCTATATAGAAAAAGTATTTTGTAAATGAAAATTTGCTCCATTAACTAGTGTTACTTTGTTTGTTGTATCTGATGTAGTTTCCATGGAAATAAATACATTATTTTTAGAGTGACCTTCATAAGTTGCTGATAGATGAGATAATCCATTAATATTTATTTCATAGTTCCTATATCAGTGATATCAAATTGAAGAGAAATCTGAAAAAAAACCCCAAAACCTCAGAACCTTCCAATAATTCAATTTTTTTATTTTAATGTTTGGCTTGGAGTTAAAATACCTGAAACAAAAGCAAAGTATATATGATATCTCTTAAAAATTAAAAAATAATTATATATATATATATATAATATTTATTTTTATATATTTTATTTTTGTATTTTATATATATATATAATATTTTTATTTTTATATTTTATTTATATTTATATATATATATATATTATATAATATAAAATTATATATAATTAAATTAAAATTATATATATATAATATAATAATATTAATAAAAAATATATAAATATAAATAAATATTAAAAATTAAATATAAATAATATAAATATAATATATAAAAAATAATAATAATAATAAAATTATATATAATATAATTAAAATTAAATATATATATTATATTTATATTTATATATATATATATATATTTTTTTTTCTTCCAGGAATATAATGTTAGTAGAATGTTGATTGTTTGCTTTCTAAAGTGCTTGCATCTTACATTCCTGCCTCAGGAGAAAGGTGCAGGAGTTCCGTTAATCTGTCTCTTGGGAGGTAAATTTGAAACAGTATCCATACTAGAGATGAGCAGTTGTCACTTGAGTTATCATTATTTTCTCTGGTCCCATACAGAGTATAGTTAGAGCCACAGGTTAATTTATTAGCTTAATGATTGTTACTTGCAGCATGCCAGATTTTTTTTTTTTTTTTCATAGACTGTACATTTATTTGGAAAACAAACAGAGGAGGTCAAATCCATATATAGAGTTCTTGTTTTCTGGTTACTTTCTCATAGAGAAAGAAAAATCCAGTAAATGAATTTAATTTTTATGTAGTAATATCTTTTAATATAAGAAGTACCTGCTATATGGTCTCTTCTGCAAAGAAACTTGCAAGATGATAAGCTGTCAGATTGCTACTATGCTGAATTACTTAGGGGAGGAGCTTATAATGGATGCTAAGTGTGATGGGATATGTAATGTTCCAAGCAGCTCAGGCTAACGTATTCCAAATGTGAATTGAGCCTCAGAAGCAGATGCATTAATACCGTGCTATGCCAGAGCTGGTGCTGCTGTACAGACAGAAACCTTTGACGCCTGTGACTGTCAGCTAAAGCAGAGAGTACAAATGAATTTTAAGGGAGGCAAAAGAGTGGGGGAGGGGACAAATGGGGTGGGTGAGTGTTAAAAATTGAAATGATAGGAATCTGCTAACTCATTTGGGCTGGAACAACTTAGGAGATGCTGACATGAAGGGGCACTAGAAGATATGCGACCATAATGAGGAAATGGGGGATATTATGTCTCCAGCTGCTACAGCAGTAGCTAGAGAAAAAAATTTCTTTGAAGGACCTCTGAAGGTCACTAATTTATCAAGAGCTAACTAGCTTGCAAGTAGTGTTAACATTTCTATTGTATGTGCCAATGTTGAAAATGTCAATTACTACAATAAGCAGTGCCATTTCCTTGTACAAACTGATAAAATACTGCAGTGAATATCTAGTGGATGCAGTAATTTTATTCAGTCATCTAATGAAAAGAAATATTTCTGCTCAAGATTAGGAATAAGATTAGATTTTTTTTTTTTTTTTCTATATGGTGACAAAACAATAATACGAAGTGCTATAAGAAAGTCTTTCTTAGGCAAAGCATAATTTGAATTGTGGTAGTTGTAGGTTTCCTTTAAATATTTTACTACCTAATAAATACTCCAGCAGCAATGTAGACAAGTTTTAACAGTGTCTTTCTGGTACTATTTGTGCTAATTTATAAGATTTACCACAATTACTATTCCTGAAAGATAAAAAATAGTGAGTTATTTCATGAACACATAAAACAAGGTCTTTGAAAAGATTTAACAGGACTCTTAAAATGAAATATTTGCCTCAGATATAATTTGAGCTGGCTACAAAATTGAAGTGCACTGTCATTCCTGACATTCATAAAAATAAATTATTATGTATTGTTTCCTTCTCCTTGTTTCTGAATACAGATCAGTTTGAAAGAAACTGCATGCTTTCATTCTCTTGTTTCTGTGGCATTAAGGGATTGCTCTGTGCATGAAAAAGAGTGCATCCGTATGAACAGTGGGACATCTGTGAATTTATGTATGCTAAAACAAAAAGATTAATTTTTTTAATAGCTAGAACTTTATAGAAAAAGCATATTCACAAATCTCATTCCTATCTTAAGCTAATTTCCATATATTCGTTAGGACATCTCATCTGCGGCCATTTTGGAACATAACATTTATAGAGGATTTTTTTTATTTAAACGAAAGTCAGAGAGCAAATGAGAATTCACAACATTATATAGTTGTGAATATATAATGTATAGTTCAGAGTTAAAAACTTGATTGTAGAGAAATGAGTGACAGAATCTATTGTTTAATGGAACAGTATTTGTCAGTTACTGATATTTCACTAGAACCTCCCTTTGATGGTTTAAAAGAGAAAGTTTTTGTGTATCCTTCCCTCACAATGATGTTTTACTACATTTTCAGCTTTATCTATCTGTATAATTAAATATATACAATATACAGTACTTTGATTTTCATCTCATTTAGGCATTCAATAGTGACCATATTAAGAGTTGAATTCATAATGGCTCCTGTTTATCACCAGCTATAATTCTGTATTTTACAATTTTCTATTGAGTCTTAGAGAAATATTCAATACCGGGATAAAATTTGGTGTCTTGGAATTCTGTGTATATACATATATTTAACATATATACATTACAATATTATTATATATATTATATATTATATATTATATATATATTATATATATAATGTATATATATTATATTATATATATTATATATTATAATATATATATAATATAATATATATATTATATATAATATAATATATATTATATATAATTACAATATACATTTCTGTGTATATACATAATTTAAATTTAAAAGTTCAGTAGGGAAACAACTTTACTGATGGAAATTTTTAAGTTGGCAGTTTAAAATCAAAGGAATGACCACATGCATCAGTACAGATAGTGCACGCGAGGGGATGACTTAGGAACTGTAGTTCCCTAGGTCCTCCTTCCTCCTTTTCTTGTAAATGGGAATGATGTTTCCCTTTATCCAGTCCCCAGGTACTTTGCTTGAGAGCCACGACTTTTGAAATATGATAGAGAGTGGCTCAGCAACCATATGAGCCAGCTCTAATCCTGTTACTGCCTTTACTCTCTGCTGAAACAGGGTAGGTGGAAAAAAAAATACAACAAAAAACCAAAGAAAAGTACCACCAGTTTTTTGTTCAAGAGAGTTAAGTGCTGGGAAGCTGAATATATATGCGGGTGCTCTCTTACATGCAAAACAGTATGCCTCAGGATGCGTTCTGCCATGTGGGTGGTTGTCGGCTGTTAATTTTTTTGTCACTCTTGACTATCCTGTTGTCATGGTTTTATGATTTTTGATTATCAGTATTCCACATCATAACATCATGTAGTGCTCTGGAAGTTAAAGTGTTAATGCTCCAGTTCCGGGCACCTGTCCAGAAGAGAAGAACTACATACCGCAGAGGGCTGTTCGCTGCGTTGTTATCATTTCTGCTCAGGGGGAACAGACACAAGGCCTTGATAGGTCATTTGCTAAATTGTTTATTCTTTAGGACTATTTCTGAAAATAAGTGTTTTAAGAATTTCTCACTTCGTGAAAAATAGTTGAGAGGAAGGAAATGTAAAACTGTGTTTCTAAAGTCAATTTGAAGTAATGTGAGATTTTCTCCAGTAGTAAAATGATATGGATGTACATAAATTATGAAAATTTATTTAATTATAAAAGTATTCCAAAACATTGCTTTAAAATTATGAATGTGTGCTCCTTAGGTACCTTAACTGTTTTGTTTCTTAGATGTTTATGTGCTTTTCCATCTTTAGTTTAATGTAAAATTAAAATATTGCAGGCATATGTAGTAAAATTTTTGACCTTGAAGTGATAGATGCTCTCAGTGTTAGGTCTTTAGTTGGTTGAGGATTAATGAAGAGTTAAGAACAGATTTCTATCAGACTAAAAGAAAGGCAGAATCTACCTTTAAGTATCTAAAGGGGAGCTATGGAAAGAAGAGTCTTTAGTAGGGTCTGGGGTGGTACAGCAAGGGGGAATGGTTCCGAACTAAAACGGGGAGAGTTTAAGGTTGAATGAAAGGAAAAGGTCTTTAACAGTGAAGGTGATGAGGCTCTGAAACTGGTTGCCCAAAGATGTAGTAGAAGTCCTGTCTATGGAGATACTCAAGGCCAGGCTGGATGGATCTCAGAGCACCTGATCGAGCAGTAGGTGTCTCTGTTCATTGCAGGGGAGCTGGACTATATGACCTTCAATGGTCCTTTCCAATTCTAAGGGTACCATGATTCTATTCCATGAGATATCTAAATTAGCTAAGAGAACAATCTGCAGTAATAGAACTATCCAGGAAAAAAAAAAAATAAAAAAAATCATGGTTTGAAATGTTCAGCTACAAAATAGTTAAACTTTCTCCTTCTAAAACATCTTTAACCTATTTTAATTGCCCCGTGGATCCCAGCTTTTACATGTGAAGGAAGGATGAGAAGGTGGAGAACTGTTACTGTCATGGTGTGAGAGTTATTACAAATAAAAATATTGGAAGAGAGAAGTGAATGTTAAAGGTAACAGAGAAGGCATTATCTTTAAATATCCAAATTCTTCATAGCTTGATTTTTTTTTAATGTTTGTTTTGCATTTGCATTTCACAGTTCTCAACAAAATTAAGTGTGACTGAATTGATATTTGCAGCATGTTTTCTTTAGCCAGAGGATATTGAATTAACTACAAGGCCAAAGGAAAAAGATATCAAACAGTTATTCTTATTTTATCTTTTTTTTTTTTTCCACCTAGATTTAGCTTTAATAAAACCAGATTTCAGAGAAAGATATAAAGCACTTAAACATCTTGTGTTTCCAGCTGATTTTGTGTTATTCAAATTATGCTTTGCAATTTTATAACTGCAATGTGTTCTTTTCACTAATTCATTAGAATGATGCTCCATTTTTTCTTTACACACTTTTAAAAGCTGTTATTTATGGTTTAAATATTTTCAACATCAGCGCTATGTTTAAGTCTTTATTTTTATAGGCAGCTTTAGTGTCATAGTATGACATTGATAATGTGCATTCCACTAGCTTTTTGCTTCTGGAAATGAAGTTTGAATGACTCAAAAAATAAACAAAAGAATAGAAAATGAGATCAGACACAGCATGAAAAAGTAAGAAGCTTCTTACTTGAAGAAGGCATAATGCATAAAAATGAGGAAATAATGAGGGAAGGATTCCTTGGGCTAAATTGAAGACATCAAAACCATTTGTATGTCAGTTTAATGGCTCCATGACACAAATATCTGTTCTTAAAGATGAGAGAAAAGCAACTGACTTGAGGGATTGTTCTAATATTTCATCACATTATTTTGGATCTTTTTTCTCGGTCAAGAGTATATGATACTAACATTTCTGGACATTCTCATTTGTTATATTAAGTGTAAAAAACCTCTGCAATATATATTTTGCTTTGTGATAAGAGTAGGTTGCTTTCGGATTTTATTTAGTGTTTTAGTGAGAGAGATTCTGGAAGAAATTATTTTGTTAGCTACGTGTAGAAAAAAAGAGGAGGAAAAGCAATGGATTTAGAAGTTATCCTCCTCACACTCATCCAAAAAAAACAAGGAATGTATGCATATTTTATGGAGTGTTGTGTTGCTGATAAATAAAATAATGTTTTACTGAGAGTACTTCCAATGCATAAACATAGACACTGAAACAGTAATGCTTGTTACCAGTAGTGTTTCTCAGAGAGGGGAGATACTGCAATGGGGGCAATTACAATTACGCAGAGAAATCTGCTTCCCCAACTCACGGCTGTGGTTTCTTTTTGAAAATTTATTCTTTGTCTGTCTGTAAGAGTGATGGTCCATCCTTGTCTTAAATGTCATAATCCATTTTCTATCTTCTTCATCCAAGTGCACAGAGCACCTACATACCTTTGTTTCACTATGCAGGTGTGTTTCTTTTGTTGGTGTTTGTTTTGTTTCTCCTCCTTTTCTCCTTGAGATATACAGAAGAGTGGCATTGTTGTTAGACAGGGGAAGAGCAAGTGATATCATCTACCCTGATGTTCAGAATCGTTGATACAATCCTGCACAACATCTTTGTGTTGGAGAGATGCAGATAGCATGAAGGCAATTTGGTGGGTAAGGAATAGGCTGGATGGCTTCATCCAAGGAGTTGTGGTCAATGGCTCAGTGACCAGGTGGAGACCTATAATGAGTGATGTCCCTCAAGGTTCAGGGCCAGACTGAATGAGGCCCTTGGCATCCTGGTCTATTGGAAAGTGTCTTGCCCCTGGTAGGGATTTGGAATGAGATGATCTGTAAGATCATTTCCAACACTAGCAATTCTGTGATTCTATGGAGGCAGACATAGTAGAACCAGAGTATGAAATTGATTTTATGCGGAGCTGCCACACTAGCAAGGGTGAATGCGGGGCAGCAGCAGTTTAAGGAAACTGAACATAACAAATTTCTGCTTTGCAGAGCAAGATGCCAGGACCACATCCAGGCAACTTTTGCAGATCTCCAAGGAGACACTGTGGCCTGTCAGGGTAGCCTGTGCTGTTGCTCCGTCACCTGCTCAGCACAGAAGTGCTTCCTCATAGTCAAAGGGAACCTTCTGTGGTCCAGTTTGTGCCCATAGCCTTAGCCTTTTGTCCTAGCACTGGGCATCACTGAGAAGAGCATGACTCTGTCCTCTGTGCACATTCTCTTCAGGGATTTATGGACATTGATGAGATCCCCCTGAGCATCTTCTCCAGACTGAACAGTCACAGCTCAGCCTCTCCTCAATGGGAGCTGCTCCAATCTCTTCATCATTCATGGGGGTTTTATTAAATGCTTTCCAATACACCCACATCTCTCTTGTTCTGGAAATCTCAAAACAGAATACAGTACTCCAGTTGTAGTACGTTCCCGTGCAGATTGTTTTTTGCAGCCTTTCTCTCATAATCCTCTGTTTTGTCACAGTTTTGGAATTGACAAGATTGCTAAGAAGAGATCATCCTGGGTGTTATCTAACTGCAGGCTTCCACTTGTGACAAGTGTAGGAAGCTTAAGTTAGCTAAATTTTATATAAGAATGTGCATTGTTTTGCCTCTGGACAGGGCTCTAAAACTCCATCCATCTGTCTCCCATTATTCTGTGACTTATGGAGTAATAGCACATTTCTTTCTTCCTGCTGACTAGATATAAAGCTCCTGTCCTTTTGAGTTTGCTGTATTTACTAGAGTAACTACGTCTTTACTTGCTTGTGTGTGTTCCCTCCAGAGAAGTAATGGAGCTGACTACTGAGCACTACTCAACACTATTTATTTGACAGGAAAGCAAATAGATGGAAAATATGAACAACTCAAACACAGCTGGCTCACTGGAAGTACAGTTTGCTACTTAAAATCTTTACTCATGAAAACAACATTTCAACAGTTTGTTATTTTGTGGTTATGAAGCATCTTCAGCAGTTCTTTAGTGAGCCCCAAGCAAATTGCTATGTCTTTGTGGCATTGAGCATACTCATTTGGTCTCAGATTGATCTATGACAACCTTGTGTAGCTGTTCAGATTTCCTCTTATTTGGAATCTGTATTTCTACGTGCAGATGGATTTTTACAAGATCATGATGTTCAGTCATGTATTTTAAGTTGCCTTCATGTTCTTTTTTCTTAGGCTTACTGATCCAAAACAGCAATATATATAATTTTGTAGTAATGCAAAAGTAAACTTCCAGGTTTACTTATTTGCTATGTGTTATCTATCAGTTACCCTGTGATATTTCCAGGATCCCAAAGATGATTATGATAATTTATTTTGTTTTCACAATAGATATAAATATCTCAAGATTCTGTAACATCAAAAGTACTTCAGATTTAAAGTTTTATGCTTCCAAGAGTTTGTATTTGTCCCAATAATGTAAAATCTTTTCCAACCTTAAAAGTGTTTTGAGTGGAACATGAGTTAACTTTGGAAGTAAAATCAATATATTTTTTGAAAGTAAGTCACAGATGAGAGTTTAATTTTCTTTTTTTTTTTTTTTTTTTTTTTTTAAGAGAAGGAGTAAGTATGGGTTTTGAGCAGATAATTTTTTTCTAGTTCAAGCAGATCAACATATATAAATTGGATAGACTTTCATTTCTTATTGACCAATTTTTCTCATGTATTTCCTGTGCAATAAACCTGCCACAACACATTGGGCTATTAAAAAAAAAAAAAAAAAAGTTATTAGTCATCATGGAACCAAATCACCAGCTTGGAATAATTGACAATTACTCTTCCTGTAGGGAAACTAGACACAAATGATTAGGAAGTACTGCTTCCATAATTCTGAGAAGTGTTTCTAATTCCTAAACATTGTATGTAGTGAAATCAATTCATTTTCAGAGCAAATGACCTTGTACCACTGGAAAAACAGATTTGTATCTGAAAGATTACATTATAAGAACAGACTTGTAACCGTCTGTGCAAAAAGAAAGGGTCTCCACAGATTGTATTGATGTGTGTCTTGATAATCCTGAGATTTGTAATAGACTATTAATGGCAGATCATTGCAATGATTTGCCAAAATGAAAATCTGCTTATGTGTGCTGAATGAAAACCAGCTCTGTGAAACTCTGCACAATGACCTCTAGTTTCATTACCACCTTCATGTACAGTGGATTAAATTCTTGCTTTGCACTAAGTGATCAGTGAAGAGATATTTATAATTCAGTCTATGCAAACTTTATTCGTGCCATTGACTGAAGCCAGCGAAGATGGGTATTTGTAGTAGGACCAGCATCTCAATCCAAAGTTTGCCAAAACTTCTCTAAGAGTTTGGAAGCATTTGGGCGTTAGACCGACGACATTTCTTCACTGACACTTCTCTGCCAGTTATACCACATATAAGTGGTTTAAAAATATCTTTTGCATGCCTGTACTAACAGCACTGACTTAATTCATTTGTTGTTCTTACTCATTATGTCAAAAATATTAAATAGACCTTACAATTTCACTGATTTTAGCAGTGTCTCATCCAGTTTCTTTTTGCATTTGCATATATTTCTACTACATGAAGTCTGAGATGATAGGTGTCTGAAATGATAGATAACCAGAAATCACAGGAAAAGCCTTTTACTCATGCTTTGACTAATTCAGCTCTTTGTCACACAGAGGTGGTCTGCTTATATATGATCAATTATTTACAACTATTTGAAGAATACAGCATGTTATGCCCATAATTTGCAGTAAGAGCTTCCTTTCAGCATGGAGAGATTTGCATGTAAGGCAGTGAGAACTTGTATTTAATGGTAATTGTGAAGTAATTTGCTTGCTGCCTAATTCTTGCACTTGCAAAAATAGTTGCTACTTACTCTGTCCCTCTCAGGGTCCCTCTTCAGAGTATCTTTCAAAACAGAACATTATTCTGATCTGTGTTGTAATATTCAGTATCTCTGCCCATCATTGGGCCCACCTCCTAACTTCAAGATCTGCTATTGTGACTAGATATAGGATAGGTCCTGTAGGTGAAGGGAGCTGAAGAAACCTACTTACGCATACATGTCAAGACAATTAACAAATCTAGTATTTCTTGAGTCTCCTGTAATCCTCAGTCATGCAACTCCTGGCAAATGAATAAGTGTTTGCAGTTTCTTTCCAGCAAATGCCTCTTTATGCAGCATTAAATTTATTAGCAGGTGAGTAGCCATCATTATCACCAGTAGAAACACTAGTCTGTAGATGTCATCAGTGGGTTTTTATACTGGGTAGTGAGATGCTTTCTGGGAGATTTTCAATTCCATCCATCACATAAAATAAATGGAGATAGGACAGAAGGGGAAATGCTTCAGGCTGCGCTCAGATCTGTGCAGACTGCAACTGGTGCAGATGGAGAGGTTGCAGCATCCAACCTAATTTCAGCAGCTTATCTTTGCGTTCCAGCTGGAGGTAACTAGTTCCTCGAAAGCAGTGCCATAACTCTGTGATTAGTGTAAGCATCTTGTACACTAGGAGTTTTCTAATACAGATCAGCTAATGGACTTGCCTAGATGTACTAATAAATCAGTATGGGTGATAACCTTCATCAGAGATGCAGGGTAGCTAGACACTGCGTAGGAGCACTAGGTACTATACAGAATTACGTTTTGCTGCTGCCTCAGGTATGCAACAGAATAGGAGCAAGATGGAACTGAACTCTGCTGTTTTGCACTGATACAGTCCAAACATGTGATTTGTGTTTACCTTTGTATTGTCTTGGCAGAAGTGCTATAACAAAGTATCAGACAGCTATAAACATCTCATTTAATCCCATCGTTCCAACCTTCAGCATCTGCTGACTTTTTGCAGAGTGAAAGAGAGAATGAAACCTTGTGTTTTATGTCTGAGAAGCCAAATTCACGGCCGCTGACTTTTTTTCTTTCTCCTTACTAGCAGACTTGGGATAGCTGATCAATTCGCAACATACTGTCCTTGCTCTTTGTGTGTGCCAGGAAGAATTTCCTGATGTAGACATTAACAGTTTTTTGCATTTCATATAATTTCACTCATGAACAAGCGAAATCACTTGTTTTCCTGATTTCTCTTTAAGCTTTTCCTGATTTCATATTTCTTATTTTTGAGTACACAGAGGTAGCTATGATGGTTGTGGTTTATTATTATTGTTATTAGTAGTAGTATTAGAATTTTTTTTCCTTAAAAGATGGGTTGTGAATTCTTAGCATACTTGCAAAGCCACTCTAATGCTGACTGTCAGGAAGGTGAATGTAGGGACAGCTCTTCATTTTGGGTGATCACCGTGAGTTGATTTTCTAGTTGAAATTGCCCAGTGATTCTTCATGTTAGAATTTTTTATTTAGGTATCTGATACTGTCAGTATTCTGCAGAAAGCACTTTTTAAGAGCTGCTCTTTACATATGCAGTTTTTAGAGTACATACAATGTTACAAGTTGCATTGCAATTTTTTTTTATGTCAATTAAAAAACTATGAACACTCTCTTGCTAAGTGCTTCCCTCTTACCAGAGGTACTTCAGATCTTGCTCTGAGTGCAGTAGATATTATCTGTAGATCACTGTGTTGTGGTTTCAGAATTCATTATCAACTGGTCAACCACCAACCTCTTAGAAAAGTGTCATTTCTGATACGTATTTTGACTTTTTTCTAAAAGTGTTTACAGAGACACTTCACATTCCAGTCTGAAAGAATAACATAATCAGTAACTACAGAGTCTTCGTTTTGATACTGATTTTCTTTCTTTCTCTTTCCTTTCTTTCTCTTCTGTCCTTTCTTTCTCTTTCCTGCTGATTTGAGAAAGACTGGCTTTAGCAGCAAAGAAAGAATACCTTAGTGTGATCCAGCATAACAAGGGTTGCAACTGAGTGAGAGTGAAAAAAATCCTCTTAGAAGAAGCTTTGTATTCTACCCTGTGGTTCACATAGGACCTTCTGTGACAGTATTTTGATGAAGTACTTCACAGCACGCGCACCAAATGTGCTTCTTGCTAGCCCTGACCTTGCTGTTTGTGTTTCTTTCCTGCTTCTTCTGTACAGTTGCGGAATAAAGCTTTGTAGCTATTAAGCAATTCCAGCAGCTGGCAGGGAGAGGCAGTAAGTCACACTGAATACTGTCTGTGCCAGCTTGTATTGAAGAAAAACAAAGCGAGTACAGAGGCAAACACTAGAGTCGTTTAGATACATTGACAATAGTGCTGAGGCTTCCCATTACTAGAGTGGGATGTTTCCTCAGTCTCTGCTCTTAGAGAATCACTGCTGCGAAATTAAATTTTGCAGACTCAAGAATGTGGGGAAATCATTTCTCGAATACATTAACTGTGAATTTTTGGGAAGAAGAAGAGGAATGACTACAGACTGTGACCTAGGATTGTGTTGGCTCCTTAGTTGACATTTCCTTTTGCAGGTGATGAAGACAGAAAAAACTGGTGCCAGGTCATTCATTAATCTGAACCTGTAAATCATTCACACACTGAATATCCCTGTACATTGCCAACTAAAAAGTGTTGATATTTCCTATGCACTTGGTTTCAGTGGAAAAATGGAAACTGAGCTACAGGTGATAATTGCTTGAATTTTAATTAGATCAGCGTTATTGATCTAGGTACAATGTGATGCTTCATAACAATTCACTTTACTGTCTTTCAGAGTCTCGGTGAATGACTTCAAGCAGTTCTCATATTATTGCTGGTTTCTAAAATGTTGTTGGGTCAAAAATATTTTTCTCATATTCTTAGTGAAATACAGAATTCTGAAACTTATGTTATGGACTCAGGATTATAAAGTTGTTTGGAAAGCTTTTCTGAAATGTTTATTAGTTTAACTGATGAATATGGCATGATGGATTGCAAAGACAAAAGTGGCAAAGGTACTGTTTCCAGTTTTTGTGTGAACTTGAGTGTTTTTTTTTTTTTTTTTTTTTTTTTTTTTTTTTTTTTTTATATTAAGAATTTTAATTTAAAAATAAAAAAA
>NW_024962261.1:4114423-4127039 GCF_019238085.1 Lagopus leucura | reverse complement strand
TTTTTTTTTTTTTTTTTTTTTTTTTTTTTTTTTTTTTTTGTGTTATTTTTAATTTACAAAGATATTTGGTAGTGCAGAAACATAAACTTCACAGCCTCCAAGTACCCAAAATGAGTAGAAGACTTAGAAGACTTAGTTTGGAGAATTATGGCAGTGTAAATACTGTCATTTTAGAATTTACAATAATAATTCCAAATTCCCAACTTACACCTGCTTTATTTTCTGAAGCTGTTACTTTTTTTCCGTCATAGAAATCACAAATGGATTTTCAGTTGAACCATTAAAAAAGAAAAGAAAATTTCCTTTTTTTTTTTTTTTTTTTTTTTTCAGTGTTGTGTCTTTTCTGTTTTGGTTTCATTTAAATTGTATCCTGATTGATCTTTTTTCTTGTCCTGTCTGAACTGAATTGGGAGTGAAATGCATTTAGTGAGTAATCAATTTTGTGGAAGAAATTACTGGAAATAAGAGAGGGAGAAAGGTAGATATCCACACAGTAATGCAGTTTTGAAATCTATTAAATACTGATGCAGCTGTGATGAAAACAAAAGAAAAAATATGTCCCTCACATGGGGTTTATCTTACCATTAATTAAATACTTGCTTATTGTCTAATTTTCCTGACAGAAAAATGTAGTGCATTTTAATGATGAAGGAATGCGCAAGAAAGCTGCCAAATGGATGCCATCATGAAAAACAGAGGCAAACAGAACTAAATTGGTTAAAAGTTCACAGTCTGGATGAGTTTTCATTAGTTGCACAAGACTGTAATTGAACTTTTTGTGCGTCTGACTATACATGGAAAAGGTTTAGGAAGTGCCACCACTTCCCTTAATTAGCATTAATGTGTAGACAGCCTCAGTAAGCAGCCTTACAGCTCATTTTTGAACCTAGATGCTGCAAATAATACTTTATGTGGAATCCAGAAACAAGCCAGTGTGTCTGTGAATTGTTTCTTTTAGTGTCTGAGTGATTTCTTGGTTTGAGAGTGTAGTACCATGTGTGTACATGGGGTCAGTCAGTTTGGCTTTGGAAGCGAAGCTGCTGTGTTCATGGATTTTTGCAAAAATGTTGAAATTAAAAACTGGGGAGATAAGCTTACAAGGTACATGAAGGGCTTCATGTAAGAGTAGCTGCATCCTGCAGGCCTGGACCTGTGGGAGATTGTACTGCTGGATCTGAGCTGGTAGGACTGAACTTCCCTGAGCTGTCATAGCACTGAGCTCCTGAATTACCTGAATTTGTAATTAGCTGTGCTTGCAGTTAGCACAATGCAAAACATGGTTATATTGCTTCCAGACCAAATAGACTTTTTAAATGTAAGTAATGCTTTAGAATGAGGGCAAGGACAGTTTCAGTGTTTTTGGACTTCTGTCTGCAAACCAAAGAAGATTAGCAAGGTCAGTGAAAATCTAATTGCATTTTTCAGCAGGAAGGATGACACAAGCCCTCCCAAAGTTTGCCAGCCAAGTTTGTAACTTGCTGTAACAGTCTCTAATGAGCTGATTTTGAGCATAAGTCTGTATGCTCCCACGTACAAATTTAACCATATAAGGAAAAATATTGTGCTTTCTAAAGTATGATGCATTTAAATGTATTACTTCTGTAATTTGTGCCTCTCAGAAATAGGATCTGCTGTAGCTAAAACCTGTTGACTTTTGTGCCAAGCAACATGAAATGTCAATCCAGATAGTTTATTGTAGAATGAGATACCGGGGTGTTAGATCTGCGTGAAAAGAAGCGTTTTGCTAGATTTTGTGTTCTGCTGGCTCTTGGGAAAGAGTTGCTGTGCAGTATAATTTTTTTTTCTAGAATAATTCATCAGTAACTTAGGTAGAAGTTCCTTTTTGGTATGATGTGCTTCCAGATAATAGCTGAATTTTCTCCATCCCTTAAACTGGGGAGCTGAAAAATTGTTGATGAAATGGTGATAGTGACCACAACTTATTCCTGTTTTTTTTTTTTTTTTAAAAAAAAACAACAAGCTGAAACTCAGTAAAATAAAATAGCCTTCGCTTTCTGTGGGAAACATCAAAGCTTTTATGTGGTCTTTATTCCTATGCAACCTTCTGTTAAAAGATTGGTCATATCTTCAATCAAGATTTGATTCTTAGATGATGTGTGTAAAAGAAACAGGGACTGAACTTAGAGTGCTTTGACATCCAAATGTATTTTTAGACTACGGATCCCTTTTCATCCTGGTGTACTTGGAAACTCTCAAATCTCATCTCTGAGATTTGGCTGGCAATATGTGTATGTTTTCCCTTAAGAAAATTTTCTCCACGTGAATTACAGAATCTCAGGATCACAGAATGGCCAGGGTTGAAAGGGACCTCAAGGATCCTGAAGCTCCAACCCCCCTGCCACATGCAGGGACTCCAACCTCCCCATCTAATTACTAGACCAGGGTGCTCAGAGCCCCATCCAATCTGGCCTTGAACACCTCCAGGGACGGGGCATCCACAGCTCTCTGGGCAACCTGTTCCAGCACCTCACCACTCTCTCTGTGAAGAACTTCTCCCTGACATTCAACCTAAATACCCCCTCCCTCAGCTTAAAACCATTTCCCGTTGTCCTGCTGCTATCTACCCTTTCAAAGAGTTGATTTAGGTACTGAAAGGCTTCAATGAGGTCACCCCGCAGCCCTCTTTTCTCCAGGCTGAACAAGCCCAGCTGCCTCAGCCTGTCTTCGTAGCTGAGGTGCTCCAGTCCCCTGATCATCTTTGTGGCTCTCCTCTGGACCTTCTCCAACAGCTCCCTGTCTTTGTTTTACTGGGGGCTCCAGACCTGGACACAGTACTTCAGATGGGGCCTCACAAGGGCAGAGTAGAGGGGGACAATCACCTCCCTGTCCCTGCTGGCCACCCCTCTTCTGATGGAGCTCAGGATACCATTTGCTTCTCGAGCTGCAAGAGCACACTGCTGGCTCATGTCAAGTTTTTCATCCATCAGGACCCCCAGGTCCTTCTGTGCAGGGCTGCTCTCAAGGACCGCTCCTTCCACTCTGTATGGATACCTGGGTTTCATCCGGCCCAAGTGCAAAACTCTGCACTTTGCCGTGTTGAACCTCATCAGGTTCACCTGGGCCCACCTTTCCAGCCTGTCGAGGTCCCTCTGAATGGCATCCCTTCCTTCCACCGTGTCAACCGCACCACTCAGCTTGTTGTCATCAGCAAACTTGCTGAGGGTGCACTCGATTCCATCATCGATGTCATTGATAAAGATTTTAAAGAGCACTGGTCCCAAGACAGACCCCTGGGGTATACCGCTCGTTACTGGCCTCCACCTGGACATAGAGCATTGATTACCACCTTCTGTCTGCGGCCCTTCAAACAGTTTCTTATCCATCGAGTGGTGCACCCATCAAATCCACATCCCTCCAATTTGGAGATGAGGATGTGGTGGGGGCCATGTCAAAAGCCTTGCTCAAGTCCAGGTAAATGACATCGGTCACCTTTCCCTTCATCCACCAATGCCGTCACTCCATCATAGAAGGCCACCAGATTGGTCAAGCATGATCTACACCTGGTGAAGCCGTGCTGGCTGTCTCGGATCACACATTTACTCCTCATGTGATCAAACACGTCATCCAGGAGCATCTGTTCCATGATCTTCTCAGGCACAAAGGTGAGACTCACCAGCCTGTAGTTCCCGGGGACCTCCTTGCTCCCTTTCTTGTAAATGGGACAAACGTGGACCTTCCTCCAGTCATACAGGACCTCACCTCACAGCCACAACTTTTCAAATATGATGGAGAGCGGCTCGGCATCTACCTCAGCCAGCTCCTTCAGAACCCAGAGATGCACACCATCTGCCCCCATGGACTTGTACACATTCAGTCTCATTAAGCAGTCTCGGACTTGCAACTTACAACTTACCCTTACCCTTACAACTGCCTCGGTCCCCACCTAAAGGTTTAAATTTTTTTATATGTTATCACATACTGCATAGGTAATATCATGAAAGATATACTAGGTTTTACTAAATGAAAAGTATATATATGTTCATATGTATACACATACATGTAAACGTGTATGAACATTTGTAATTTTGTCTCCATTAACCAACTCTAACAAGTTTACCGAGTTTTATTTCTGAGAAATGTGATGATTTAATTGCCTTATCAGGTATGAAGTGAGTGAAAACTGTGACTGCATACTCCTGCAGTGTTTTCTTTGTATTGCAGTCTTTTCACCTAAAAGGAGCATATTTCCCAGACTGTGTATGAGTGAAAGGAAATGTTAAGTGTGTAAAGAAATGTATGTTGTTTCATAGTGTACATACATGGAAAAACGTGTAATCTAAGCAAATGACATTACCGCAGACTGTGGAAAAATGATATTTGTACAATGTCACATCACGTTGTGCTGTTATGAGAAAAAGGTTCCCTAGCAGCGGAAAGAAGGTTTTCTTTTTTTGGTATTTTATTGGGAAATTACCAGGCAGTGTCTAAATGGTGTATAAAATCAATGTCTGCTTGACTGAAGAGGGCAGTGGTGCCTAATGTGACAAAATTCCCTCAGTTTCAAATAAATATATTTTATTTCTCACTAAATTCCCTTTGATGGATAACCTGAAAGTCTTCTGTTACTATTTTAGAAATGCTTTATGCAATTACACTTTAGAGAATGGTACTTCTCTACATTAGCTTGTACAAAATATCAGTTTGAACCACTGATGCGTTGGTGTTCCTCAGGTTGACTGCAAAGTCTGCCTCAGGTGAACAGAAATAACTCTTTGAAACCTTGCTGATTTTTTTTTCTTTGACTGTTCTGTATCAATTTTAATCTTACACTTTTATTTCTCTTTAACTTTATTCAGAATTTCAAACTGCTTTTGTCAATTGTTAATCATCTGGGAGCAAGCCAAATCAATTTAAGTGCTTTTAGGCACTGTGTGAAAGCTGAAGATTTTGTGTCTCTGCGTTCTTGGGAACCCAAACATAATTGTCTCATGAGATCTGAGAATCTTGTTCCTTTAATATCTTTCAAACAAGATATTTAACAAATGCAGGCATTCAAAATAATGAGGCATTTCTGAAAATCATAACAAGAAAGAATTTCTATTCTTTCTGGGAGGGAAGTGTTTGTTTTCTTTTCCTGCCCAGAAAACTACTTAAAGTGAGTAGCTCACATGGTTGGGTGTGTGATTGGACTTGATCTTTTCCATCCTAGATAATTCTATCATTCTGCCTTTTGTTGAGATGAATATATATATATATATATATATGTAAGAGCAAACAGAAAATTCCTCCTAGAATTCCTCCTAGAAAACGTCTTGCAAACATTTTGCACCAAAGGTTTACCACTTTTGTGTATTAGGCAATCTGCTAGAACTCGGGAGGCAGTCATGTTAATTAAAATGTTGTTCTTTTTTTTTTTTTTTTTGGTAGAAATGTTTCAATGCATTTTTCTCTTTTGACCAAGTGATACAGTAGCTATGATGCAATGACATAATATTCTAAATTAGTTTAGAAAAAGTTCTTGTCCTATGTTCCAAGTTGGAAACTTGTTTGAAGTTTAAAAAGAGCGTGTCCAGCAGGTCGAGGGAGGTGATCCTCCCCCTCTACTCTGCCCTGGTGAGGCCTCATCTGCAGTACTGCGTCCAGTTCTGGGCTCCCCAGTACAAAAAAGACAGGGATCTCTTGGAGAGAGTCCAGCGGAGGGCCATGAAGATGGTGAAGGGCCTGGAGCATCTCTCCTATGAAGAAAGGCTGAGTGAACTGGGTCTGTTCAGCCTTGAGAAAAGAAGACTGAGAGGGGACCTGATCCAGGTCTATAAATATCTAAGGTGTGGGGGCAGAATGGCGAGGCCGGACTCTTTTCAGTGGTGAGTGGAGACAGGACAAGGGGAAACGGCTGGAAACTGCAGCATAGGAAGTTCTGCACAAATGTGTGCAAGAACTTCTTTACAGTGAGGTGACGGAGCACTGGAACAGGCTGCCCAGGGAGGTGGTGGAGTCTCCTTCTCTGGAGATGTTCAAGACCTGCCTGGATGCCTACCTGTGCGACCTGCTGTAGGGAACCTGCTTTGGCAGGGGGGTTGGACTTGATGATCTCTGGAGGTCCCTTCCAACCCCTACAATTCTGTGATTCTGTGATTCTGTGACCACTTTGGATTTGAGCTATCACTCCAAAGAGAGCTGACTCGACCACTTTGGACTTATAAATAAGTTGGTACTGCCATTGAAAAGTGGTGGTTGTGCACGGAACAACAATGCCTGATGACCCACCACTACTGAAAATCAATGACTGAACTACAAAGTATGCTGGATCCATGGTGGTGGCTATCTCCCTCGTGCTTCTTACGAAGACTCCTTGCTTCCTCTTTCCTATCTTTTCTATTGCCCTCCTTCCTTTCTGCATTACCTTAATTCATAATAGTGTCCATCCTCCCCTTCTCCATCTCCCCAATTTAGATTTATAATACACTGGTCGGACCAATGTTTGAATCATTGTTTTTTAATCTCATGCTGTCTATACAGATATCAAAGAGCCTCCTCTCCCTCCTATAAATTGGAGTGAGACGCTTAGCTGAATTTCTGTTTAGTTGGTTGATTATATTTTGAAGAAACTAGCCATACTGGCAAATAAGCTTGAATAGATCAGGCTGAAACTATTGATGAGTCCATGAAACATTTCTAATTAGCTGACTTCACAGTGAACAGAGCTGATAAGTTTTGAATGATTTACTGGATTTACTTGGATTTTGAATGATTTACTGGTCTTTGGTTTATAATTCTATCTTGTATTGCTTTACTTTTTTTCTTCATGTAAGTAAGATAATCTGTCTCTATGCTAAGACAGTGAAGTAATGCATTTAATTTTAGTGTTAACATGCTGCTCCTCTGGTAGCTTTTCCTGAGGATGGCAGGAGAGATAAAACTTAGTTTCTTCTTACAGAGGGTGAAAAAAAGAGATGTTTCATGTAGCTGGCATATGGTAGCTTTTAATCTGAAGTTCTGAAGCTTGTAAGAAGTAATTTCATGGACATTTTGCAGTTTTCTTGGGATGGAATAGGTGAGCTAAATTCTTCCCTCCTGATTTTTTTTATTATTTTTTTTTTTTAAATCAGAACAGATGCATTTCCAGGAATCAAAAAGAATGAAATAAATACTGTTAAAGTACGTATATTTTTGGGTTCAATATATAAAAATCTGAAACCTAAAATACTACTTCAAAGCTTTGGGGTCCTGTAGTAGAGGCGAGGCAACAGAGTCCAATTATGTGAGTATTACAGGAGCCTAATATTCATTACTCCGTTACAATCTTTACTCAGAATACAGTGAGGCATTGGCACATGTTGCCCAGAGAAGCTGTGATGCCCCATCCCTGGAGCACCCAAAGCCAAATTGGGTGGGGCCCTGGGCAGCCTGAGCTGGTGGGGGGGCAGCCCTACTTACTGCAGTGGATTGGAACTGTATGATTCAGTATGATTCTATGAATTAGAAGTACTATGAAGTACTGAAACAAGCCAAGATTTGAAAGAAATTATGCGCTTAATCCAGCGGAGAATAACTCTAGTTTTGTTTGGTGCATGTGTGGTGATTTGTTGTTTTTCTGATGGGCAATGTACAAAACAATGATTATTAAAGCAGGGTCAACAGAAAAGATAGATGTACTTTATTCACAAACTTCACATTCAGGTCCCCCATGATGAGTATTGTTTAGAACATTTTTTTGTTTTTTGAAGACGTGAAAACAAGAAGTGGCTCAAAGATAATATATAGAACTAAGAGTGCATAACACTTAAACCCAGTCCTCTGATAGATATGGTCCTGATTAAGCACCATGCCTTTCAAGAAAGTTTTTCTGTTACAGAAATAGGATTTCACTGCACTATTTGGTGAGGCAAGCTGTAGTAGTGACAGCAGCTTCATCACAGTGATGGCAGCTAATAATGTGAGACTGGGAAAATGAAACTGTTCACTTCTTCATTCAAACTAAAAAATTCCTTTCCTTGAACAATATAATACAAAATCTGGGGAGGGAAAAGAAGTAGCTTATCTTAATCGTAGTCAAACTTTTCTTTCAGATGAGTTGACATGTTATGTCTAATTACCTCCTTCTCATTTATTTATTCATTCTTGCAAAAGGAGAATGTTGTTAATATCTCCCAGTGTCCACCCTTTTCCACTGTACCTTCTTTGTGTGCTGTGAGATAGCCACGTTTTTGCTTAGATTTTGGTAGCTTCTGTAAGGCTGCCTAGGTCCTTAGGGCTTATCTTAATCCTCTTTCTTGCTATAACATTGTTGGGTCTGTTTCAGCTATTATAAGATGCTGAAGCCCAAATTTAAACCAGTAATGTTTTATGGATTGGTATGTAGGCCCTTTAAAATGCTTGTTGAGTGTGTTGCCAGTACACTTCATCCCGAGGAGATCTGAACAGAGTACAGAACTAGGCATACAAGTGGATTTTGCTTGCTTTGGTTCTGGTCTGCTTAGCTGCTTTTTGTTTGGGGTATGACTAAAGGTCAGATTTCTCCTGGTTTGAAACAGAACTAGATTATTTTCTCAGTTTCTGAATAAATCTTATTGGCTGACCACACAGTGATATTGTTCATCACCTGGAAGACTCAGTATTGAAGTTCTTAATAGTATTTACACATAGATGTGTATCCAGAGGATTTGTATACTGGCCATATCCAGTCTAGGCAACAAACTGCACTTCTCTGTAACATCATGCTTCGCACTTCCCATTGATCTCATCCTCCATGGCATATGCATCCTTTGGCAAAGGGCCGTATGAATATTTATGTAGACATTGCGATTCTTGCTTTGTGCTGTTACCTAGGAAATGCAATTGCAGTGGTCTGCCATATGCAATAGCAAATATAGCCTTCAAATTAAGTGCTAGCACCTCCATTCTGTTCAAGTGGGCTTGATCTGTGGGTGAGGGAAAGATAAGAGATGGTCTCCCAGGATATGTTCACATCCATTCTCATTGTGTGTATATACTGTGTACACAATGTGATTAGCACGTCTTAGTAGTTATGAACTCCAGTTCATAATGAGTGCTGACTTCTTGCTATTTTGTATGAAGTACAAACTCCTTATAAGGCTGAGTGTTTTAGTTACTTTCACAACTGCATTTTATATATAGTGTAGTCTTTTTTCTTAGGCTATGAACAAGGGCAACTTTGCATAAGATCGGATTTTTTGCTCCTTTTTTTTTTTTTAAATGTGTAAACGCCACAAGTAAATCCATACATACTTCTAAGCTACAAGAAATCTATAATGGTGTGACATCTATTTTTCATGTATCTGAGCAGTATTGTAATTTTTGCTACAACATCGACATTGAGTGGTTTTATTTAGAGATTTATTACTATAATGTGTGTGTATTATATGAATGTATATATGCACTCAAATAAATACAGCATCATGTTAATATTTGAATAAATTTAACTTTTCCTTCCTAGGATAGGATAAGAGGGAGATGTGTTAATTTAGTATAGGTTACTGCCAGAATCTGCCTCATCTGAATTTTTCCCTGAATGCTTTCTGTCTCTGGATAATTTCTGTAAGCTACATTCATTCATGGATACATTGGTTTGTTTTTCTTTTTCTGCCAGTACTTGTGCCCCATAAATGAAATTTAGGAAAGGCAACAGTCCTTAGTTTGTTATTAGCAGTATCAGAATTTATTAAAATTAGGTTTCTATTTAGGTGGGAATTCAGTAGTTCACTGTTAACTTTCGCTAACTCACCTGTCTGTCATTTGCTGATGCTGAACTTTATCTTTCATTTAAAATTGTTTTGTTTTGTTCTGTATTTCAGAAAGATATTGCTAAAATATCTTTACTGAATTGAAAATTGTCTTTGGCTTAGATTACTTTACTCCTGCTATACCACTGTTAGTAAACTTGCAGAAGTGCACCATCATCTTCTGTACAACCTAAACTCTTAAGGAGCACGATCTTATCAATACATAGGGCACTACAGTAAGGTACCCAAGAGACAGGCCTTCAATTACTTTTATACTGAATGTTCAGCTCACTTTTGGTCACTAAGGTTCTTTTCTTTTCAAAAGCTCCTTAAATCTTCATCTTGTTTAACGCACATTATTTCTGCATTATGAATTCTTAGAAGATTCTCTGTGGGGCTTTGTAGCATTCTGCCTAGTGCCTTTTGCAGTTTACGGGATTTATTAAATTATTCCCTGCAAATGTTCCAGGTCTCTCAATTGCTGTAATATCCTTTTTGCTGATTACCCTTGGCAATGGTTTAGAGCTTTTTATCTTAGTATTTAGATATTGAATCTCAAAAAATCATTTATTTATTTATTTGTTTGTTTATTCCCCAATAACTTTGTTTTACCTGTTTGAAGCCTTTTGATGATGTTTCTAGATGAAGATCTACTTAGGCATCCTGAGAGTTGTGAAATGAAAAACAGTTGTTGAGATGCATAGTGCTTGAGCAGAACTGCAGTTGAACTAGATTGACTTAAGCACTGTTTTTGAGTTCATTCCAAACTCACTTGAAAAACTTAGGAGTATTCAACAATAGGAGTCTTCAATTTTGACTTTTTTTTTCCAAAATGCATGTTAATTACTTTTAATGTTTGTAATATACAGGCTCCCTTAAGCATTCATTAAGATGCTCTCACCAGTGCTATTTGTTGAATGGGTACATAATGAAAGATAACTCATATAGCTTCTTATCTACTTTAAGCCTTTTAGTTATCTAAAAGTTTATTCAAAGGTATTTTTTTCTTCCAAATACAGTTCTAGTCTGTAACTGCTTCTACTGCCAATAAATTGGTATGGTACTACATAGGTGTGCAATTTGTCTTAATTTGCTCAAGTTACACATTAGTGAGCAGTGAGGCTAAATGGAAATTATATTTTGGAAGTATTGTAAGCTATATCTTCTCTATCTATTGGCATATCAGCCCAAGCTCTTATTCTCTTACATGGCCTTATTAACCACTGAGAAAAAAAATCAATCAGTCATAGCAAGGTTAATAAGTGAGGTTTCTTAAGCCAAATAGCTACCAGTTTTGCTAAGTGTATTTTACCACCTTCTGCTGTATTGGAAAATCACATTTCAAGTAATGCAAAGGATCTGTCTTAGTAGTGATTTTTGATGAGAGAAAGGAGTTGCAATTCTGAAGGCCGATTTTTCAGAAATTCTGAGCAGTCACAATACGAAGAAAGGCTTTTAAAAAGGCTTACCTCATCAGAGACATCAAGAAATTGAAACACCTAGAACATAGTCTATATTCTGACTTATTTCCCATGAATCTCAATGTCAGTGAGTTAAATTGCATAAGTAAATATATACACGTACAAAAAGGTAAGAAATTAAAAGTTTGTGGTAAAACTTCCTGTTTCAAAACTGTCTTCCTCTTGAGGGTTGTTTTTTTATTCCTTGTATGAAAAGAAAACACTTTTTTTTTCCGTATAGATGGGAGTTGAATTAATGTGAGTATGAATGGGTTCTAAACAAGTTCCACAGTAATTATGAGTATTGTGATAAATCTGACACAGAGCTCTTGACTGCATTCAGAGCCTTTGTACGTATTTATATTTAGAAGAGACTTGAATGATCAATTATGAAAGACTTCAGAATCAAACCATAATTATTTTCTTATGAAATGTGTTGGAGTCTTGATAGGTTTGAGTGAATGACTGGATATGGCACTTGTGTATTTGCAGGGTAGTTGGGAACCTATTTATGTGCTCAGCCTCAAGCTCAGGTTGCTGTGGCTAAACAAGCTGTAACTGGTACCCATGCTATAGGATTCATATCTACACCTACCTTTGGCCATCCTTGAAAACAAAGGTAGTAAAGTTTTCCGTATGCATCTTCTACTGGAAGCTTAGCTGAATTCTTATAGACTGAAACTAAATATGAGTAGATAAGCTTACTCAAAGTGATTGTTGAACTCAAGTTTGAACCCCAGATAGGAAGCAATGGCAGTATTGTCACTGTGTAATTTTTTGGGGGGGAGCCTTTGACTAAGTGCCATAAAATAATTTCTGACTCTTGGTCCTCTGTTTAGGAATATATAAGCTTTTGTCTGTAAATAGATGGGGATGGAACACTTCACATTAGGAATAGAGAACTAACTATAAGCCTTCAGTAATTTCTTAAGTCTCCTGTACAGAAACTGTAGAAACTGTACAGAAAAGCAATTCCTAAACGTCCTTTTTGAAGTACTCCTAAACTAAAATCTATTTCTGTGTTGATTTTCAAGTACTACGGTATTCAATCATTCAGTTTATTTTTTTTAATTATTCAATCTATTTCATTATAAAGACCTCTTGATTTAATTATTATGGCTTTATTACTGAAATGGTAAATGTAGCATTAAATGGACTGAAGGTATATGGAAAATAGGAATTCTTGAATCACTTTCACAAGAGTGTGTTGTTCTAGGGAGTAACCTGTTTTATTATTGTTGGCAAAAGATGTGTTTCTCTGGCCAAACAACTGATACATGAGGTTAAAGCCTGAGGTCCTTTTTGAGGGTAGCCTGGTCTATGAACAACTAACTCTGTCTCAGATATTCCCTGGATGATTAATAGCAAATAGTTCTTACTTAGAAAAGTCATATATATAAAAGTCATCTATCTATCTATCTATCTATCTATCTATCTATCTATCTATCTATC
>NW_024962261.1:4096357-4114413 GCF_019238085.1 Lagopus leucura | reverse complement strand
ATCTATCTATCTATCTATCTATCTATCTATCTATCTATCTATCTATCTATCTCTGTTGAGTATGTTCTTATTGTAATAGTCATTCTTCTAAATAATTCCCCAGCTGTATCTGAAATGTTTGTTAAATATCACAGAATCAGAATCCAATCAGAGCTGTTTAAAAATATTACCAGAGCTATTAAAAAGTACAGTTAAAAGCTGAACATCTGTAGACTATCTCAAAATCTTTTTAATGTACTGAAGCCTAAAGCTACAGAATGGCCCATCTACAGGAAAATGATTTAGTATGCTTTTTAGCTGACCTGTGTTTCTTTAAAGGTAAGTTTATTGCCCAGGAGAAATAAACTTTACAATACTGTTGGAAATTAATATCTGTAAGAAATTATACTTTTTTTTTTTCTTTTTTTTTTTTTTTTTTTTTTTGAAAAAATTACCTTAGCATCTAGGAAAGTTAAATGCAAACAGAATTACATGGAAATCATCACACTGAATTGCATTCATACTGTCTTGATATGTTTTTTAAAGTTTTGATAAGTTTTTAAAGTCTCAGTAGACTCCTTAATCATTGGTACAGAGACATTCAATCAAAGAAAAGGATAATAGTTTACACTATGTATTTATATATTATATAGCCTTATGTGTACAAATGAACATAACAAGTGATGCACAAGCCATTGCCCACCTTCCCCTGACTGATGTCCAGCTAGGCCCTCTGAAGAGATTGAGATGAACTCCCACACCCTTCAGAAGTCTTTCTGCATGGTGTATGATATGGAATATCCCTTTAGCCAGTTCGTATCAGCTGTCCTAATTCTATTCCCTCCCAGCTCCTTTTGCTCTTTGCTGAGAGTGGCAATGGCTCTGTGCAGCATTCCTTATCAGCAACTATATACGTTGGTGTGTGTTATCAAGATTGTTCTTCTCTTAGAACCAAAACATAGCATCGGACCAGACACTCTGAGGAAAAATCCATCCCAGCTGAAACTAAGATATAGAGCAGAAAAGTCCAACGGGAGTACTAAAAAACATGCTTCCTGCATTTTATTGTTCAAACTTCCCTCTTTCCTTCCTTTCTTCATTACTTTAAAGCTTTTTTTTTTGCCCCAGTTTCTGAAGGGTTGATTAATCTCTGTATCTGGTTTTGATTGGTTTCTTCTATATCTAAAGTTAGTACTCCCAGCTTAGGCTACTTAGCCGATGTGCTGTATACTAAGTGGCATAATCCATTCTTAGTAGGCATCTACAGATATCTGAGAGATTAATTTAAAAGTTTCTTGTTACTGCTGGATGTTTACTTATCTACTCTGTTTAATAATTATTATCTCTTTGGTGTAAACGTAGGAGTGCAATGCTTAAAATTTAGAGGTATTATCGTAAGTATTTGAAATGCTACATAAGTTCTCTCTCTGTTATGCTGGATCTTCTCGGGATTCAAGGTAATTTGTTTTATAGCATCACTGGGAGAATTTTTTTACGATCAAGAACTTTTATATTAGGCAGTACCACATATTTGTATTTGATTTTGATCTACATCTTGTACTTTGCTGGGCCGAGGATTCAGATGAAAAGAACTAAGTTTGATTGTTTGCCAGCTAGCAGACACTGATGTGCCAGCTTCCATTCTTTGTGTGTTGATGCTGTCATTGAGAAATCTCACCTCAGATGTATGTGAAAACAGGGAAAAGTGAAATGCAGAAGTTTAGTGCAGTGTGGACACAGACCAAAGGGGAATTGTGATTGTTATACGTATGCCTGCTGAGTGTTGGAAGAATTATTAGTGAACTACTGAGCTATAGCAGAACCTGCCAACAGCACATGAATCCAGTTTTAAATGTGTTTCTGATGCCGTGGTCCAAGATGAGTGTAGCACATAACAAAATAATGATGTTTGTCCTAGACTGCATAAAGGGAAAGACATGAAGGTTTTAGTAGCCAGACCTTGGCACCACCAAAGGGCTTAGGGGAAAAGAAATCTGTTCAAAACAGATTATTTTTTTTTTATAACTCTCTTCTTTGCATTTGTCATGAATCAAAGTACCTGATTTCCATTTCAGAAATGTTTAATAGAAGCAAAGTAACCTATATGAACTCTGAGAAAACTTTGCAAAATGAGGAAGTCTGTCATCAATCAGTGCTTTTTGCTTCAGTGTTGTAGTGAGTGACACTTGGAAAGTCAGGAAGCTGTATTCAATTCCTTATTCTGTTTGAGGTGACTTGGACCCTGATGCCTATTTGCCTGGAGAACTTCCAGTTTAAAAGGTATTTCAAGATAAAATTTCGTCATTTAAAGCCAATTCACTTTGAATGAAACTCTTTGAAGTTACTGTAGTAAAAGCCTTGCTGTTAGCCTCTCAAGGAAATCTGTAGCACCATTCTCACCTTTTTGTTCGCTTGATCTTTTTGATTGGATATTTAAGTATTTTATATGATCTGTAATCTTTCCAAGGGGAGAAATATAGCAGGACTCCAAACTAATATTTTAGTTGTCAGAAGACATAATCCTTAAGCTAATTCCGTAGACATAACAGTTTCTTTTGTGAAACAAATCTTCCTTGTCCCTATTCCAACAGTTTTATCAAAGAAACTCTCACTGATATTGTAAGGAAAATTTCTACTCCAATAAGGTTGCTCAAACATCTTTATTCCAAAAATAGACAGAGGAGAGTCTTCAGCTTTATTCTATTTTTATAGAATATTTATATATAAATATTCTATATTTATATAAATAAAGGGAGAGTCCACTGGAGCGTATCCCTGTGGGGTCTCTCAGAGTATTGAGGGAGGCAGCTCCTTTTTTATCCCTGTACCCTGACACTAGTGAGCCCTTTCACATTTCTTCATTGGCTGAGTGGCACTTGGGGTTCACATTCCTCTTCATTTGCCTATTAGCCATTCCTCCTAGTGGGTACCCTCGTTTATTTCCTGTATTTATACATACTTTGTGCAGAAGGTTCAGAATTTATTATTTTGCCCAAATAGTACTATCTTTGTATCCTGTAAAGTGCACTGCAGGTGCTAAGCCAGTGTCTCTTGCCATATACTTGCAAGATAAGTTTGTTTAGCCAGATCCTGGTGACAGAAGCTCTTCTTTTCAGCTTTTTCTTTAACTTGTTTTGCAGGGGCTTCCTGTCCTTCCTATGTTCTTTCCAAATTTTATTTTGCAAGGACTCTATATCCTTGTTTTTCCTTCATTATGTTGAATGCCTAAATAAGTAATCTGTCATGATAGATCTTCAGCAAGTTGGTTTTCATTTGTACTTCTGAAGACTGTATTGATCCTAATCAAATATAGTTTAGTATAGTGTACCAAATTCAGTGGAATTATAGAGAGATACACCTGCACATATCACCTCATCAGTAGGGTTACCCAAGCAGTCAGTTCAGTTTAAATGTTCTGTTTTTCTAATGCTTTAAAATGTTCACAGTGATGTAAAAAGACACATTATGCCACGTGAACTAAGACTTTGAAGTACAGATAGGACATACTCAAATTCCCACTCAAGAGGTATTCTTCACAGAAAAGTTAATATAGGATTTATTGCATGATGCCTACACAACATTGAAATATCTTTGATATTATTATAAGAACTGTTTTAAATAGGTAATGTTATAGAAATGATGTTATAATACTATGATATTATGATTATTATTTATACTTTCTCCTTTTGGCTCTCTGATGGGTCACTAGGCACAATGACAAAGTATTTCTACTGGCAAAATTTTAGGCAGTTGAATATATTTAGACATACTAACCTTGTTAAGGGATTAATTTCAGTAGCATTTCAGGGAATGGACTTTTTCTCTCAAGCAATCTTCATTGCTGGACAATTTAAATTGCCTAGGAGCTACTTACTTTTTCAGTTTTATAGATAAATTGCCACAATCATAATACCAGGAAATCTAGTATGTTATGCTTATGTATGAAAGCAATTGAAAATATCCAAATAGATATTTAAACTCTTTTATGTGGTTAAGGTTCTTGAATTTGCATAACAGAAGCTTCTTATTTTTTATCAGACAAGTAAAAAGTGTTTCAGCATCTTCCCTTTTTAAAAAGTTATTAAATTGTGCTCTTTCTATATATTCTTTTATTTAAATGCATATAATCTTTGCAAAATAAGAATACCTTAAAAATTTCTGCAACGACACATCATGTAATCGCTTAAATGCTGATGTAAGAAAACTTTGCATCAAATTTAATATAATTTCGTACTATATTAAAAGAATCACAGAATCATAGTATCATAGAATGGCCTGGGTTGAAAAGGACCACAATGCTATGTGGTTAACCCCCTGCTATGTGCAGGTCACTGGCCACCAGACCAGGCTGCCCAGAGCCACATCCAGCCTGGCCTTGAATGCCTCCAGGGATGGGGCATCCACAGCCTCCTTGGGCAACCTGTTCAGTGCTTTGCCACCCTCTGAGTGAAAAAATTCCTCCTAATATCTAACCTAAACCTCCCCTGTGAATTTATAGTAGTATTTTTTAATTCTGTACCTTTTAACTTCACCCAAAATCTTTTGGTTGTTAGCATATATTATTCTGGATGTAGATTTGTTGAAGAACTGGGAAATACTAAAATTGGTCACCTTATTTGGGGTTATTTCAAGAAATGTTGCAGCATCATACTGGCAATAATTTCTCCTTTGACCATTTTTATTCAAAAGGGAAAATAGTGCTGGCAGCTGTTGTGAAGAAATGAGGCTGGTCATCTTTGAGGTGTATCTTGCTGATGTAATTCGTTCTTGTTCATAATTATTTGCATGCCTTATCTCCTAGTCCTGGACCTCTTCCAGTCATTGTATGCAGCTTTAGGATTAAAAAGCAGATTTCTCTGACTACTGCTGAACTCCTTTGTGACTTTATGTTGTCTGTGGAAAAGGGATCTTAGTATTTCCTAAGAGTTGCCTTTTTTGGCTAAACAAAATATGTTTGTAGGATGAAATACCTTCGTCACATATAAAAGATTATGGTCTCTTCAGCTCTTCCTATCCTTTGCTTTCTTGTTTTCTCCAGTTTCTTAGTTTGAACTATGCCAATATTACTCCAAAGTACAACAAATGGTGTCTTATACCTAGTAGCTTTGGGAGGGCTATGCATTTTTGACAGGAGGTGAAATAGTGTGCTGAATAGTAAGCTACTTAGGAACTAATGAACTAATAGTTTTAAGAGAAGTCAGGATTTTGTTTCGCTCCTGTTCTTACTTAAAGGGAGATGCATTTCATGATGAAGATTAGCTGAGATTTTTTCCTATTTTATTTCCCAGAAAACAAGAACTCTTTGGCCTTCTGTGACTTCTTTGCTTATTTGGACTTCTCACGAATGCACTTTGTTCCATGTAAACACAAGGCTTCTGGATCCAAAGTAAAGGCTAGATATCTGATGAAACAGTCAGTGCTACAGTATAGGTAACTTGCTTGAAAGAATTGAACATGCATACTTCCCCGGCTGTCCTTCTTCCTGGACAGTAAATATCGTGTACCTTATGATTAATCTGTGGTACTGTACTACTTACTGAGTGATCAGTTACAAAATACAATTATTTTTTACCAGCAGAAATCTATTAAAACTTCACTGTAGCAATAAACAACATTCAGGTAGAAAACACACAGAGTGTACTACTTTCCCTTAGCAGTACATCACTGACATGCACAGTTAGTTCATAGCAGCTATACAGTTAGTTGCAGATCATCATTAAATTACTGTGAACGTCATACACATCCTCAAGAAGTTGAAGAAGTTGATGGAATTTGGAAATTAGAAGCTGTCTTTTGGTGTACAAAGCAGGGAGCTGTGCACTTTTTTCATTTATAGTGGCAATGTGAAACAGAAAACTGCATTTATCATCTGTCTCAGCTTGAGAGTCTAATGTCTGGATCCAGTGCAGAGAGAGAAGTAAGGACTAGCTCCTTCAGGCATAGTGTCTGGAGATCATGAGTGTAGCTTGAGTTACAAACAAGACTGCCCTTCAGTAGAAATGCCTGAAGAGGTACATCTGAACATAGTACCTTCCCTCTTTATTCAACATAGTTGTTTCACCAGAGGAATACATTGGAGTCAGACTATTTGTCGTGTAATTTCTGCCTGGATGGTTGGAAATATAAAGAACACGTTCAACCTCACCTTTAATTCTAGCACATAGGATAATATCTTTTTCAGTATGTTATCTTCTTCAGCTATTCCAGTAGCACTGGTTTCTCCTAGCTGCCATAAGTTGCATAACCTCTGGGGCATCCAACCACCTAGTTCAAAGACAATTGTTTTTTAAGGCTGCATGTAGAAATTTAGTTATTCAGTTAAGCCTCCCTCTTCCCCCACATGTTCTGAAAAGATTATTGATACTATCTGGCCTATTCCTGTTTTGTTTTTGTTTTTGTTTTCAGTGAAAGGAAAGGCATGATTCTTCATACCATGTGTGTCTAATCTATTCAGTTTATGTCTGGGAATGGTAGATATACTGTGTATAGTAAGTTCACAACTTGTAAGGATAAAAGCAGGTGGTTATTTAACAAACAGTGCTGAAGACTGTAAGATATTGGGAAATAAGTTGGCTGTTTAATGCCTGCAAACTGGTGAATGAGAAAAAGAAAAATATTTACTTCTCAGTGGAAGCTGTTTCTTCTCAGGAAGAAAAATGAATATTAAAAAGGCATGAAAGAAGAGCCTCACTGCTGCAAGCTGGGCTAATTTTAACATTCCAGGCTCACAGGGAGAAAAAACACATTTTATGTAGTACAAGGAAGTCTTATCATATGTGACTTATGCCTTGTTTTCAATGGCTCCCGTTGAACCTTTGCTCAGCTAACTGTGTAACTTGCCAAGATGAGTGACAGCTTCTCAGTATATATGCTGATACTTGAGGAGCCATGGAATAAATGTCATACCAGTCTGGAATCAAACTGCCTGTATTTCTTCTTTTTCACTGTTAGCCTGTCCCTATACCAACAGAGGCTTGTTCTTTAACATAATGCATTTCCATTGTTGCTGGCTGACATCAAGTGAAAGAGAATGCTTGAGCTATTGTATATGGAAAATACAATAGGTACATATTATTTTACTCTATTTAAATGGTGCCAAGCCAGCGACTATGAAAAGACTTTGGTCTCAAATAAAATCAGTCAGGTGGAAATCAGATTGTCATGGGAGTCTTCTAGGGCAACCTTGGATGGCCAAGGGACTGTGGAAAGGAAAGAGTCTCCATACCCAGGGTTTTTCCTGATATGCTGAATGGATACTGTGAAGATGGGCAGAAAAAATGCAGAGGCAGATGATGGCTGTAACAAACTAGTATTGCTAGAAATATGCTCCATCAGAGCAGAAGGTTTATCTCATCTTTTCCTCTTGATGTTGCAATGCAAACACATTAACCTCATGCTTCACCAGCCCTGATTGCTTTTAGACTCTGGGAACATCAATTTGCAGCAGAACTCCTCAGCTGCAACTTTTTCTCACATCACAGTAAAAGCAGTTGCCTGTGGGAAACAGGTTCCTTCTTTCCAAAGCAAGTAGGAGGTTTATCCAATACCAGTCTAACCTTGTCTGTCAAGCCCTGTAACAAACCTTTTGATCTGAAAGTACATAAGCTTTAGAACTGAAGAGAATGTGATGTTTCCTCCAAACACCACAGAAAAATGATTTATGTTATTTTTTTCACAAAATTAAGAGATTTCAATTTTGTTAGATTTATTTGCTTACAGTGAACGCACATTTTTTATTCTTTCTAAATTCAGAGATCTATGCATCGTGTAAAAAATCCTGCTATAGAGAAAGAGTGCCTTAGGCAGGTAAGATGTGACATAGAATTTGTCTATACAGCAAAAAAAGAAGTCTATAAAGGGAGTAGAAATGAATGCTCCATAACTAAAATATGCAGTGTTTCCCTTGTTTCCCCACAGGGCAGTGCCATGTGCTGCCATTTGCATTTCCCCAGCAGTGAAACCACAGCAATGTAAAATTAATGAGTGTACAGAGTGTGTTTAACAAACTGTGACACGTACCCTGTGGTGACTTGGCATCCAACATTCTGCACCTCTGTCAGTTTTAAGCAGAGAGCTTACTGAAAAAAATCACATAATATTGTAAATAAATGAGCACATCCCTCATGTCCATCAGGCTTTGGACTGTTCTGGAGCAGTCATATATTATGGTCATTCCTGTTGAGTCCTTTCTATTTGGGAATATCTGTAATCACAGTCTATTGTGAAAGTCTCCAGACTTTTTTTTTCCAGCCTTTTAAAAAGGTTCTCTTTCTTGTCCTAGTTTTGGCACAGTTTTTGTTCAAATGTCCAGTTATAATAACAACCTACTCTGTAATCTGCTAGAGGTATGAATACTGTTTTACTGAAAATGATCTCCTACATAACAAAATAGTCAGTTAAATGTGTAGTCAGATGAAGTGTTAAGCTGGTGCAAAGCATTAGCACCATTAGTACATAGGAGGAGTGGCCGAGGCCGCAGGGTGTGCTCAGTGCAGAGCAGAGGAGCTGAGGGGATCCCCCATGGCGGCTGCAGCTCCTCACAGAGCAGAGGGCAGCGCTGAGCTCTGCTGTGTGTGACAGCGACAGGCTGAGGGGACGGCATGGAGCTGCGTCAGGGGAGGGTTAGAGAATGATTCTGCGCCAGAGGATGGTGGACATGGAACAGGTTGCCCAGGGCAGCGGTCATGGCCCTGAGCTGCTGGAGTTGAAGGAGAATTTGAACGTTGCTCTCAAATGTAGGGATTTGGGTGGTGCTGTGTAGAGCTGGATGTTGGATCTCAAAGGGTCCCTTCCCACACAAGATATTCTAGGATAGTATGATATTTGTATTCTTACTTATGCTGGTGTGCTGTATTTTATCATCAGATTATTTCTTGCTTCATGGATTTTTCTGGGTCATCACACAGCACCGGGATTGTGATATTCGACTAGTTGTTGAAGTATAGAAATGTCCCTTCCATTTCATGGATTTAATTACTTCACTTGCTAAGTGTCATTAAAGAGTGTCATGACAGTAGAAAAAAAAAAAAAAAAAAAAAAAAAAAGTTGTGTGTTTTAGAAGAAGGCCCTTCACTTCTTGATAAAAGTAAGAAAATGTTTTGAAGTGAAGGCTGACTATTTGTTGGTCTTGATGTGTTAACAAATGAACAAGAACTTCTTAAGTTGTGATAAATCCCTCAGATAAACAAGCTGTCAGTCAATATCTCATCTGAGTTACTAGCAGTTCAAAAAATCCTTGTAATAATTGGAAGTAATTAATTTAAATTAGAAAGTATTAAATCATACAAGACTATTACTTGTAAGAGAGAGAAAACAGACACTTTCATCTAATATCTCAAAGACCATTAGTGGTATCGTTATGATATCGTATTTAAAAATGATGTTCATCTTTTGTTTTTGCTTAATGTTTATTTGAAATGTTTTAATTATGGGTTATTGATAATCTTATTCACTGGTGTTGCACAGTATTTCCAACTGATTTTTTTTACTGATGTAAGGTGTAATACACAGTTTTCTGTGGATGATAGTTGGTCAGATTTTGAAGAGTTTCCCTCCATGATACACGTGTTGGAACATTCATCCAGCTAGAAAGAGGAATTTTCAGTTTATACTACTAGTCAAGTCTGAAAGAACCACTCACTAAACATGTTTGAATTCTGCACAAAAACAAAAAACAAACAAAAAAAAACAATCAGAAGAAAGGAATTCTAGGAAAGTGTGTATTACTATCTATGGAATATTTTTTTTTAGAAATATTTGTAGATCTATTGTATATATATTCATTTGTATAACTCTGAAATTATATATTTATATATATTCATTTATATATCTCTGAAAATCTAACAAGACTGCTAACATTTTTGAAGTATCTTCAGAATTTTTTGAGCGCTCAAAGCGTACAGGAATTGGAATTCAAATACGGTGTTAATTGTGGAAGTTACTCGTACTTGCTGGGCAAATCTTATTTGCTTCCCTCAGAAGAACGTGCAATTCCAAGAGCTGAAGAACGTGCTTACAGCAAATTAATACATACTAAATGCACAAATGCAGTCTGGCTATATTCCAAGTAGCCTGAAAAATGTTTGCATACTTCCTTAGCTTGCACAAAGTAATAATTCTGGAAGGGAATTTTCAAAATTACAATAACCATACATTCATAGATGAGGAAGTATGATACCATCTGTTTCTTATAAATGTTCTGCCTGTTCAAAACAGTTTTTTTTTCTGTCAGATGAAAGTGAAATGAAACTGTGGCAATCTGAAGGTCTTAATGATGGGCCAAAGGCACTGTCAAACTCTCTAATACATATTTTGCTTAAAAAATATATACTTGTTATCTGGAACTGGCAAATTTACTGATGCAGATCTGGAAGTGTCAATCATAATGATTCTACCTTTTTGTATGGTTTTCATTAATCAGAACTTTAATGATCTTCATAATTTTAAATACAGTTTGTCCTTTCAGACTGCCTTTTTATTTGAATTAAATTGGGTTGGAATAAGGCTTTTGTTTTGAGTCTTAAAATTCTCATGCTTACGCATTCCAAGTTATTATTCCACTTTATGTCACTGTGCAGTATGGTCTTGTTAGTATGCTGAAGCGCAGAACATTGTGTCCATACTGAGATGGAAGTTTTTTTTTTTTCTGATATATCTGAATTTTCTGGCTCAAATGATTTTTTAGCAATTGTGACCAAAATATGGTAGCCATAATTCAACTGTCGTTAGAAGAAATTATCTCAGATACAGATACAAACAGGACCACAGGCTCAGAAAACAGTATGTTTTTCCCTTTTCTACTCAGAAGAATTAAAACGAGGGAGAATTTTCCTTGTTGTCTCCCCAGTCTTCCCATCAGAAGACCTATGAAAAATTGTTTATGTAGATATGTTCTGATTTCTACACCAGAAACTGACTGGAAATCTTTGAGAGCAGAAGGATCACTTTCCCTAATTTACAGCCTGGAGAAGACCAGTAGTTAAGCAAGCTATTGCTTACATTTGTAAGACATTCTCCTTTTGTACTAGAAAGAGAAAAGTCACTGAAATTATTTTCTCTGTATGTAAATACAGTTATAAACAAAAGTTTCTGCTGCTTTTTATCCATATCCATATCCAGTATCTTGTAAATGAGCATGTGTTATTTTCTGTCAGATGATTTTTTCTAAGTTAGTAATTGCTCTGTTTGCATGAGGAATTGAGTTGTCTATTAAGATGGTTACATTTTTTTTTTCTTTTTCATCTCTTACAGTGTCCTTTAGACCTTCAAATCCCTTTGTATTTGGAAGGATAGAAAATTGCAGAACTACAGAAAATATACATAATATTTAGAAACTAGTCCCACAAGGCCTTTCATAGGATTCATTCTGTGTTGGATAGCCTGTGTTGTTTGGTTGTTTTTTTTTTAACTGACTCCTAACAATATATCATAGCGCTGTTAAAAGAAAAAAATAATGCTTCAGCAAGTTAGTGAAAGACATCAGCATTAAGAAATCTTGTAAGGTTTTGTTTTAAGACTGCTATGTGTAAATTCTGTTGTCATTATTTTTAATAGAGATAACAATTGATAACTTACATAGAGATCCAGTAAAACCTGAACAAACTTGAAAAAGTTAGTTTAGCCTATGTGTCCCAATAAGACACACCCCAGATTCCTGAGGGAATTGGTTGTTGTAGTTGCCAAACCACTCTCAGTGATGTTTGAAATGTCGGAGTGGTCAGGTGAGGTCCCTGGTGACTGGAAAGAAGGCAGTATTGCACTCATTTTTGATAAGGGTAGAATGAGCAACACAGCGATCTACTGACCTGTCAGCCTCACCTCTGTGCCAGGCAATATTATGGAATAGATCCTTCTGGAAGCTAGCTAATGTACATAGAAGACAGGGAGATGATATGAGGCAGTGAGCCAGCAGGACTTTACCAAGGGCAAGTCCTGCCTGACCAACATAGTGACCTTCTATAATGGCATAACTACATCAATGGATGAATGAAGAGACATGGATTTACTCTAAATGAACTTCACTAAAGCCTTTGGCACAGCCCCCCATAACATCCTTTTCTGTAAATTGGAAAGATATGGATTTGATGAGAGGACTATTTGAAGGAAGAGGAATTGGTTGAGAGATCATACACAGAGAGTGGTAGTCAGTGGCTCAATGTCCAAGTAAAGATCAGTGATGAGAGTTGTATCTCAGAGGTCTTACTGAGACCAGCAATCTTCATCAGTGATGTCTTCAATGGGATTGAAAGTACCCTCAGCAAATCTGTGAGTAATACCAAGCTATATGGTCTGGTGGTAGTGTGATTGATGCACCTGCAGGATGGGATGACATCCAGAGAAATGCAGACAGGTTGAAGCAGTGGGCCCAGGTAACCTCACGAGGTTTGCAGCAACCTCCCTTATCAGTACAAACTGGTGGTGAAAGGATGGAGTACAGCCTGGCCATAAAGGATGAGGAACTTGTGAATGACAACTTGGGCATGGGCTAAGGCTAACGGTGTGCCCTCAGAGCCCAGAAAGCCAACTGTTATGGTGGTCTGTATCAAAAGAAATGTGGCCAGCAGGTCAAGGGAGATGATCCTGCCCTCTGCTCTACACTGGTGAGATCTCTCTTGGAGTACTGCACTCATTTGTGAATTCCTCAATAAAGAGAAGACATGGAACTCTTGAAGTGCATCCAGAGGAGGGACTCAAAAATGATCCAAGGAATGAAACACCTCCCCTTTGAGAACAACTGAGAGAACAACTGTGGCTCTTCAGGCTGGAGAAGAGAAGGCTCTGGAGAGACCTGATAGAGGCCTTTCAATACCTAAAGGGAGTTTATAAAAAAGAAGGGAGCAGACTCCTTAGCAGGAACTGTTGTGAAAGGAGAAGGGAAAATGATTTCAAACTAAAAAGAGGAAAGATTTAGATTGCACGAGGAGACAGTTTTTTATGGTAAGAGCAATGAAGTGCTGAAATAGATTGCCCAGAGAGGTGGTGGATGCTCCATCCCTGAAGACATTCAAGGTCAGACTGAATGAGGCACTGAGCAACCTGATCTAGCTGCAGATGCTGTTCATTGCAGGGAAGTTGAACTAGATGACATTTAAAGGTCCCTTCAACTCAAATGATTCTATGATTCTATGAAATATGCCTTCAGGGCAGAGATCAGTTATAGTATTACCTATTAGCTCAGGAGTGTCATTATTCTCTATCATTATTTTTTAAAACACATTGATCTTTCATTATAATCATTTATCTTTAACTCCAAAAATTAAAATGAGCCTTTAATTGTGTTTCATTTCCTATGAGAGAGAGCAAAAGAGGTGAAAAACAGTGAGTTTTGGAGTGGTTTTTACTCACCACACAGAGGATTACAATCCTATCCCATCCCTGAAACAAAGACTCATTATTTGAAAGAAGAAATGCATTGTAAGAATAAGAATGAAAAAATGTAATTCCAGTGTAGATTCTGCAGCATCAGTGTCATCCAAATACAGACACAAAAGCCATTAGCTATCCCAACACTGTTTGAATTAATCATTATACCACAAACAGAGCCTTCTTTCTGACCTGCGAAGCACAATCCCTTGCATTTTTAGTATTTATTATACTTTGAAGTGATAGAAGTCCTTTTTCTTTGTCACGACCAGCTGAATAAATGAGAGGAAAGTAAAGGATGCTGTGTACCTGGTCTTCAGCAAGGCTTTTGACCCTCTCCCCTAACATCCTCATAGATAAGCTTAAGAAATGTGGGACAGATGAAAGGACAATGAGGTGGATTAGGAACTAGTCAATTAGTAGAGCTCAGGGAGTTGTGATTAGTGACAGTCTGGTAGGAGGCCTGTAACTTTTAGTGTTCCCCTGGGATTGGTACTGGCTCTGATCATGGTTAATATCTTAATCAGTCACCTGGATGAAGGGGTAGGATGCACCCTCAGCAAGTTTGCTGATGATATAAAACTGGGAGGAGTAGCTGACACATCAGAAATCTCTGATACCATTCAACATGACCTGATGGACTGGAGAGTTGGGCAGGGAGGAACCTGATGAACTTCAACAAGGGAAGTGTAGAGTCCTGCACCTGGGGAGGAATAACCATCACATCAGTACAGGTGAGGGGCTGACCTGCTGGAAAGGAGCTTTGTGGAGAAGGACCTGAGTGTCCTAGTGGACAGTATGTTGCCCATGAGATAGTGTGCCCTTGTGGCCAGGAGGGCCAACAATATTTTGAGGTGCATTAAAAAGAAAATGGCCAGCAGGTGGAGGGAGGCAATCTTCCCCTCTTTCTCTGCACTGGGAGGCCAAATGTGGAGTACTGTGTCTGGCTTGGAGAAGAGAAGACTGAGTGAGATCTTATCAGTGCTTATAAGTATAAAGGGCAAGTGCCACATGGATGGGGCCAGTCTCTTTTCAGTGGTGCGCAGTGGCAGGATGGTGGTCAACAGTCACTAACTGGAACAAAGGAAGTTTCACTTGAAGATGAGAAAGAACTTCTGTGAGGGTGACAGAGTTCTGGAAAAAGCCACCCAGAAAGATTGTGGAGTCTTCTCTGGAAATACTCAAAACCCATTTGGATGCTTTCCTGTGTAACCTACTCTAAGGAGTTTATTTTAGCGGGGTTTGAACTAGATAATTTCCAGTGGTACATTCCAATCCCTACAATTCAGTTATTCTGTTATCTTTGCTCAAATCCAGCAGAAGAAAGTATACAGAATTCTCCATGAACTGCATTGACATTGTTCATGCTGGTCTGCTCTTAAATGTGATTATAGAATTTGATTGTTTAACGCTTAAGCATTTACAACATACGAAATTCGGTCATCTTCTTTGATGCTTCAACAGGCCAGTGTATGCTGTTGCAGGAGGTGTAGCTGCACAGTTATGGCCAGATTTCCTGATCAAAAAGTGAGTGTTCTATTGAAGGACCAAAGCTTCCTTATTTGTCTCTTCTCTACCAAAGCTTTTAAACATCTTCCCACACTCATTCCCTGCATTCATAAAAATAATACGATTTTCATTCATATTATCCACTCAAAATTTTCCATTTTTAAACAAAAATGACTGTGATATTTGAGACAAAATCACTTTTTGTGAAAGACTAGAAATAATTCTTGACAGATTTGAGGCTTGCCCTCATTGTTTTTCCGCTTTGTCAGATAATTCTTAAGCAAATGTTGACTCTTGAGATGAAATTGTTGGAGAGTATAGTAAACAAAGATATGGCAGTTTTGTAGGTCTCCCAGTTGTTTCTTCACTTGTAAATGCCTAAATAAACATTTCAGTTTACCTATGTAAAGGACATAATTCGGGGATATGACTGGTTCTTGTGGCTTGCATATTGGGAATTTTCAGTCCAATAATTTGAGGGGGTGATGCATGCATTAGTGGGGATGGTAAGTGGAGATGATGTTGTGAAATGTTGATATTTTTAACAGCTTGAAAAATAACCTTTCCCCATTATTTTGAAATCTAACCAATAAGTTTGACCAAAGCACATCTGACACATGAGCAAGAACATTTTTGCATATTGGCAAACCTAGCTATTCTGAATGTGGGAAACAGTGAAGGGAAACATAGAAGACAAACTTTTGACAGTGTGGTAGAACTGGGAGGGAGAGAATTGGAAGGTTAATGGTTTACTGGTCATGAGTAAAATCACAGTACTTCTTAAATGTGATCCAAGGGGTGTTCTGCTCTTCCCAAACATAATTTCTGTAGAACAGATGAAGGAAGACAATGAACTAGCAGAGGTAAAGGAAATGAATGGATCACAAGATACAGACCTGTGAGCAGATGTGGCAAACGATCCACCAGCAAGTTTTGTATACCTCTAAATTGGATTTGTCTTGATCTTGCAGATGTATTGAAAATCTAAAAGTACAGGATTGATCTACTTTTAGTGATTCTCACTGTGGTTTTATAAGGTAGCAATATCTCAGATTGCTCTACAAACAAAAATTTCAATCTGTGGAGCTTTGTTAAATGCAGTAATTTCAGATATAAGTCTCACACTCTGGAAACATGAGCATTTAGAAGACAGTATCATTTGTTTTTGTTTGTTTTATTTCTTAGATATATTTTAATACCAAATATAAATATAGGGTTGATAAAGAACAAGATATCTCAGCATTGTGAGTCATTTTTTGTACTGCTGAAAATTGTTATTAATCAAGATATGAAACTTGAGTAAGAAGTTGCTTCAGTTTATTTTTCAACAAGTATTTTTGAAAACTTTTATGACATCCTGCATTTACTTTATCCTAGTGAAAGTTCTGACTGGGTTATCTGAAACAGAATTTAAGTGTATGATACTTTGATATTCTTTGAGATACTACAGATACTTTGAGAAGTGAAACTGTAACCCTTGCAAAAATCAGTAAAATTGGACAAAAGAATTTTGAAATTTAGTTCAAACTGAGAATGCACTTATTTTCTCCATTCAGGCAATATAATACAAACTATTAGTCATGAGAATAAAAAGGTATCTCTGCTCATTGACAGCATGAAATCTGCTTCAGGAATTCTGGTCCCAACACAACCATCTTTATGCTGGAGCTTTTCAGAATTTCCATGTAAAAGATCTGTCCTATACCTAATAAGCCAGTGAACTGATTGTGATTTTGAAAGAATAAACTTCTCAACTTCTGCAAGAGCTGCTCCAAAAGTAGTACCTCCTGTTTTATTTTGTTGGCTCGCAGTGTCAGAGAAGGGTGTTAATAGTATAGCAGTAGAGGCTGAATCTCCCTACAAATAATCAGTTGAATATTTTTGCTGTGCAACAGATGGCAGCAGAGGGACAGTCTGACAGAGCGGTGTCTGACGTAGAAGGGCATTTGAGCAGAATTGGAGTAACCAAAGTAGAAAAACGTCCTGGAACTTCCATTGTGCTTCATTTTGGAAGTTGCTTTTCCTTAGCTCTTTCATTTCCAATTTCTGTTTTCTGTAAAGTGAGATAATTCTTTAAGGAAGCCCAGGTTACTCATTCAAACATGGCCTCAGGGCAGCTTCCTGGGAAGAACTTTTACCCTCATATATTTAACTACCAATTTTTTTTTCCTCGTTCTTAGGTGATTGTCTTTGATTCATAGTTTTAAACGAAATCCCGCAGTAATGGTCTATAATAATTTCTAACACTTATTATTTGAATTTCAGATGAGATAATAATGAAAAACTGATTTGGGATCATAAAACTCATCAATTTTAAACAATCTGTATTTTCAAAGTTATACAGTGTTTTATGTATTTATATTAATTTTATGTAAATACATTTCGGTAGCAATTATGCCTGCATTTATCTGTTTGAAGAAAATGGTTGTTATTTTGATAGATAAGGTTTACCATATGTGTGCCACATTGTTTGCAGAAGATTGTACAGAATAAATATCATGGAAAAAATGCATAATGACACAGAATAAATGGAAAAAAAATGTGAAGAAATATGTAATTGCAACTTCCATTTTTAGAAGAATGCATAGTTAATTTAATGTCTGCGTATCTGTAGCTGTCTAAGAAATACAACTAAATAATTACTTACCACATAAATAGAGCAGAAAATAGCAAGATAGTTGCAGTGAGTTACTCTCTACTGTTTTATTTTCTATCATTTGTTCTTTCTTCATTAATGGCCAGGTTTATATACAGTATTGTTGTCTACAACCAAAGGACCTTTTGTTTTTGATTCTGATTTTCTGTCTGGATCAGATTGGAAATTTACAGGTTTCTTTCATGTGGCTGCTTTGTAGCCTGTGTAAAACCAGGTTTATGATCAATGCCTAATTTTCTTTGGACAAGTGTTCATCTGAAAAACAAACCAGAAATTGTTATCTCTGCGAGCACCTGCAATACCTGTTCCCAGTGACTGAACAGCCTAATTATTCCTTCAGGAAGATCAATCTTAAAGTTGATATGATTGAAATCTAGTCTTTTAGTGTTGACATATTGGATGTGATTGCTGGTAATGGTTTGTTTCTGTGTGTCTGCATAGATGACAGGTTCAATCAAGTAGAAGTCCATGCATTTGTGTTTGTGGAAACTAGTAGTGTGCTGGTGTCATGGTTCTATGTTTTTGTTTTTGTTTTTTTTTTTTTTTTTTT
>NW_024962261.1:4022394-4095892 GCF_019238085.1 Lagopus leucura | reverse complement strand
TGCTGCCTGGCAGTGGGTGCTGGAGGTGCTTTCCTAGCCGTTCCAAGCTTTTCAGGTTTGAATCGGTCCCGGGAACTCTCTCTCTCTCTCATCTTGTCTGATTTATTCATCTCAATTTCAATTAAATTGTATCTATTGTGTTATCTTGTATTCCAATACTATAGTAAAATAAGTTTTCCTCCATAGATTGTTGCCGCTGCTCTTTTCCTCCCTTCCTTCCTTCCCATTTTTTGTGGGACTGGGGTGGGGGGGGAGGGCAGAGGCCTGTCACCCCTGTCACAGACATAGATTGATCTGGTCAACTCTGTGACAGATTTTTGGCGCCCAACGTGGGGCTCGCTGTTTTTCAGCTTTTAGAACAAATCTTTTTTTCTCTCTGCTCTTAGAGAGCTTCATTAGGGAGCATTATCAGTAGTTCAGGTTTCTGTGCTGGAAAACCTGACCTTGAAAGATTAGGCGTACTGCCAGTGTTCTGGGATATTTGTAAACTTTGAGCACTACTTAGTCTGGGTAGTGCCTTTTTTTTTAATTTTTTTTCCCTCCTCTTGTTAGCTTCAATTCATTAACCCCTTTTTAGCAAGCACCAGTGATGAACCCACTCGTTATTGTGGGGGTGCTGGGTAAAGGATTTAAAGCAATGGTGTTACTCACAACCTACTGGCCAATAATCCATCTCACACTTGTGTGTTGTGGAATTGCATTCATATATAACTACCTAAGGGCACTGATGGAGACACCTATGTTTTACCTACTTGCAATGTGGTATGATTTGAATTTTGACATTTACATCCCGGAAGGAATGGCTAATTTCACCAACAGCTACATCCCAAATGGAATGGCTAATTTCACAAACAACTACATCCCAAATGGAATAGCTAATTTTACAAACAACACGATGTTTAGACCAGTCTCTGGTTTTTCTTCTCGGTTTGTCAAACGTTTTTTGAATCCTGAATTAATAGTCATGTTGGTGTGCATGTCATCAATTCTCCTGAATGTATTCCAATTCATTCGTAATAAGGGGAAGGAGTCTTCTCCAAAACTAGAGAATGATGACTGGCACGGGATATGGAGAGGTTTAGGAAAGGTCTTAGAAGCATGGGGACCCACAGTGTCATGGGATTTTACTATTGAACACTTGTGGGATCCTGAGAAACTAAGCCAGTATTTGAGTCAGGGACTATGCGGCTTACATAAATCTAAGGAGGTACAACTTATTTGGGGTTTGGCTTGTGCTTACCGTACCCTATATAATACCATTCTGGAGAGAGAGAGTTTCCGAGCTGAGGTTCAAGCCAAAGGGGAAAATCCCCAAGTCAAATCTAATCAATCACAGGAGACACCAGTAACAATACCGGTTGCTCCTGTGGAGGGCAAGAAATGGAAATGAGTGTCTTCGCGTCATGAATGAAAAAGAGAAGAAGAGGAGGAGGAGGAGGAAGATCCAGGCGAGGGGCCCTCCTCAGAACCGCCACCATCGCGAAAGGCAAAAGCGAAAACTAAGAGACATGCAGAAGAGAGTGATGAAGAGGAAGTCTCTATTACTACTCGCCGGCCTCTAAAGATGACTGAAATCCAAGGTTCGAGAAAGGAGTTTACATGGCGCCCGAATGAAACTCTTGTTTCCTGATTGGTTCGCTGTTGTGACAGTGGGGCCCATAGCTTGTCTCTGGATGGTAATGAAGCTCGCCAACTAGGTGCCATTGCCAGAGATCCAGCTATTGATAGAGGAATTAGTCGATGTTCGGATGAGGCTGCCTCCCTCTGGGAACGAGTTTTAACAGCCGTGAAGGAAAAGTATCCCTTCAAAAATGGCTTGAAGATTGCAATGAAGAAATGGGATACAGTTGAAAAGGGTATCCAGTATTTGAGGGAAATAGGCGTGGTGGAAATGTTGTATGACCCTGACTTTGTTCCTAACCACGCACACCAAAACCGCGACCCTGAAAAAGTGAGGACAACGCCTGAGATATGGCAGAAAATTGTGACAACAGCACCGGACAAATATGCCTCTACACTAATGTCAGCGTGTGACAGATACAACGAACAACAGAGAACGCCCTTAGTTTATGAATTAATTGTTACGCTTCAAAACTACGAACAATTGCTGTCCCCAATTCATGCTGCCGTTGCTGCAATATCAAGAATGATGATGGAGCAAGTGTCTCAACTGATTAACCGTGACAAACCTGTAGCAGTATCAGAGACGCTTGATGAAGATCAGGATAATCAAAAGAGTCTAATGAAGGAGATCAAGGAGATGAAGGAGATGATGCGAGCCCACCTAACGAAAGACGATGAACCTTCCTTCTCACGTGCACCATCAAAGATCTCAGCTGTCAGAAGCAAACGCTCTCCGGCTCAAGTAAGGGGTAATACACCGTGAATTACCTTATGGTATTACCTACGTGACCATGGAGGAGACATGGGGAAGTGGCACGGTCAACCTACTCCTGTACTACGAGCCCAGGTGAAAGAATTACAAAGCAGATCAACCACCAGTGCAGTTGCTCCAGTTACCACAGGTAATGAATAGGGGGGCCCTGCCCTCAGTCGGGGGGGGAAAGGGATAATAGAGTATATTGGACTGTGTGGATTCGATGGCCTGGCACATCAGAACCACTGAAATATAAGGCACTGGTGGACACTGGAGCACAGTGCACTCTGATGCCCTCGAGTCACCAAGGGACAGAATCAATCCATATTTCTGGAGTGACCGGGGGCTCTCAAGAATTGACTGTGTTGGAGGCTGAGATAAGCCTCACTGGTAAGGACTGGCAAAAACATCCTATTGTGACGGGCCCAGGGGCTCCATGTATACTAGGTATTGATTATCTCAGAAGGGGGCATTTCAAGGACCCTAAGGGGTATCGATGGGCCTTTGGAATAGCTGCTGTGGACATAGACAACATTAAGCAGCTGTCTGTTTTGCCTGGCCTGTCAGAAGATCCATCTGTTGTGGGGCTGCTGCGAGTAAAAGAGCAACAGGTACCGATTGCTACAAAAACGGTGCACAGGCGGCAGTACTGCACCAACAGGGATTCTTTGCTCCCCATTCATAAGTTAATTGGTTAATAAGTTAATAAGGACTGCGTGGAGGAAGTGGACCTGGGGGTATTGATTGATGCTCGGCTGAACATGAGCCGACAGTGTGCCCAGGTGGCCAAGAAGGCCAATGGCATCCTGGCTTGCATCAGAAACAGTGTTGCAAGCAGGAGCAGAGAGGTGATTGTTCCCCTATATTCAGCACTCGTGAGGCCGCACCTGGAGTACTGTGTCCAGTTTTGGGCCCCTCACTGCAAGAAAGATATTGAGGCCCTGGAACGTGTTCAAAGAAGGGCAACAAAGCTGGTGAGGGGTCTGGAACACAGGCCATATGAGGAGAGGCTGAAGGAGCTGGGAATGTTCAGCCTGGAGAAGAGGAGGCTCAGGGGAGACCTTATTGCTCTCTATAACTTCCTGAAGGGAGGTTGTAGTGAGCTGGGGGTCGGCCTCTTCTCTCGTGTCATTAGTGATAGGACCAGGGGGAATGGTTTCAAGCTACGGCAGAGGAGATTCAGGCTGGACATGAGGAAGTATTACTTTTCAGAAAGGGTGGTCAGGCACTGGAATGGACTGCCCAGGGAGGTGGTGGAATCACCGACCCTGGGGGTGTTCAAGGAAAGACTGGATGTTGCGTTGAGGGACATGGTTTAGTAGGAGCTATTGGGAATAGGTGAACGGTTGGACTGGGTGATCTTTTAGGTCTTTTCCAACCTTAGTGATTCTATGATTCTATGATTCTATGATTCTAATTCGTCAGCTAGAGAGCCAGGGAGTGATCAGCAAAACTCACTCGCCTTTTAACAGCCCCATATGGCCAGTGCGTAAAGCCAGTGGAGAATGGAGGCTGACGGTGGACTACCGTGGCCTGAATGAAGTCACACCCCCACTGAGTGCTGCTGTGCCGGACATGTTAGAACTCCAGTATGAACTGGAGTCAAAAGCAGCCAAATGGTATGCCACCACTGACATTGCTAATGCCTTCTTTTCCATTCCTTTGGCCAAAGAATGTAAGCCACAGTTTGCTTTCACATGGAGGGGCATTCAGTATACCTGGAACCGTTTGCCCCAGGGGTGGAAACACAGCCCGACCATTTGCCATGGGTTGATCCAAACTGTATTGGAACAGGGCAGTGCTCCTGAGCACCTGCAGTACATTGATGACATCATTGTGTGGGGCGATACAGCAGAAGAAGTCTTTACAAAAGGAGAGCAAATGATCCAAATTGTTCTGAGTGCTGGTTTTGCTATTAAGCAAAGCAAAGTGAAAGGACCTGCCCAGGAGATTCAGTTCCTAGGTATAAAGTGGCAAGATGGCCGTCGTCACATCCCGACAGATGTGATCAACAAAATCACTGCTATGTCTCCACCCACTAGCAAAAGAGAGACACAATCTTTTCTGGGTGCAGTGGGCTTTTGGAGAATGCACGTTCCAAACTACAGCCTCATTGTAAGCCCCCTTTATCATGTGACACGAATGAGAAATGAGTTTACATGGGGCCCTGAGCAGCAGCAGGCTTTTGAACAGATTAAACAGGAGATAGCCTGTGCCGTGGCCCTAGGGCCAGTACGGACGGGACAGGGTATAAAGAACATCCTCTACACTGCTGCTGGAGAGAACGGTCCCACTTGGAGTTTGTGGCAAAGAGCCTCAGGAGAGACCCGAGGCCGACCCCTGGGATTCTGGAGTCGGGCATACAGAGGGTCTGAAGAGCACTACACTCCAACTGAGAAGGAGATCTTAGCTGCATATGAGGGGGTTCGGGCTGCTTCTGAAGTAGTCGGTACTGAAACACAGCTCCTTCTGGCACCTCGACTGCCAGTGCTGAACTGGATGTTTAAAGGAAAGGTTCCATCCACCCATCATGCTACTGATGCCACTTGGAGTAAGTGGATTGCACTGATTACACAACGAGCACGGATGGGGAACCTCAGCCGTCCAGGAATCCTAGAGATCATCATGGACTGGCCTGAAGGTAAAATGTTTGGAACACCACCAGCAGAAGAAGTATCACGTGCTAAAGAAGCCCCACCATACAATGAACTGCCAGAGAATGAAAAGAAATATGCCCTGTTCACAGATGGATCGTGTCGTATTGTGGGAAAGCATCGCAGATGGAAATCTGCTGTGTGGAGCCCCACACGACAAGTTGCAGAGGCCACTGAAGGGAAGGGAGAATCAAGCCAATTTGCAGAGGTAAAGGCTGTCCAACTGGCCTTAGATTTTGCTGAACGGGAGAGGTGGCCAATGCTCTATCTTTACACTGACTCGTGGATGGTAGCGAATGCCTTATGGGGGTGGTTACAGCAGTGGGAGCAAAATAACTGGCAGAGAAGGGGTAAACCTATTTGGGCTGCTGAACTGTGGAAAGACATTGCTGCCCGAACAAAGACTATAGTTGTAAAGGTGCGCCATGTAGATGCTCATGTGCCCAAGAGTCGGGCTACTGAAGAACAGCAAAATAACCATCAGGTAGATCGAGCTGCCAGAATTGAGGTGGCTCAAATAGACCTGGACTGGCAGAACAAGGGTGAATTATTTCTGGCTCGGTGGGCCCATGAGACCTCAGGTCATCAAGGGAGAGATGCAACATACAAATGGGCTAGAGACCGAGGGGTGGACTTAACTATGGATGCCATTGCACAGGTTATTCATAACTGTGAAACATGTGCCATCATCAAACAAGCCAAGAGGATGAAACGTCTGTGGGAGGAAGGGCGATGGCAAAAGTACAAATATGGGGAGGCATGGCAGGTTGATTATATCACCTTGCCACGATCTCGCAATGGTAAGCATTATGTGCTTACTATGGTGGAGGCAACCACTGGGTGGCTCGAAACATATGCAGTACCCCATGCTACCTCCCGAAACACCATACTGGGTCTCGAGAAACAAGTCCTGTGGTGACATGGCACCCCAGAAAGGATTGAGTCAGATAATGGGACTCATTTCAAAAATTCTCTTGTAAATACTTGGGCCAAAGATCATGGCATTGAGTGGATTTACCATATTCCCTACCATGCACCAGCCTCTGGTAAAATTGAACCATACAATGGATTGTTAAAAACGATGCTAAAAGCACTGGGTGGCGGAACATTTAAGCACTGGGAGAAGCATTTGGCAGAAGCCACCTGGTTAGTCAATACCAGAGGATCTATCAATCGTGATGGTCCTAACCAATCCAGTTCCCTACATACCGTAGAGGGAGATAAAGTCCCTGTTGTCCATGTAAAGAACATGTTAGGAAAGGCGGTTTGGGTTCTTCCAGCTTCTGGAAAGGGCAAACCTCTCCGTGGTACAGTTTTTGCCCAGGGACCAGGATCCACTTGGTGGGTAATGCAGAAGAATGGGGATGTTCAATGTGTACCACAGGGAAACTTGATGCCAGGGGAGTGCAGTTACTAATTCTATGTATATGTATATAGCCATGTGTGCATTTTAATCATTTTTTGTTTGTTTGTATATATGTATATATATTTTAAGCATGATGTAACGATGTAGAATAAGGGGTGGAATGTCATGGTTCTATGTTTTTGTTTTTGTTTTTTTTTTTTTTTTGTTTTTGGATTTCAGTATTCAACATCAAAACATCATGTAGTGTACGGGGCATTAAAGTGTCACTGCCCAATCCCAGCTACCTATCCGTGTACATTACAGCAGTCACGGGATCTGGCCCTTCCGGGTGGGGGGGGCGCTCTCTTGCTGCCTGGCAGTGGGTGCTGGAGGTGCTTTCCTGGCCGTTCCAAGCTTTTCAGGTTTGAATCGGTCCCGGGAACTCTCTCTCTCTCATCTTGTCTGATTCATTAATCTCAATTTCAATTAAATTGTATATATTGTGTTATCTTGTATTCCAATATTATAGTAAAATAAGTTTTCCTCCATAGATTGTTGCCGCTGCTCTTTTCCTCCCTTCCTTCCTTCCCATTTTTTGTGGGACTGGGGTGGGGGGGGGAGGGCAGAGGCCTGTCACCCCTGTCACGGACATAGATTGATCTGGTCAACTCCGTGACAGCTCGGTATGAGAATATTTGGTCCACAGTTTCACTGAAAATTAATCACATATGCACATCATGGACTGCCAAGTGCCAAGAAGTCCCCATAGTAAGCTTTTCAAAGTTCCTTGGAAGTCAGTGACAGTTAAAGGAAAAACGAGCAGCTGAAGTACTGTGCCCATTGCATTTGTAGCAAATGAATATGGCAGAGACTCTGTTTTCTTTTTTTTTCTACTCTGGCTGATTTAGTGGTTAGTGTTGTCTGCTGCAAACTGAGAGTATGTGCTAATGCTGATCAAGTCATTCAACTTATATGCAGTGAGAGTATTGGAGAAAGCTAAAACCTTCTGAAGCACCACCGGTACTATATAGTCTTACTATTGCAGTTTGAGAAATTGATCAAGAGACACCTCTGCATCCCCATGGGAGAAAGTGGTGTGGGAAAGTAGAGGGGAAAAGCCCAATTGAGATAGGAGAAACTGATCTATTAAAAGAAACATGAGATAATACAGTTGAGGGAACTGGGCTTGTTTAGCTTGGAGAAGGTTCCAGGAAGACCTCACTGTGGCTTTCCAATATTTGAAGGTACTGTATAAATAGGAGGGGGGAAGACTGTTTATGAGGGTGCATAATGATGAGACAAGAGGGAATAGCTTTAAACTGAGACCGGGGAGATTTAGGTTAGATATAAGGAGGAAGCTTTTCACTCAGAGGGTGGCAAAGCACTGGAACAAGTTGCCCAAGGAGGCTGTGGATGCCCCATCCCCGGAGGCATTCAAGGCCAGGGATGTGGCTCTGGGCAGCCTGGTCTGGTGCTTGGCGACCCTGCACACAGCAGGGGGGTTGAAACTAGATGATCATTGTGGTCCTTTTCAACCCAGGCCATTCTATGTTTCTATGATTCTCTGAATTAAGAGTCATAAATCAGGCCTTCCACAGCTCTCCTCCCAGAAAAGTCAAGAGAGCTCCTCCACTGTCACCTGTAATCAGAAATCATGTGGAGGCTTTTGGGAAATGCGGTACATCTCAGTGTATCTTCCTCTTAAAGAGTCAGAACTCACATGAAGCTGCAAGAGAAACCAGGAAACACATCTCCACAGTGCACTGTGCCTTTGCAGCCAAACAGCCTGGTGTGTGATGTCATGATACAGATTACTGATACAACCAGGCCACTTACTTTTATCAAGCCTGAAGAAGTTAGTTATTTGAATTTTAGTGCTATCAAATAGTCAAGCATTTTTTTCTCTCATTTTTCTTTTCCCACTGTGTAATTCTAAGCTTTACAGAACAGTTGTCTTATGTATAATTTATTATTTCTGAAGTAAATGCAGATGAATGCAAAAACTTGGAAACTGGTTGGATTGCTGTGTGAGCCATATGCAGCCTGAAAAAGTTTTGCACAGTAGAGCCATAGCCATTCTTGTTGTGAATGCAACCTTGTTACCTACTGCCTTGACTGCTGTGTTAGTGGTACCTGCAGCCTCTTGTACACGCATCTTCCAAGCCAAGTGACCTATCATCTTTTGTGTCAGTGTGGTCACTGTTGTCAATATTGGAAGAACCTGAGCTCTTATCATTTTAATATTAATAACACTTTTGTAAAAAAAGTGTAGCACTTCTGCATCTGGGGCGTAAGATATGGAGTGATTTTGTGACCTGTCACTGAATGTTAAGCATAGTGTGAAGAAGCTGATGTTGGGAATCTAATGTTGCTAGTAATATAGCCTTTCTTCTTTGGAACACTAGAAATGGATAGCAAATGAAAAACCTGAGAGCTCTTTTTTTTTTTTTTTTTTTTTAAAGTGAGTTTTGTCGGACTCAAAAATCTTATGAGCGCCCACAATCATTAACAGAAAGGAGCATTCATCTGTAAGTCTCTGAATAATGCAGACCATGAGTTATCTGTTCGCAAACGTCTTTTCAGGTTTTATCCCAGAAGGCCAGATTTGGTCTTCCCAAGTGAATTTCCTTCCAAGGTAACCTCCTCCAATTTTGCAACCTTTAATGCGATCAATCCTACAAAATGAAAAGCTGTATCATTGATTAAAGGAAAAATAGTAGGTACAAACTGATGTTTTCCAGAATGATTTGGACTTCTGCATGTGACCATTTCACAAATATTGGGAAAAATATATATATATATATCTGCATCTGAAATAAAATAATTTGTCAGGGCATAACTTCCACCTTTTCAGATTTCAGTTTGTTAACACTTGTGTTCATATTTATTTCATTTGAAAATAGTAAAGAAATGAAGGAAGCTGTACACAAAGTCCATCATGAAGTAGTGACATGCTTTTTGTATTTCTGCATCTGTAAATAAGATTAGTTTGCTGAAATCTAGTCAGTATTTCTGCATTCATCAGATTAGAATAAACTGTACTTTAATAATCAGGAAATCCATACAAGTTCTTAAATTGATGATAATCACAGTTAACATAAGAAATACTCAAAACCATTGGCTTTATTGATTTTATAGATGTGAATTTAAGTCTCTAGTCTCTAGTGTGACTGGTTCCTAAATTTGTATGCACAGTTCTGATGTACTGCGTGTTAAATTAACTTTCTTCCCTGCATAAAAGCAATAAGAACAAAAATGCAGTGATTTGTAATTGATATTTCTGAGTGCATTCAACAGTAATTGTGAAAATCTGTAAAAATCTGACATATATGCTCATGCAATTACTGTGTTTTCATTAATCACATTTTATTACTTATGTAGAAGCATAGCATCACAGAATGGTTCGTGTTGGAAGGAACCTTTAAAATCATTTAGTTCCAGCCCCCTGCTATAGGCATGGACACCTCCCTCTAGACCAGGTTCCTCAAGAGACCAGGTTGCTCACATCTGTGATTTTATCACCATTTCTATAAGAACTAGACTGGGAGTGGTTTTCTACAGCACTGCAGAAGTGCTCGTGCTTTAAAGTGTTTGGTGACAAGGCTGTCAGTGTTTTTAATGAGTTTCTGCATATCTCAGAATTGAATGAAAACAGATGGTCTACTTCATGAATGCATGATGAAAAGTATTAGCGGTGGCAAGTCCTGTGTGTTAGATCTGTCTTCTGTCCCAAACAAGGGTCCCTTTATCCCGAGGGCTGTGGCTGCTCTCCTGAGAAGAGACGTATCATCATTTTGAGAATAAATGAAGCATATCTATCTTAAAACTAACCGAAGAAAAGTACCTACTTTTTATGTTCCCTTGTGGGAAAAGCACTGCTCCATTTCTTGCCAGCCAAGATGATCCTGCATGGCTAATGGTAAGGGTCAGGAAGGAGTGACTTAAGCATTCTGATTATTTCTGTACACAGTTTTGTCCTGCCTAAATAGTGCTAGATTGCAGAAAACACTAATAGGGGTAGGAAGTTAGAGTTTATAGGAGCCATAAAGTCTGTGAAAGATAACTGTGTTTCAGGGATTAGTTTTTATTGTGTGTGTGCTCTAGCAGTTGGGTTTCTGAACAAAAATACGGATCACCTTGTTCTGAAAGGGAGGTGATAAAGGAAGGAACTGTCTGATACTGTTTTATGAATCCCTTATGTCTGGTGTAAATGTTAAATTTACTCTCACAGCACTCACTGGATTGAGCACGTGGAATGTTTTATGCCGGAGAACGCTGTTTCTGTAATTATAGTAAAACAAAGCTTAGCACTGTAAAGAAAGAAGCCTTGGGAATTTGCAGAAACACAACTGCTGGATATGTCTGTATAAGCAGTTGACTTTTGTGCATTTCCTGTGTCACCCAGTGGTTAAGCAGCGATACTGAAATTTAGGTGAGCCAGCCCTTTGTGGCACCAGAGGCCTCATTTTCACTTTTGTTCTTCACATCTTTTCCTCTCCACTGAGTAGACAGCTAAGCAGTTCAGTTACATTGTAGACTTCTTGAGGCCACTATGTATCCATCAGTAGGCTTCAGGAGCATTTCCAGCGAGAGCCTCACCACCTGTTTTCCTCAAACTTCTGTTTCTTATTCTACTGAGAACATCCACGTGCAGGTAGAAAGAGCAGTTCTGATATTTGCAACAGTAATTTATTCTGTTCAAGTCCTGCCTAAAATTTTGTATGATGGGTTTTGTATTTACGCTATGGTTTTGGCGACAAGAAGCAGACTTTCTGGTGGAAGGAAAATAATTTCATTTTGCCAGGAACTGTAGTTGCAGAGATTTATATTAAGGGGAAAACGTAACGTTGTGCACTATATTAAGTATCTTTGGGGTAGGGGGAGAGGATGTAATAGCTGATTGGTTTGTATTTTTGTATAAAATGTTGATAAACTGAGGTGAGGATGATGTACTAACTATGTATTACGAGTTTGCACTATGCTGTTTTTTAGATACATGTAACACGATGCCATTTGTTACACCATTACAAGTTTGGGGGATTTGTTGCCAACAAACTGGAGACTACTAGAAATTGTTACAGGGAGGGATATCAATCTTCATTTGAGGAGCTGAGTTGGTTCTTCTCTATGCTGTTGTGTAAAATTGATTGTGTTTTGAGAAAATTCAAAATACTGTTATTTTGAATAAGTTCATTGATGATACCTCCACTGTCTTAAGCTGTGGTCAGTGGTCAATTGACCTGAGTGGTCAGTGGCTTGTATTTGGTGCCAGACCAAAAGACAAGACAGTTTTGCTGCCCAGGAGGCAAATTGCAGTCCACCAGATGTGTTTCATTTCATACTGGGCAATTCAGATCATTCCAGGTGTTGAAGCTGAAACATTAAGATACAGGAGTATGTACGCTTGTCTTAGTTGCATCTACTATACAGGGAAAGAAACAAAAGCTTAGAAGGTAACAAGGTTGACTGAAAACCCTGAGATGATATCTTTTAGTAAGGAAAAGTCTCTTCAGGTTTATTGCCACTAGAGACTTGCCTTGCATCAACCACACAGCTAAAAGCATGGCCTACCAGGTACTACCTATCCATCTAATGTTTGTAGGATATGGCTGTTTCTGGAAAAAGACAATTACACTGAGCTGAGCTGCACACCACTCTCAAAAATGTTGGTGCGTGAAGCAGTGGTGGGACAGATGGGGACACACAGTTTTTCACAATTGCAGTTCTGAGAAAACTTGAAGAAAAGTGTTTTCCCACACTTCTGTTAAGCGGAGAACTAGCTAAATGGCATTTAAAAAATCTTTTTGGCATTTTTGAATCTTGTTTTTTTTCAGAGCAGATTTGAAAGCACTAGTGAGGATCTTGGACAGACTAGGAGTGATAAAGTAAGAAAAGTGCTTTGAAGTTCAAATAGTCAGAAGCAGAGTAGTGTAAGTACTAAAAGGACAAAGAACACCCAAAGCGACTTCATCTTTTGAAGATTCTGGTTTTCCAGGTCTGGTGAAAAGTCACTTCCACAGTTATCTGAACTAGAAGTCTTGAATTATTCTTGAAATTCTACCTGATACTTCCTACACCTTTTAGAAAAAAACATACTTCAATTGTTTCAAAATGATGTAAGTTTTAAATGATCGTGATTTATAATTATTTTGCAAGTATATGTACTTACACGTGGTCCAATCATAGTAGCAGAGCTGGCTACAATGTTGCTATTGATTGCTTTTCTTCTTCCACAACGCCAGTACCTTTTAAACTCTTATTTGTGATCATTACATAATAACTTCAATTACATCTTGTACACAGGCTAGCTTAAGAGCTATATTGCAGTGAGACCACAGATACATGGATTTCAGTGGAAGGCTATTTTTCTGGGTGAGCTCTCAGAGTCCAGTGTGCTCTTCTGTATCTTGTATTGATGTGTGTGGAACTTCCGTTTCACCATTTTTAGTTCCAATATTGGTCGGTTAAAAACATTCTGAATAGGTAAACAGATGCTATAATCATAGTAAATCAGCATGAAGATTCCTTTGCTGTCTTTATTTCCTAAACAGACATCTAATTTTGCAAGGGATACTAAAGAAAGGAGAAAAAAAAAAAATAAAAAAATAAAAAAATAGGCATTTAAGCATATGAACTATTGCTAATATCTTGTTGCGGATTTAGTCCAGCAACAGGAAGATGTTGAAATTTGGACACTGTTTGGAAAGAAGCCCAAAAAGTAATGTCTCCTATTTATTTTCTTGGAAGCTAAAACAAAGATCACAATGCCACTGTTTGATATAGCAAATTATCAGCTACAAAACACTGTTTTCAACACAGTCACCACCATTAGCTATGTGTTTTCACCAGCCATGAGCAAGAGCTTGTATGCCATGCTTTTAACAATCTGCACCAGGAGAGGTGACCCACTATCCCTACCTTCCCTGCTGAGATGCACCACCTATCACCTCATTGTGCTCACATCTGCCAGTTGTGTCTCCATCAACATTCAGCAAGCATTGATGAATGTCAGCAGGTGCAATTTTGTTTACATCGAGGAATTCAGTGAAACATCTTTGCTTTCTATTCACTTTCATGTCAGATCCATTTTGTCAGATTGCCCCTCTGCTGCCATCTGTCTCACATCAAGAAAATGGAATGTATTGGTGGGAAGGTTCAGCCTCTACTCCATACCATCAACATCTGCCTCTAGCGTCTTGGGCTGAAATCATAAAATAGGAAACATTACTTTTGGAGCAGCTCTTGTTACCTCTCTCTGGTTACTCTATTCAAAATCATGTTTACAACGCCATGTCTGCATTTTGTGCTATGATTGCTATTATATTAAAGTCTTTTAAAACATGTTTCATTTAAAATCTCTGTCTTGAGTTGTATTACTCATTGTTTTCATTATTTCATTCTCAATTCCAATCGCAGTGGAAAGATGGAAAAAAACCTGTTTTCCTTATACTAAAGGATGTAAAAAATTTTAAATCGATTTCAGTATTTTGATTTTTGGTCAGTATTTTCTTAAACTACTTAAAGCAGTTATGCTACAAAAACTTGTTTTATTGCATTATTTTTTCCTTCTTTGCACTCTTATGTAGTTTCGCAGATTGCCTGTAATCTGTAACAGCCAGGGTAAATGTCTTGCATCATTTTCCAGTCCTTTTGATTAAGTGTACTTTGTTCATGAGTGTTTGTACTTACATATTTGGGCTTCTAAAACTTGTCCATGTTAAAGGTGCTTTGTGATTATTGGAATTCACAGGTGACTGTGAAGAAAGACATTTTATGGTGTGGTTTTTAGCCCTGTATGGAGCTAGGAGTTGAACTCAATAATCCTTATAAATCCCTTGAACTCAAGATATTCGATGATTCTGTGATCTTTTACTTGCAAATTAAAGAAATAAGGATTCCTGTAGTCATTTTGGTGTACTTTTCCCTGGAAGTCTTGTGAATATTCCAAGGCAAACCTGCTATCTTTGAAACAACCTGAAGCTCGGCTGCAATTTTAAAGAGCTTCAGATTGTGGCATACTTATTTAGAAGATATGTAAGAAATGTATGGCTTGGAGAGGTCCAAGAATCAACAGAATTGGAGACCTATGCTTTAAATGTATTCATTTAAGAGAAAAGAAGCAATGAAAATAAACAACCATTATAATGTTGGCAAGAATGAAATATATCTAATTAGGGAATTGAAAATTACTTAATTAATGCAGTTCACTTATAGTAGACAAAAAGGGATTACTGTATATCACCTCAACAGAACAGATTTAAATATAGTTAAATGCTAAGTTCCAAGGCAATTTCGTTTTCCAATGTAATGAAGAAATTTAACGCTTGAATGTGTCCTAGAAATAGTCATCCTAAGGCAATTTTATATTCTTGTTGTTGTGAGGTTTTGATGCATGAATCTGTCCTGGAAATAGTAGTGTTTGGAACAGAATACACAACATTTAAATTAAAGAAGAAAACCTACTTAATTCCATGCCAGCCACCAAGACACTTGAAATGTAAATTGGAGTCTGGAGGAGGCAGAAATGGATAATTCAGAATGGAAAGAGTCAACTTGAACTCCTAAATTTTATGGACTCCATTGGGTGCTAGAAGATCTGAGGGGAAAAAGGAAAGAAAAAGTACAAACCATAGCAGAAAGTAAGTAGTACATACTAGTCTTGATAAAACAGAAAACTTCATACGTTTTAAATGAAAACAAATGAAATGTATTTTGAAAAGTGAATTGTTTAAACAGATTTTATCCTCTTCATATACATAGAGCTGCGTAGCAAACCTGTGTCAGATTAGTGATCTGTGTTTGATCACAAAATGACAGAATGGCTTGGGTTGCAGGACAACTTAGAGCCCACCCAGCCCCAACCGTCTGCCATGGACAAGTTGCCACCTCCCTGTTGAGGCTGGGGGCTCCATCCAACCTGGCAATGAGCGCCTCCAGGGATGCACATCCACAGCTTCTGCGGGCAGCTGTGACACAGCATCGCTGCCTCTGAAGAAAAAAAAAATTCTCCAAAATGATATATTTCTTACATGAGTGGAATATCACTTTTTTGGCATTCTAATGTTATTTCATACTAATACAGCATTTTGTAAAATCATAGAATCATAGAATCACAAGGTTGGAAACGACCTACAAGATCATCCAGTCCAACCGTCTCCTCATCACCATTGCCACCACTGGCACTAAACCACATCACGCAGCACGTCATCCAGACGCCTCTTGAACACTGCCAGGGACGGCGACTCCACCACCTCCCTGGGCAGCCATTCCAGTGCCTGACCACTCTCTGAGAGACAAAGTTCTTCCTTATGTCCAACTAAATTAACTACTAAACCTCCTCTGATACAACTTGCGGCCATTGCCCCGTGTCCTGCTCGTTGTCAGGGAGAAGAGGCCAAATCCCTCTTCACCACAGCCTCCCTTCAGGAGGTTGTAGAGTGCAATGAGGTCTCCCCTGAGCCTCCTCTTCTCCAGACTGAACAATCTCAGCTCCCTCAGCTGCTCCTCATAAGACTTGTGCTCCAGACCCCTCACCAGTTTCGTTGCCCTTCTCTGGACACGCTCCAGGACCGCAACATCTTTCCTGTAGTGAGTGGCCCAAAACTGAACACAGTACTCGAGGTGTGGCCTCACCAGTGCTGAGTACAGGGGGATGATCACCTCCCTGCTCCTGCTGGCCACACTATTTCTAATGCAGGCCAGGATGCCGTTGGGCCTCTTGACCACCTGGGCACACTGTCGGCTCATGTTCAGCTGAGCACCAACCAACACCCCCAGGTCCTTCTCTTCTCCACATTCATCCAGCCACTCATCCCCAAGCCTATAACGCTGCATGGGGTTGTTGTGGCCAAAGTGCAGGACCCGACACTTGGCCTTGTTGAACCTCATCCCATTCACCCCAGCCCAGCAGTCCAGCCTGTCTAAATCCCTCTGAAGGGCCGCCCTACCCTCAGGCAGATCAACACCACCTCCCAACTTGGTGTCATCTGCAAACTTGCTGAGGGAGCACTCAATCCCCTCATCTAGGTCATCAATAAAGATATTAAACAGGATGGGACCCAGTACCGACCCCTGGGGGACACCACTTGAAACGGGTCGCCAGCTGGACTGCACTCCATTCACCACAACCCACAGGGCACGGCCCTGTAGCCAGTTCCTTACCCAAAGAAGTGTATATTTGTTCAGACCACGGGCAGCCAGTTTCCCCAGAAGAAGCCTGTGAGGGACTGTGTCAAAGGCTTTGCTGAAGTCTAGGAAGACTACATCCACAGCCCTTCCCTCATGTACCAGACTAGTCACCCAGTCATAGAAGAAGATGACGTTGGTCAGGCATGACCTGCCTTTCACAACATCATACTGAAGGTGAATTTAAGCTGAGGAAATAAAAGCAAAGAGTCATAGAATCATGGAATCATGGAATTGCTCAGGTTGGAAAAGACCTTAAAGGTCATCGAGTCCAACCACAATCTAACCATATTACCCTAACTCTAACAAGCCTCCACTAAATCATGTCCCTGAGCACCATATCCAAATGGATTTTAAACATATGCATGGATGGTGACACAACTACCTCCCTGGAGAGCCTATGCCAGTGCTTAATAACCCTTTCTGTAAAAAAGTGTATCCTGATATGCAACCTAAACCTCCCCTGGCCAATGAGGCCATTTCCCCTCGTCCTGTCACCTGTCACCAGTGAGACGAGACCAACCTGCTCTTGCTGTAAGCACCTTTCAGATGTTGGAAGAGAGCAGTAAGGTCTCCACTCAGCTTCCTTTCTCCCAGACTGAACAGCCCCAGTTCCTTCAGTCTCTCCTCATAGGGCATATTCTCCACACCCTTCACAAGCCTTCTTGCCCTTCTTTGGACCTCCTCCAGTGCCTCAGTGTCCTTTCTGTACAGAAGTTCCCAAAACTGAACACAGTACTCGAGGTGAGGCCTCACCAGTGCTGAGTACAGGGGCAGGATGACTTCCCTAGTCCTGCTCACCACACCATTCCTGATACAAGCCAGGATGCCTTTGGCCTTCTTGGCCACCTGGGCACACTGCTGGCTCATGTTCAGTTGAGTGTCCATCAGTCCACCAAGGTTCCTTTTTGTCAGGCAGCTTTCCAGCCACTCCTCCCCAAGCCTGTAGGGTTGCCTGGGGTTGTTGTGACCAAAATGCAGGACCCGACACTTGGCGCAATTGAAACTCATACAGTTTACAGTTTACTTTGGCCCATGGATCCAGTTTTCTGGTTGGAGTGAAGGATGGAACTGACTGGAAGTCAGGAAGGTTGTTCTCTTTGCTCCCTGGCGGATCAGAGTAAGAACCTCATCTTCAGAAACTCTCTCATATACTTGATGTTTTAGTTTCAATCCCAAGTAACTCACATTTCCACTACTGTAATTAGTGAACTGTGTCTGTTTTCCTCCTCAGATTGTTGCCACTGTTCTTTTTCCTCTAGTTTCCTTTTATTTCCTCTCTGCCTTTCCCCTTCTTTTTGGGTGGTTGGGCCAGTGGGCTTGCTGACTCCATCGCAGATACGCGTCTAGAGAAAAGAGCTTGCAAGTGTGAAGCACTGGCTGCAGTTAAGCAAGCCGCACGAACTGGGAACTAACAGGTGTTCTGCCTGAGCGCACGGATAGGCTGCTAATGAAAATAGCTCTCCTTGCTGGTGTTTTGTCTGCCTTCGCCCGCCTCTCGGAGGATCGCACTCACAGTGAGTGGTTCTGCAGCTCACACCCTGCGCAGGGACCAAGAGAAGGATTTAGTGGTGAAACATTTACGTAAGGAGGTGGGAGCACTGGCTGTGGTGTGGCACAGTGCTGCGTGTGGGCGTGAAGGGCGAACCGTGTGGAGAGATGGACAGTGGGAACAAGGCGTGCTTCTGCGCCTTCATCTTTCATGGAAATGAGTGGATGTGGCAGGGCGCCCGGGCTCCCTTGCTGGTGAGACAAATGAGGTGCGGATTCGTCTGGTGGTGCAGAGCAAAAGCCTTTATTGTAGGTGTTTACCACATTTTATAACGGCGCAACACAACAGTTTTTCCGCGCAGTCAAGACTGGTGACATGTAAGGGTTAGGCGCCTCGTGGGTGTACAAGTGTGGCGCAAGTTATTGTTGAGTATTATCCCTCATTAACAATACAACGACCTTCTTTATCCCGCAAATGTAAGCCCCGCTAGGGGCGCCGGGGGCGCCGCCTCTTGCAGGGCGGAGGAGCGCGCTGGGCGCTGCCGGCCCTCCTCTTGGTGGGGCGCCGGGGCCCCCCAGCCGAGCGCTTCCTGCCCCGGCCGCGAGCGCAGGGGCCGCGGCTGCGGCGCTGCTCGGCGGGACCGGCTGCCTCTGGAGCCGGCTCCTCGCCAGGACCTGTGCCGAGGGCCCCGCTGGACGTGCCGGGGCGCTCCTCTGCGTCGGGACCCGCGGAGCTGCCGGAGGGCACGGCGCTGGGTGCGACGGCGTCTTGCGGGGAGGCAGCGGGACCGGAAGGGGCCGCGGGGCCGTCCTGCTGCTCCTGGGCAGCGCTGGGATCTTGGAGGCCCAGCAGCCTCCGGACCCCTGGGCCGCACCGGCTGTGGATGGTTGCGATGAGGCCGTCGATGAGCGGTGCGGAGCTGGGTCCCATGATGCCCTGTATGCACCGCACCAGGATGTCTCTGTTTGGCCCCACCTGGCAGAGGAGTGCCTGGATTATGCTCTTTATCCAGTTGATCTTCCACCAGCGGAGCTCCCCGTTGCGCCGCAATTCCTGCTCCAGCCAGGGCATCACTGGGTTGACGATGTCTCGTCTGTCATAGAAAAGTGCTGCCCACTCATCCAGCAGGAGGCCGCCAACCCACTCCGGCTCCTCGGCCATAGGCTCAGGCTCAGGGGACAGCGGTGGAAGGGGTGGAAGAAGGTCCTCCTCGCTGTCAGGGTCAGGGGCAGTGGTGGCGCCGAAGCCGGCGGGCACCGGCACTGCGGGCGGGGAGACGATGCAATCCACGAACTGATTGTCTCCCCGCACAGAGACCCGGATGGTCTGCATGGCCGTCCTGCACAGCGGGCAGCTGTCCCTCAGCCTCGCCCACCGCTGGATGCAGCCAAGGCAGAAGGTGTGATTGCAGGGAATCACACGGGCCGTGTCCTGCCGCACGTCGCGGCACACAGGACACGTCCATGCCTCTTCTGCAGCCATGGTCTTCTCGCTGCAGGGGCTGGGAGAACTCAGGATGACGAGCTGTTCTCCTTCAGCGCAGCCGCAGAGGTGCTGTCTGCCCTGCAAAAGAAGGGAGGCCACAGTCACTCGCTGTGCCAGGGTGTGCGAGTCCTCAGCACAAAGCCCTCCCAAGCCCATGACTGGGCCTTCTCGTGCTCCCCGCTGGCACAGGGCCAGGCTCCCCACGGCTGCCCTGAGGCACCACTCACCTCTGCTGCTGCGGGTGCGCTCAGAAGGGTCCCGGCTGCCTGCACTAGGCAGGGCCGGGGGAACAGAAGCGATACTGCGGGGTCAGGCACTGAGATGCTGCGAGCAGCCCCAGGCACGACCCAGCACAGCACAGCCAAAACCTTGCTCGACCTGCAAGCCTCGCAGAGCTGCTCAGCACGGTCCAGGAACGAGCCAGACTGAGCCAGGCTCTGCCGGCACCCTACTGTGAGCTGTGAGGGCAGAGCTGTCACAATCCGTCACCCGGTGATGTCACAGCCTGTTGCTCGGGGACATCACCATGGGCTGTCTGCCCCCGCAGCACCCACCCGTGTTTCAGATATTACCTCCTTTTCCTGTTCCTTATTTGCTGTACCCTCCCCTTCATTCCCATCCACCTTTTATGCTCGACATTTGACATTAATGCACAGGCCTTTCTTTTTCTCTGATTAAACCAACTCTAATTGTTCATGTGTTTCCTCTGTTTTGTCAATAGTAAATTGTGGATTTTTCACTAATGTGTTTCGTAGAAATTACGTTTGGCATTCTCCTCTTCTTGCTTCAGAAATGCCATTTGAAATGTTCCCTTATTGCTTTTCTTCTGCACTCTCCTGATGCTTTCCAGGTTTATCTTCCATTGTCAGTTTGGGAATATCTTTTTTTCTGAGTGCTGCATCCCACCTGTAGGGACTGGGTGCAGGTAAGATTCCTGAATTCCTTTGGAACGGCTTGATGTGAAATAACACTCATGGTCCAAACATAAACATGTACTTTAGTGGGAAATTTATATAGAACATCTATCCTGTAGGCTTTTGTCCTCTCACCTGTATATCTACCCAAGCTGTGCAGTTCTATGGGAAATCAAAGCAAGCCTTGAGTTACTTAACTTTTGGAAATCTTGCCATAGCAACTTTAGGAGGAAAGAGTGAAAGGGGGAGGCGTGGAAAGAGATCGCCAGTCATGGATCCAGCTTCTGACCTGCCAGTGGGGTGTCAGGCGTGCAGGGAAAGGCTCCCCATAGACTTGTACATGTGCTTACCTATAGGCCCCAGTACCTGGACTTTTGGAGCCTTCGCTTGTCCCAGATCCAGGACTGATTGAGACACCTACCAAATCCAGAGAAGTGACATCAGACAGTCTCCCATGCCTTAAGAGTATTGTCAGGGCTCACAGCAGAGTCACTTGAGCTTGTCCCTCAACCTAAGGTATCCAGTTTTCACTAGCAGTCACTGAGGGAACCGAGTTCCTCACATGATTAAAGAAGATAAAGTCTGAGGCAACCCAAGGAGCCTAGGGTATTCCTGGGACTTGAGGAGATCCATTCCAGAGTCCTCAAGGAATTGGAAGATGGAGTTGATAAGCCACTCGCTATCAGAATTGAAAAGTAACAGCAGTTGAGATGTCCCCACTGACAAGAAAAGAGAACGCTGCACCCATTTTTAAAACTTTAAGAAGGACAGGGAGCGGTACGTTCTACTCCTGGCCCCTGGCAGTGTGGTTAGCATCTCCAGCAAGAAGGCAGATATCCACAACGTGTGAGCAGTTGATGTGCACCTTCTTCCTGCCCCACTCTGGCACGGGGTGTGAGGACACCCATGGTCAGGGTGATAAGGGGCATCTGTGTTGTCAAGACCCAAAAGCTGAGCCACCAAGGGGATATGGGGAGCACCATTTGGCAGGGTGGTTAAGCCCATCAGTGATTTCAGTGCCCAGGTGCGGAGCTGCCAGGAGGAGGTCCTGCCAGGACTTCACCTGTCCTGGAACAGGGAAGTGTAACAGCACAGGGAGCACTGTCCCTAAAACCAGGCAGCTGCAAGCCCTAACTGGGGCTCAGACTGCCACAGCTGCTGTCGAACAGAACACATGATCTGCAGTGGGCAGGGATGCCTCCACCATCATCTTTTCTCTAAGGTGAAGAACTCGTCCTCTTTTCTGTAAACCCTGAGTCTGGGTTACGACTGCATCACGTGCTGGTTGGTAAGAATTTGACCCGATCTGCAGAGGGTTTGCCCAGGTGACCGAAAGCCTGAGTGACTCAGAGTCCCAGAAATCCTGTGCAGCTGTGAGCTATGCCAAGTGCCAGAAGTGTGCAGCTGACATACCAAAGGGTTGTGCTGTTGGAGTGCATCAAAGCAACTGTCAGCTGGATTGGGCTACTAGACTGAAGTTCCACAGGAACGGCAACATAATGGTGAATTATTTTTGACTTGGTGGGCACATGAAACGGCTAAGAAGAGATACAAAATAGAGATGGACTCAGGACTGAGAAGTGGACATGAGCATGGGTGGAATTGCATAGATTATCCATAAGTGTGTGTCGTGGTTCTATGACTTTTGTTATTGGTATTCCACATCATTACATCATGTAGTGCACTGGGAGTTAAAGAGTTAATGCTGCAGTTCTGTGGATTGTTGATAGTTCTGTTTCCTTGTCTCAGAAGAGAAGAAACATACGACAGCTCCCAGATTTCACTGTTTCTGTTTTAATTGAATCATGGAATCATAGAATAGCTCGGGTTGGCCTGACACTTGTCCCTGTTGAAACTTATACAGTTAACCTTGGCCCATGGATCCAGTCTATCAGATCTCTCTGTAGTGCCTTTCTCCCCTCAGGCAGATCAGCACTCCCTCCCAACTTCGTGTCATCTGCAGACTTACTGAGGGTAAGTCAATCCCCTCATCAAGATAGTTTATAATGATGTTAAATAGAAGCGGTCACAGTACCAAGCCCTGGGGACACTGCTTGTGAGCAACTGCCAACTGGATTTAACTCCACGACCACAAATCTTTGGGCCTGCCATCCAGCCAGTGTTTCACCCAGTGGAGTATACACCCATCCAAACTGTGGGCAGCCAGCTTCTCCACGAGAATGTTGTGGGGGACAGTGTCAAAGGCTTTACTGAAGTCCAGGTAGTCCACATCGACAGCCTTACCTTCATCCACTAAGCGGGTCACCTTTTCATAGAATGCAATCTGGTTTGTCAGACAGGATCTACCATTCGTAAACCCATTGCTTATTGGGCCTGATCCCCTGGTTGACCTTTAATTGATCCATGATGGCTACTGAGATTATCTGTTCCATGAGTTTCCCTGACACCAAGGTGAGACTGATAGTTCTGTTGTTTCTGGGATCATTTTTTCCAGCCCTTTTTGAAGGTGGGCATCACATTTGCCAATTTCCAGTCCACTGGGACAATCTTGATGAGCCAGGACTGTTGAAGGATGATGGAGAGTGGCTTGGCAACAACATACGCCAACTCCCTCTGCACTCTAGGATAAAATCCATCTGGCCCTATGGGCTTGTAAGCATCCAGCTTTCAGAGCAGATCCAAACCATCCAATCATGGATTATGCAGGGCTATTCTGTTTGCCATCCCTATCTGCCAGCGCAGGGAGAAGTGTTCCCGGGTAATAGTCTTACTATCAAAGCATGAGGCAAAGAAGGCATTAAGCACCTCAGCCTTATGCTAATCCTTGGTCACCAAGTTGCCCTTGGTGTCCAACAAGGGATGGAGATTCTACGTAGCCCTCTTCTTACTGTTGATGCATTTATTGAAATATTAATTGTTGTCCTTCACCTTTGTGTCCAAGTTCTGTTGTAGTCGGGCCTTGGCCTTTCTAATTTTCTCTGTACAGCTTCACTAAATACTTGCAGTCATTATAAGTTGCTTGCCTAGTCATCCAAAGACCATAAACTTTCCTTTTGTTCCTGAGTTCCAGCCAAAGGTCTCTGTTCAGCCAGAGAGGCATCCTTGATGGTTGGCTTGTCTTTCATGACTTGGGGATGGTCAGCCCCTGCAACTTTAAAATAATTTCCTTAAAGTATTCCCAGCCTTCCTGGGCTCTCATGCCCTCCAGAAATACATCCCATGGGACTCTCTCAACCATCGTCTGAAAGTGACCGAAGTCTGCCCTTCAGATGTCCAGAATTGCTGACTCCTCTCCATGGTTCAACACGAGAAATCCTGCATCTTGTAATCACTTTGCCCTAGACAAATTCCAATCTTTATATCCCCCACAAGATCTTCTCTGTTGACAAGCAGCAGGTTCAGGATTTTTCTTCCCCTTGTAGGCTCCTTCAGCTGTGTCAGGAAGTTGTCTCCTACACACTCTGGGAACCTCTGGGGCTGTTCCCCTTCTGCTGTATTATAATTCCAGAAGATGTCTGGGAAGCTGAAGTCATCCACAAGAACAAGGGCTTTACACACTTTTCTTTCATGGAGTAAATGCAGAAGTGCATCTGTTGTGCTTTTCTTCACCCTGAAAGCTGAAATGCTTTTTAAGTGTTTGGGGATGTGAGCCCACACACAGCATTAGTCTAGTTATATGATTTGCACTGGCTAAGTTGAGGTTATTTATTTAACTTTTGTATTTACTCAAATGCTTTATTCTTTGTCTTTATTTTACTTTGTTCTATTTAATTACCCCCCTTTATTTTTTCTGACTATAGGAAGGAGCTTGGGAGTCTATTCACTAGAGCTGTAACTAAAAGGAATGCTCTAGCTAGTCTTTCTATAAAGTTTAAAGAAAGCCACACAAATCTCAGTTCCTCTCTAGGGGATTTTTTCATGATTTTTTTCAATTTCTAAATACATCTTTGGCTTGCAGTTAGAGCATTCCACTGCAGAATGCCCAGGGAAAGTTGTAAAAAAACAAGTCTGAACATGCTGCGGGGTGCTCATCTCCTTTAGTATTAGAAGTTTGCCATGTAGATGTCTACCTGAGTCTGTGTCAGAGGAGAGAAGGTGACACCTGATCTATTTCTTGGTTGTCTGCTTCAGATGCTAGAAATACTTCCCTCCTCCACACAAGAGTTTGGAGGATTAGATGTAAGTTTTCTGCAGATCTGTATTTGATGGAAGCGGGCAGCTGGCCGCTTGTGGCCGAGCTGGGGGCAGCGGCCATGAGCAAAAGGAACCAGGTCTCCTACGTGTGGCCGGCCGAGCCCGCTTTCCTCAGCCGCTTTAAGCGGCAGGTCGGGTATCGGGAGGGGCCCACGGTGGAAACCAAGGTAACGGCCTTCCTGAGGAGAGGTCCTTGCTCGGCAGCGTGTCCCTCCTCGGCCCCGCGCACCGCTGCCCTGCTTCCCTTCCCCTCAGGAGGGTAGGAAGGGCACGAAACCCGCTGGGAGGCGGGGGATGAGCCTTGGAAGGGCTGGGGTGCTGGTAGCTGCCCGCTTACTGTGTGCTGGGGCTGCCTAGGGGACTTGTTCTTCTGGCGAAGATGAAAATAAATTAAAAAAACACTGCCCCATCTCATTGTCATTTAGTAATTGCAGCCCTGGTGCCCCATCACAGAGCAGTTGTTTCACCTCTTGGCATCCCAAGGGGGATGGAGAAATGCTCCCAGTTTAACTGTTCTAATAGGGCTGGGGTTAGGGGAAAGAAATGTTTTAAAGTGTAATAAAAATTATATATGCAAAGGGTTAAAATGGTCTTAATGCCTGGTCAACTGACACATATGCTAGAGTAGAGGCCATAGGGTCTGTGTGTGCTTTTTGTTTTCTTTCCATGGGACACTGTCTCCATGACAGAGTTGAGTGTTGTCCAAAGAGTTGCAGTGAGTCCTATGAGCCTGTTTTAGTCGCCAAATATGAGCAAATCTTAAAATATATATATATATATCTTAAAAATCTTAATATATGTGTGTGTGTGTATGTTTGTCCCTGTTGTACTGGGAATGCATGCCATGGGCTGCAGTAATGCAGACTGTCCCATCCCTGGAGGTGTTCAAGGCCAGGTTGGATGGGGCCTGGGCAGCCTGGTCTAGTATTAAATGGGGAGGTTGGTGGCCCTGCATGTGGCAGGGAGGTTGCAGATTCATGATCCTTGAGGTCCCTTCCAACCCTGGCCAGTCTGTGATTCTGTGATTCTGTGATTAGATGAGTCCTGTATTTTCCATCTCTTCCTCAGGAGATTTGTTCGAGGCTGAATACTACGTATTCAAATCTGTTGGGATTTTGGATGTGTTATAATGCTTAAGCTCTCATATAATGTGGTAATGAATAACCTAAAGAACACAACAAAATTTGTGATGATTGTGATAGGCTTTATATAAATAATAACTGGATACAGAGAGTGCTCTGATGGATTTGGGTTACATTTACAGTTGTCTTTATTGTGCCATTTGATTGGCAAAGGAAAGGAAGCAGGTCATTTGTAAATACCTACACAAAATTTGAACACTTGTGATCTGTTTACAGCGTATGTGCTGACTGAGTGTGATTGCAGGAATAGATGGCTTGAGTACCTCCACAAAATAACAAACATGCATTAGTTGTTCACAAAACATTTCAGGTGTCATACAAGGAACTGGCACAACAGCATTTTGAAAAGTGGTTTGTATCATTTTAAAAGCTGACTGAATTGTTCATGAGTAAGAGTTTCTGCCTGAACTTGTGCTTTTCTTCTTACAAATTATTAGTAAATAATTATAGCACTTAACTAACTTTGGAAAAATTCCACAGTGCATAGTAAATAATTTAAAAGGGACTTTTCTTTTTGGTTATACTTAATATTATTTTACAGCAATTTTTCCTTTTCATTGTTGGCTAGTACAGTTTAGGTTCCTTATGTTCAGATTGTTGTGGACAGCCTTAGAATATTTGGGAAAAAAACAAAACAAAAACAGGCAAACAAAATAAAGGACATAATTTCTATTTGAAAGACTTATTTTGAAATAGAATCTGTAGCTGCTATGATGTAATTTCCAGTTATTTTGTAGAATAACTGTTATGCTGTAGTCTGTTGTCATCAGTTGTTCTTTTTTTCATTGGGTTTATTTCTTCATTTGTAATATAATATTTTTGTTATATCACAAGCATATAATATTGAAGGGCTATAATCAAGTGAACTTCAACAGTATTGAAACACTTACTTAGAGGTGTTTTGCAAAATTCTGTCAATTGTATCAGTCCTATAAAAGCAAAGAAATTCACTGCAAAATAAGACAAATAAATCTTTGCTTTTGGAAACTTCTAGAGATACAGTCAGCCTTTATTGTTGTGATGCATTAGTTGTGCTCCTTTTTTGATTGGGATGGACATAACTTCCTTTATGCTTCGTCACGCTAGTTCTGGATTCTTGGCTTCTTACACTCCAGTGCTGTGGCAGTGGCTGTTTATCACCATTGCCCACAAGCAATTAACTTAGACTAGAAACAGGCAGAGGACAGAGCCAGGACAGCTGTCCTGACGTGGCTAAAGAGTCTATGATTCTGTGAAAGGAATGTTCTACCTTGTGTAATGTTGTTCCCAGCAATAGATGCTGAGGGAGAGAAGCTCTGCTTCCCATGAAGAACATGTGGTAACAGCCTCAGGTTACACCAGGGGGGATCTGTAGGTCAGATGCCAGAAAGAACTTCATGGAAAGGGTGGTTAGGCCTTGGGATAAGCTACCTGTCCAGTCGGTAGAACTGCAATCCCTGGAGGTGTTTGAGACATAGGTCAAGGATTAATGGTGGACTTATCATAAAATTACAGAATGGCTTGGGTTGTAAGGGACCTTGAAGATAATGTAGTTGGAATACCACAATACCTCTGCTCTGGGCAGGAATGTCTCCCTCCAGATCAGGCTGCCCAGGGCCCTTCAACCTGGCTTTGAACATTTTAGGGATGGGGCATCCATTGCTTCACCGGGCAGCCTGTGCCATGGCCTCACCAACCTCTGAGTAAAGAATTTCTTCCTAACATCTTGTCAGAGAGTTATCTCTACATCTGTCTGTGTCCGTGATGGGGGAACAGCAGGCCCACTGTGCCTAAAAGAAAAGGAAAAAAAGGGGTTGGGGGTGGTGCCAGTGATTTGTGGGCCGGTTCGGCTCTGTTCTGTGACAAATGGGGCAGGGGACCCATGGACCCACACCCTAGGAAAGGGGGAAAGGGAAAAAAGAGGAAAGGGTAGGGAGATGGCCCTAAAAACAAAACAGTGGCAACAATCTAAGGAGGAAAGTTATTTTACTAAATATGATATCAGAATGTAAGATAGCACAATATGATACAATATAATTGGAACTGAGTCTAATAAATCAAATAAAATGAGTGTATGAAATCGAAGACCTTACTCTGAATTGAAGGCGAAACGGCTGGGGAGCACATCTAACACACAGCCAGGCAGTGAGAAAGAGACGGTCGTGTGACTTTGAGAGGAGTTTTATCTTTCCCTCTGGATGCAAAGACCGCTGGGGTATGTGATTCTTCTGCTCTTCTGAGAACCAGGTACTTGGAAAATCAGCAGTCAATGGAAGTGGGGCATTAACTCTTTAACTCCCCGTGTTTTACATGACGTTATGATGTGAAATACTGATAACAAAAATGATAAAGCCATGACACTTCTGGGACTGCTAGGTGGTGGTAGAACCTAATGATCTTATGGGTCTTTTCCAACCTAGATAGTTCTGTCATTCTAAGTGGCTAAAAATCTGCCAGATCATGATCAGTAGTGAATACATTCTTTCTTTGCTTTGGTTCTGCAAGCAGTTTTTACTTTGCCTACTGAACTCTCTGTGTCTCAATCCACAATTTTTCTTGCTCTCTATTTTCTGCACATCCAGCAGGGAAGAGAAATGAGTGAGCAGCTCTGTGGATGTCTGTTTGCAGGGATCAATGCACAACATAGACATATTTGCGTGGAATTAAGTTTCTTTTTTAAGGCTAACCATCTAATAAAAAGCTCAATTGTGAAGAATATCTTGGAACTCTGTTTTATTTTGATATTTTCCTTATTATTTTTTATTTCACTGGAATGAGTAGTGCCATCAGTGTAGAAAATGCTTTAGTACAGCATTGTGCTGAGAACTGTTTTCTAAGCAGATCATTAAAAAAACATGAGAAATTGCATGTCAGATTCAACAGGGAATTTAAACTGTACCTTTTACTGATAAATAAGCAAGCTGCTTTCTTCTTACAGAAGGATGTTTCTCATTATCCCTCTTACAAGAAACATTTCAGAAATATTTCCAGAAGATAAAAAATATATATATATATATCCGTGCATGTTCTTTATCATAAGCCTCTCAGTAAAGCTTGCAATTAGTCTCCATGTGCACACTGAACTCTGATGAAAAATCATAAGCAAAGATAATTGACTAGGAGAGCAGCACAGTGAACCAGGAACAGCAACAGGTTGGAAGGCTGCATCAAGTTGGAAGGTCATACTTGCTTAGCTCAGTGAGAGACTCAGGAATTGTTGTTGAAAATATATGGCTGTGGAGACATTCTTCAGTATACAGAAGGGTTCCTTTTTTTTTCAGCCAGTAGAGAGAATTACTCTCATGATTCCCTTCGTATTCAGTGAGGGGGAAGATTCTGGACTGTGTTGCAGGTGCCCATACAAGCTCCATGAAAGTATTGCAGTCCTATCAGAAACATCCTGATACTTGGAAAATACCTTTGCTTAGACAATTGTATTAGAGGAGCCATGTAAAATAAATGTACATTATTTTTGGCTCTTCCCATTATTGTGTTCTTTCAAGAGGCTAAACTGAAGATCTTCTGGGAACAGCATGACTAATCATCTGTGGCAAAAGGCTCTTGCTTTTCTTGATCTTTCTAAAACTGAGGCCTTTTAAATCAAGTAGTTCTTACCAGGAGTTTCTGATTTCTCTGTCTCATGGCGTCAGTAGCATATTGCAAACTGTGCATGGCATATGGGAAGAAGTTGTGGTGTCTCCTTCTCTGCAGATATTTAAGACCCACCTGGATGCTTTCCTGTACAACCTGTTGTAGGGAACCTACTGAAGAAGGGAGTTAAGCTTGATGGTTCCCAGGGGTCCCTTCCAACCTCTATGATTCTGTGATCTACAAGAACTTTAGGCCTTTCTCAATGTGATAAATACAGAAAAAAAACTGCCCAAGGTCTTATAAAGTGTTACTGAATGGTTCGTTGCTTGAGTCTAATTGTGAGTGTAATTTGAGAACAAGGATCACCTGTTGTTGTTGTTAATAGAAGAGTAAATCTTGTTGGTTTGGTGCCTCTTTTGAAGTGCTTTAGTGGGGAAGGAAAGTCTTTAGATGTTCTCTTCTCTTGTTCAACATATATCAACTGCAGTGCCATGAGCACTTCTGCTAAATGGAGCAAAGTTTCTGCACAGTCTGAAATAATAAAACTGTTATACTTCTCTGCAGATCTGTATATTCACTATGTACACATCTCTGTCTGATCTAAATGTCAAAAATTTCTTCAGTAGAGAGACACAACACTTCTGAAGTTCAAGTCTTGTTATGAAATTATTCATAGAGACAGATTCATGGGTCACATCTCCCTGCTAACTGTGCAGTGGCACTAAGTGATATGGTCAAGTTTCTTCATTCTGGGAGGTGGAGATATATTGCACCCCTGTCTGTATTTTTTGGTCCAGTAATTTCTTCATGTTATCAACTTTGTCCAGTCTTTTAGGCTATATGGACCCTACCTGTTATCTTACCTATTTTGCAGTTACTTGCGATCCATTTTTTTCAGTTTTCTAAGTTCATATTATCATACTTTTTTTTGAACTAGGTGCTTAATTTTAGATATCTGTATTCAGAAATGATAGCTAACACTCAGAGAAAACCAATAGTAGCTCTGAAGCCTTCCCTAACCCACACCACCTCTCTCTGGCAAACTTTCCTATTTCCTTCACCAGACTTTGCAGGGTCAGGCTGCTTAAGGTCAAAGAGATGCTGCTTTTTTAAGGCCATATTACCTGGCTGTCAGAGATATTCTTGTTTGTTGTCTTGGACAAAAGAAAGCTAAAGAGGTATTTAATGGGAAAGGCTTTTGCTGCTGATGAGATAGATGTTAACGTGAGCAATGTACAGTAAGCTATTTCCTTCACCATCACGAGCTGCATTAGATGCATAATCTAAGAGCAGTGCTTTGCTTTGATGGGAAATAGGAGCAGTGTCACACTAAGGAGATAGGAAGAAGGTTAGAGCTTGTAGAAGCAAATGACCTTTATTTCACTGGTTCAGGTTTTTATCAACCTGACATTTTTAAAACTTTTCCATGCACTTGTACGCTTATGCGTTTTTCTTTAACATAAATTTTATTTCATTTTACAAAAAAGTAATCAGGAACCTGAAATGTAAAGGGCTGAGTAACAATGAATACAATCAATGGTACTGTTGATTTCCCTTGGCACAGTGAGCAAACTGCGTGCAGTATATGAAAGGTGGCTGCAGAAGAGAGTAAGTTAATCAGGTGTAACATTGTCCTGTTCTGTTTCTGAACAGTGAACTTTTTGCCTTCAGTAAGATTTTCCCAGAATCCGTAATTTGAATTTAACTATGCTCTGTAAATGTCTGTATTTGGAAACTTCAGATAGTTATTAAGAAAAGAATATATGTATGAATGGTTTTTCTCTCTTTGAATTTTGTGTGTGACTGTTCTTTATGTTCATAATTTTGATGTGAAAATGGTACTGGCTGTATCTTTCCTTCTGTCCGTACATCTCAAATTCAGTTCTTGAACTAGCTATTGCTTCTGTTTTTTTCACTTTGGTATTTCTTGTGCTATCCAATTAATCAGCCAGTGGGTGATATTTTAATATTTGTTATTGTTAACACTGACTTTTCTTTATAATCTAATGACAGAACAGTCATTTAAAAAATGCATACCAAATTTATTAGAAAGTTGTCCAGTTCCACTACAGTTGGATTACTTGTATGAATTACGATCCTTATGTATGAAAAGCTGGAGAATCTAGCAAGAGCACCAAAACAGAAAGGTTATGCAATGTAGCATCTATCAGTGGATGAGCCTAGGAAGCTGTGTTGTTGTGCTATGTCTGCTTCTATGACTGTTTAGTTTTCTGGCTGTGTATTTGTAACTGTTGGTGTCTCTATTTACATAAATAGGCCATTCTGGAATGAATTTGAAACCTATTGAAATATTACAATTATCTCATATCTTGAATCATAAGCTCCAAGATAATGCAAAGATAAGGAAATAAATTCACAATCTCTAGGCTGCATTTATTCATCTAATATAACATCTGCCATCAAAGTTTTCATGTGTGGCTTTCTCTTCTGTACCTGAAAAACAAGGAATATTTTGATTCACATTAACATCACAGCAGTGCTTTTTTTTTTTTTTTTTTTGAGAATTAGTGTTAGGCTGATCAGAATAAGAAATGAGAGCACTTGAGTTTGATACATTAAATTACATGCCATATTTCATTTTTTTTTCAGAAGCTAGCTGGTACAGAACCATGAATCTAAACTGCAAAGAAAAAAATCATGTATTTTGCTGTTGTTAACAAATTAGTTGTGTAAATTTTTGACAAACAATTTTCTGGTAACATGTGCCAAAAATAATGCTTTTCATAGATAAGGGTGCATGAGAAAGTCAGATATTTTTTGTACTAGGATATTCAATTTGCTGAAATCATTGTGTATTATCTGCTCAAACTTAGTACGGAAAATAAAGGATGAAGTATTGTCATTTCACTGTGAATCAGAATAACACAATTTTGTGCCAATTTTTATTATCTTTTCCCCTGAGAAGTAATGATTTCAAAGATGTTCACAGAAACAGTGGTGGATTTACCTTGTAGACATTTTATATTACCTTTCCATCAAGAGCAGAGTTACTTACGCTGATCAAAATTCTTTCTGAATACAACACAGTCTTAAACGTGTGCCTGTCAATGTTCTTCTGAGGTAAGTTTCTTCTCATCAGTTCCCCCCTGATAATAATCTTGTGTGTATGAAATTACAAGCTGTGAGAAATAAAAATGAAGATCTACTAGAGTTTTTTTTTTATATTCTTATATTTTAATTGTTTCATTTTGCAGAAGTTGAGAAATGCTAAAAGGGAAGTTTGTTGACGGAAGTTTTTTTACTGAGAGAGGTTCTGGAACAGGGTACCCAGAGAAGCTGCAGATGCTCCATCTCTGGATGTGGTTAAGGCCACGTTGGATAGGGCCCTGGGCAATCTGATCTCGGTCTGGATCTAGCAGCTGTCAGCCCTGACTGTGGCATGGGAGTTGGAACTTGGTGATCCTTGGGGACCCTTCCAACCCAAGCCATTCTATGATTATGATTCCATGAAAAGAAATTGTAGAGAAACTTAGCTTTTGTAGGGCAAAACATTCAGGTGCAAGAGTAGGTGTGTGAACAACAAGGCTACTCATCAGACTTCTAAAGATTCAAGAATTGCTGTGACTTTCCCATTGGCATATACCTGTGGAGTGAGCCTATGTAAAAATTGTAGTATAGCTGTGCAAATCCTATTCCAAAGCCCAAATGTCTCACTGATAATCAGATGCACTCGTGTACCTTTCTCATCAATTATTTTTATGTTTTTCAGTCAACTAGAGGTTTTTGGTTTTGCTTACTGATCCCACTCAGAGAGCTAAGGATGTCAAATGAATCTCGTGTAGCAAGCAGTTAAGTTACATATATTGAATAAGATTTAAAAGTGAAAGGGTCCAGAGCTGAGTAGTTGCTAATCTCCTTGTTTAAGACTGATGAGTTCAGGAGTCTGATCCTGTGCCCTTGTTTGTTAGATGTAGTCTCTTGATACAGTTAATGAACTGAATTTCTGGCTCAGGTTAGGGTTTGAATGGAGAACACACTGTTACTTCCTTAAATTAAATTGTGCTTTCTGCATTACTTTCTTTGCTGGACCAGTGACCTTACCTACAATACAAACAATTTGACTATATTACTTGTAGTTTATTCTAACTTAAAAGATCACATTAAATAAGATAACTGAGATAAAGTGCATTGCTGCAGCTTCATTTTTTCCTCACCTTTTGGCTGTGTAATACCTAAAGTTCTTATGAGTATTATGAGGAATACAGAACTGCAGGATTCCCCCCAAAGCCAGTGGACCTTTAAAGCTTGCTTTAATTATTTATGCTAATAGTGCTGTTTGCTTTTTCTTTTGTTTCCAAGAGGCTAGATTTAGTGCCTCAGAATTGATAAATCAAAAATTAATTGGCATCTCCTGCTACAGTATGTTAAAGTAAAGTAAAAGCTGAGATAAGAAGGAGCCCAGCCCAAATTTTATGTATACCAGATCAAGAAAATAGCTGGGGAATTTCTTCTTCAGGGGAAGAAAAAATAAAAAAATAAAAAAATAATAAAAAAATTTCCACCTGCCGAGCTAGAGGCACAGCTATGAATGCTAGTATAACTTGTTTTCTGCTGCCATGATTGTACTGGTCAAACCACACTTCCACTATGATATAACTTATGTAGATACTCCCTAAAAATGCTAATCAATTCACAGAATATTTTACTTATTTTATTGTGATCCACTTATTGTCAGAGACATATTTAGTTTTTTAGAGCTGAATAGATGACTGGATGCAGTGTATTCCTTCCTTGGGGAACTGCATCCTTCATGTGTAGCCTGAGTTTCTAATGTTCTGTAGATTCAGGTGAATGAAGCATATTTCAAGCTATAAGTTCCAGAAGAAAGTAGGCATGAGTTCTGAGTCAGATCCTATATGAATTAAAATCTTGTTATGCTTGAAACTAGACATAGAGAGGCTTCCTAAAGCAATCTGGGAGAACTTAGGTGATTGCAGGATGTAGCAGTAACAGTGTGATTAATATGAGGCTTTAAATTTTAAAATTGCGTAAAAAAAAAAAAAAAAGTGCTTGGGCCCCCCCCCCCAAAAAAAAGTAGCAAAAAAAACCCCTTTAATTTGTGCTTAGTACCTTATAACAGTGGATATAAGTGATTGGAGAACTCTGATCAGAAGGATAATTGGTAATGATGCTTTATTATAATGACATGTCTAATTAGAAGGTTTAAATATGGCTTATGTAAATAATTAATGAGGCTTGAGAATACCAGTTTATAATGCAACTGACTGAAATAATGGGTGTAGCAAAACTCTGCATGCTATTAAGAATGATGAGGATTGAATTTAATATACCCTCTTAATTTGTATGTGATAGGTTTAGGGGGAAAGACAGTTTTTCCAGATAGTTTTATTTTTTAAATGTCTCCATGCGTTTAATCACTAATATTCCGTTATATTTGACTGCTTGGTTCTGCAGACACGTGCAGTTTATTTCAGTTATAAAGCACGTAGGTTCATCTGAAAGTAATACCTCCTATGTATTTCCATGGAAACTACAAGAACCATTAGATTGAACAAATTCTCAGCCACAAAACATTATTTTTCAGCATAGTCACCACTATTAGTTATGCATTTCCATCAGCGATGAACAAAGGCCTGCATGCCACGCTTGTAACAATCTGTACCTGTGGAGGTGACCCACTGTCACTGTCACCACTTCTGAAACACCCCTCCCAGCACCTCCCTGTGATCACATCTAGTGTTGGGTCTCCATAAATGTTCAACGAGCATCAGTGAATGTTGATACGTGCCATTTTTTTCTGCATGGAGGAATTCAGTGGTACACCGTTGCTTTATCCACACTTCCATGTCAGAAACCATTTTGTCAGACTGCTCTTTTGGTACGTAGTAATAGAAGGCAAGAGAATATTGGTGGGATTGTTTGATCTCTACTTCCATGCCACCAATATCTGCCTCTGGTTGTGTGGGCCAACATAATAATACTGAAGGCATTACTTTTGGAGCAACACTTGTAGAAAGGAAGTCACCCAAAGTAAAATTGTCATGTTATTCTTCGAGCTTCAGACGTTCAGTATATTTTCCTTCTATTTCTTATATTTGTTTAACTTGAAGCGTAGTGTTGTTGCCAAGGCCAGAAGCAGTGATATTGATTAACTACAAAGGAGTCTGTTTTTGTTGTACCCCAGTCAGCGCTGGAGCAGGAAGCTCTTCAGGCCTCTTAAGGAAGTGTTAAGTGTGGCTGTAGAGATTCAAGTGGTGTGCAAAAAAGTGTTTTTCCCTCTTGTTGTTACTTATCTCAGCTAAATGGAGGCTCTTTAATTTTTGAACCACATTCTTTCTCCAGTCCCTTTTTGATATTTTTGTTGACCTGCAGACAAGAGCTGTGCAAGTTTTCAGGAGGGCATATTAAAACTTAATCTGAAGTATGCTCTTGTTATTAAACAGAGAATGATTGCTTTCGCCCTTGTCCTTGTAGTATATCACTAGGAATTGTTTCCCAGATATGGAAAACCTTTATTTTGAAATGGTTTTGCTCTAGATGCACTTTCAGCTAATGACTTCAGCTGGTGAACTTTCTTAGCTTTTTTTTTTTAATATTATTTTTTTTGTTGTTGTTTCCCTTGCCCTTCCCTCCCCTCCCACCCTTGCTGAGGGCCCTTTCTTTCCTTCTTTTACATAAAAGAGCAATTACTTTTTGCTGAGACATGCTGCAGTAAATTTCTGAGCAGGAATATGGTATTTGTACTTTTTTCCCCAGTGCTGTAACTGTGTTGTAAAAGCCTCAATTCTGTTGTGCAAGATTTACTTTGTTACGATCCTTTTAGACTCCATTTTGCTTCTAGGCTGCATCTGCCAATGCAGTGAAAGTTGCTGATATTTTTAAGAGTGTTCCCCATAGGTTTGTGCCTAGGGCAGTTGTCTGTTTATTTAGCGGAGCACCAAAATAAGAAGATACTTGATCAAGGTAGGCATAGGTGTTTGAGATGAGTAACTGATATGTCACCCTGACTTCTGACTTCAATTAGTTGTCTTAACTCTGTTTGTGGAAAACCAGGAATCTTGCAGTGGTATGGGAGATAAAGAGGTGATGAGTTTATAAATACGAACAGAAATATATCTACCAATGCAGAGCTCAAGTCAATCTGTGATGTTTAGTTCCTTCAGTTCCTTTTGTCTTTTAGTTATTTTTTTCAGTGGAAGGCCTTTACCATCCATCCAAGATAGGAAAGACAACATTAGGTAAATGGGTGCTAATCACAGTGTTTGTCGTACACCATTTAAGGAAGATGGGACTGGTATAAAATATGGCAGAGCTTCAGTGGAGAAGAATCTATTGGTACTGAAGCTACGGAGAAAACTCTTCCCTAACCTGAATAATATAGATAATGTTAATGGCCTTCTAATTTCTTCTTTTACTCTTTCTTTTGTATAATCTGAGCTACTTCATTCACCTCTTTCCTCCCCCTTCCAACTTAGGTTACCTTGTTTTCCAACATTTATCACTGAGCTCATAATGAACTTATGAACTCACAGTCTTGATTTTGGATTCCTGTTCCCATATTGAGCAACACATGGAAAGTAGTAAAGTCTTTGTGTATCAGACTAAAAAGTGTAGTTTGTTGTATGCGGACAGTGCTGTAGGCCTCAAGCTTGAATGGGACTGAAATGAAAGATATGGCTATGAGAACTGTACAGCTAGTTGGCTAGTTGTAGAGCTGTGTGTCAGCTCTTTTCCAGCGACCAAAGACAGGTTGCTGTCTTTGAAACAGACTAAACACAGTCTAAACAATGAAATGAAAGTAGTATTATCTTCTGATAAATGAAGGACAGTGTTTTTCTCTTAAACAGCTACGTGAACACTATTTTCTTGTCTTTCTTTTCATTTTCTTTCAATTTGCATATTAAATGTCTGCCAGTTGCTATTTAAATGGCAAGGGAAAGTTCTCAACTCTCAATTAAAATTCCCATAATCTATGGTCGCTATGAAAGTAAAGTCTCTTATTTATTCCCATGGAAACTACAACAGATACTAAAAGCACAATAACACTGTTAGTCAGAGGAAATTCTGAGCTACAAAACTCTCTTTTTCAACATGATCACCACCATGTGTGTTTTCACCAGCCATGAGCAAGAGCCTCCATGCTGCACTTGTAAAAATCTGCACCAGAAGAGGTGACCCACTGTTGCTGTTGCCACTGCTGAAATGAACCGCCCACCACCTCACTGTGCTCACATCCACTGTTTGGTCTCCATCAACATTCAGCAAGTGTCAGGGAATGTCAGTGGGTGTCATTTCTTCCATATGGAGGAGATAAATGACATACCTTTGCTCCATCCACACTTCCATGTCAAACATCATTTTGTCAAGCTTTCCCTCTGCTGCCATCTGTCTCATGACAGTAAAATGTAATGGAATATTGATTGGAATGTTCAGCCTCTACTGCCGCACCACCAACATCTACCTCTGATGTTGTGGGCGAACATGTTAAAAAAGAAGGCATTATTTTTGGTGCAGCCCTCATATCCAATATAAAACTGTCACTCTATAAATACACATTTTCTCTTCCTTTCCTACTCTAACAGGTTTTATTCTGTTTTCACAACTTTTTAGGCAATTCGTATACTTCCTTCTCCTCTGTTCTCCTCTGTTGTTTGGTTTACATCAATCAGTGTCAATTTTGTTTGATTCATAAACTCAGCTTGTGTCTATATTCACTTTTCACTTTCTCAAAATATCACTGTTCTCTGTATGAGAAAGAAAAAGATGTAGTAAAAGAAAGGTTGTGGAAAGAAGAGGAAAGTGTGCCATCTTTCTCTTCTACTTGAATTTCTCTGACAACTGGCTGCTGGCATGATTGGTTTGGAAAATCTGTGGAGTTCCCTTCACAGGACAAAGTGTTTCTTTAGGGAAACAGCTAATGTAGTATTCAAACAATTGTTTTGTCAATGTCAAATTCATCAAGACATTATTTTTTATATATAACAAACCATTATAAATTATTATTTCCTAATGTTGTATCTGAATCTCACAACAGTGGAAGGATGAATTCTCAGCCTGAGAACCATGATCCTGCAGTACGCTTTAATAAATGCAGAAATTCTGTTTGGAGCATAAATTTGGAAACATTCAAGTCATATAACTTCTGACAGTATAATTATTTCTAAGGATCCACATGGATTATTCAGTTAGGAACAGATGAGGTCAGTCTTTCCAAATAGATGTTTCAAAAATATGTGTGATAGAATCTAACTGTGATTAAAGTATCCTCAGATATCATCACATACCCAGCATTCAGAAATTATCACAGATGGTTTAAAGTCAAGAGGGATTCTTATCTTGCCTCTTTTTGCAGAATCAGTGCATTTCTCATTTAGACATCTCTCAAAAGTGCCAGTATATATTAGCAAGGATCACTGAGATATTGTGTGTTTAAAAAAAAGTTTGAATGTTTTTCTTTTTGCTTTGTTGATTGTTTTTTAAATGGGGAATTCAGTGAAGTGCTTGATAAGCTTGCAATATGGTACTACATCATGAAAGACACTGCTGCACTTTTAGAACTCTGATTCCAATTGGAATCCAAACATAGGTTTCAAAGTAGAACTTTGCTTCTTTCTGTATGACTTCAAAATGCCAGGTATGAAAACAGAGTAAGCTAGATCAGATGCATCTCATGAACTTAGTTTATTTCTGTCGTTTCTTACAGCTGCTGTTCATTTCTGCAAGGCCTGGAAAGCAGACTTAATTTACTGTGCTGTAAGTCTTTGCATCTCTAAAGTGCAGCCTTTGTTACACAGCGTGCATCCATTGTAAGATGCTTTAGGAAGGAAGTGGCAAATTCTGCGTACCCAGTAGCAAGAAGGAATAGAAAAGGAATTCTTTGCTGGTTGTGTGCAGGCCATTTTAATTTTATTTGTGCTCCTTGAAAAAAAGGATCAAAGACATAGCAATCCATCCCTAGAATATATTAGAGCTAGTAATGGCCTACATAGTATACAAAATAGAGTGCTGAATTAAAATGCCTTATGTATCTGTTATAGTGAGAGAACACGTATCTGTTAATGTGAAATAACTTACAATACAGGGGATTTCTGATTTTATAGTGAAGAAAGTGGGAGACTTCTGAATTTATTAGTTATCTGGAGACCATGTGCATGGATTAACATCAGTCCAGACCTTTGGAAGTGTAAAATTTAACCATTATTTCCTCTTCTTTCTACCAACACTTGGACACTTGTATTAAAGGGGAAGGAAAAGAGCTGAACCTCTATGCTGTTTTGCAAAGGCTTGTATGGAGCTATATGAGTAGAACAGTTTCAAAATACAGGGCAGAGGAGAGGCTTGGTGGAGAGGTGATCTTGTATTTGAAAAGGCCAGTTCTCTGTGCATGGGACTTCAACTACACTCCACTGGATGTACGAACGACATAACAACCCTTATTTGGAGAACAGATTTTTCTTTCTGAATTTCTTTAGCATTAGTGGTTCTTTCACGAGCAGGAATTCTCTTATCTGAGCCTTATAAAATGTTGAACTACATTAAATCCATGAGTGACAGGTGGCAGACTGAGTTGAGGAAGGGTGTAGCAGCACATAAAAAAAAGAGATGTTCTGAGAGCTTTCACCCTGGTTGCTAAGGAAACTGTTCCTTTTCTGTATGTTCAAAGTATCGTTTCTAGCTAGACTGGCATCTAGACACTTACTGGCAGACACATCATCATTTTCAACTTACCTCTCTGTATACCCTTGGTTGCTTTCTCTGGGGAAAAAAAAAAAAAAAAAAGAAAAGAAAAGGTAAAAAAAAGATGGGAAAGAAAACATACAGCGAAACTTATTTGGTTTTCAATGTTTTGCTTGGGGTGTGATCTCACTGTAGAGGATCTTTGCTACCACTTCAGTGAGCACTGTCAGTAGCTTCCAGAATTCCTTACTTGACCTCTACATAAACCATTTTCTACAGTATATTGCATCATGTTAAGAGAAATTATTACTGTACACACAAATATTGCATGAAAGTTGAGTATTAAGCCTGCTTCCCTCTCTACTTACTGTATGTACATATGCAAACTCTCTCTGAATTCAGTGGAACTATTAATCAACTTTCAGACATCTGATCATTCATCAACTTTAATTTTTGTCCACCAATTTAAGATGTTGTTTGTAAAACTTTTAGATGGCTCAGGTTACAAAACCCAAAACCTTCAGGTGGAACTGTATAGTGATGTCTGGGGCTCAGTATTGAATACTACTCAAGAAAATCACCGTCTCTAAGGAATTGTGCCGTGAGCTCTGTGTCACTGCTGTGTTCAAGCTGAACTCCATCTTATGATGCTGAACTCCTTCTTAATCTGTTCAAATCAGCTCATATTTTCCATCATAAGCTATTTGGTTATGATTTTCTTCCTTTTTCTCCTTATTCTTTAAAAGCTTGTTTGTCTTAATATTTGAAATGGAATTTTTCCAGAGTTATATATTTAACTTCTCATACTGAATAAACACATTATAAATACAGTGATTGGCAGTGGCTGTTAGTTTTCTGTGGATTTTCAGAGTACTGCTGAACCGTCTGAGGTAAATGGCAACACTCCAGAGAACAATATTTACCATCCAACTGCAATTAAATGTTAATGCTTTTGGCTGGGATTTATGCAAGGAGAAAAATTCCTTGGATTTCTTTGAAAAACTCAGTTTTTGTAAATACTATTTAATATTTCTTTCATTACTGGAAGTAGTATGCTTAAAGGAGACAGCAAGATTTAAACAGAAATTTGAACCTTTTCTGGGCCTCATGATTCTTGTTTTCATTTGGAATAACTGTCAGAGCTGGGTCTGTAGTTTTAAGGAATTTTAAAGCAAGTTTTTTGTATGATTATGCAGCTATGTTCATATGAGCATGTACTTCATGTATTTCATGACAAGAAAAACAGAAAACTGAGAGACTGATTTGAGAAGAGCGTGCGCTGCCCACAGCCGAATGATTGTGTCTGTCTGCTGATATGTAGGAAAACTTGAGTGCATTGCAGTGCTTTGATTCTCTGAAAGAACTGATTAGTAGTGTCTCAAAACTAATGGCCTTACGAATGACCTGAGTGCTTAAGTTTTGTCTTCGGATGGAGCTGTTTGAGCATGAAAGTTTTTAGTCAGTGTTTCTGGAATGATAAATTTTTACTGTTTTGATGTTAATGTTAACATTAATAGTTCTGAGATGTAACTCATTTGAGCTCTCTGAACACCAATTGCCTCAGTGTAGTGGCAATTTTATGCTTCTTAGAGCACTTGCTAGGTTCTGTGAAACTGGAGTCCAGCTCCTGCTCTGAAGACTGACTCAGTATGAAGACAAGGACCACTTCAACAGAGGAGATTGAATACATGCTCCCTGAAAAGCTCAGAGGAGAGAATCCAGGGTTAAGGGCATATATTCTCTTTTTTCTAAATCAGCATAAGTGGTGACAGATGTTCTACCTTGCTGATTACTGACAGAGAATAGTCTGCTTTCTGTTAACTGAGAGAAGTTCATCTTATTGTTTTGAACTGAGATTTATATCTAGATAAAAATTCATAAATGGGGAGGATGATGATGTGTAGACTTGTCCTTTGATTTCTAATCTGACAATTCAAACTTCTACATGGATATCATTTTTGTACATCTGCAGATTAGTCAGAGATAATTTCTGATCTCCCAAGTATATCTATGCAAACTGTCTCTTGTCTTGAATATAAGCCCTAGCACTTAATGCTTGCCATTGACCTTCTTCAACTCTTCCAATGGAAGAAAGTCTGGGTACCTGTCCAGAGAGAGAGAGAGTGCACATACCATCATTCTGTTTGGGTCTTTGGAGACCGTGATTGTGGATCTCTGTTAGAGAGCATTGGCAGTTTAAATGGAGTTTAACTTTTCACCTCTGCTTTGTCAGGGTGCATAACTGATGCATAACTGTAAACTGTTGACAATAATGCGAATTCAAGACAGCGGCAGACCATTTAGACCCTCTATAACTAACTTTATAGTCCATTTATGGATTTACTGTTAAATCAGGTAAGTGCTTTTGGAAATGCCACTTCATATTTCAAATCCTTCCAAAATTACATTCTTATGACATTTCATGGAGCTAGTAACATTTACAGATTAATAAAGCCCGTAGAACTTTAACTTCACAAATACAGAATCTTCTTTCACTGTTCTGTATAGATGTACAGAGAAAAAAGATGTTTTCCTTTTAAAAACATGCATTTGAGGGACCTGTGTGTTTTCAAACTTCCAATGATTCTTTCTGACACTTATTTTGAATTTGAAGTACTCCACAATATCACTAAGGGGAAGGAGGAATTCTATGAGGAATGATGCTCCTTCTCTCCTGCTTCTGTATTTTGCAGAACATTAATTAAGATAATATTTTAAATATTTACCGTGATAAATTGTGCTACATGTCTCATAAATTGCACTTAAGAAATAGAGCAAAAGACAAAACCTGAGTATGAAAAAAAATTCCAAACAGCTGTGCTTAGAACTATGCAGAATATGTAAATAGTTCGTACATTTTAATAGTTTATAACAGGAATTAGTTAATTGTGCTTAATTAATGCTTCATGTTATTAACTAAATCAAACCACTATATTGTTCACCACAGATGTAAATTATATTTACCAATGAAATTGTTATAAGCAGATGATTTTGTCCAGTTCTCTTAATTTAGCTTCTAATTTAAACACAGCTTAGTAATGGAGCCTAATTGTGTGCTGTATATTTTCCAATATCCCAGTGGCTCTTGGAAAGTAAATGATCTCTTCACCACATGATGAAGGATGTTTTTGATCCAATTTAATGTACTAGAAGGAAGAAAACCTTGTTGTGACTAAGGAAAAATGGGAAGGTTATGGATTACTAGTTACATAAAATTGTATGTAAATGCAGTAATATTGTTTTTGAGTATCTATATGCATAAGATGAAATTTTAGAAGACAATTATTTCATTGTGAAAATTGTTGCAGAAGAACAGGCATGGAAATTTGACTTTTTGTGAAAGCCTTTCTTCCCTGACCATTCATCAAACAACATGCTACTTTTCTGCAGAACTTTTCTCTCATTTAATAGCTGATGCAGGTGAAAGTAAACTCAGAAATTTTGTTATTAGATCGATGCACGGGGTCATACCTTTTTTGTCACTAGCTTCAGTGAAAGTACACTTTCATAGTCTGTTGACTGTGCCTACAGTTCAAGTCTTCTTCCATGCTGCATGCTTGTCACAAGCTAAATGCATGTGACACAAGTGATCTACGGTAACACGCTGGCATAATTTCCTAATGAACTGCCAATCCAAATGTATGAGTGCAAACTGATAGACTGGTGTGCAGTTAGGTTATGCATTTCTGGGTGAAATCCTCTAGTAAGTAAAAACTGATGACAGTGTGAATGCTTGAGCCTTTATTTGCACGTTTGTGTTGGTTAGTTAGATATATAAGTAAGCAGTGGTGACTGTTAGTTCAAGCCTAGCAATTTCTTGCTTGCTTTTCCTTTTCTCCATGGTCTGTTTAGTCACTAACTCCATTGTACTTAAAACATAGACTTGGAGTTCATAGAAAGTGAGATTCTTGTTTCTAAGTGCATAATTAAAAAGGGCTGCTCAGACCATCTGAGCTGCTTAGCTCTTTCTGTGTTTCATAATAATCATTGAGTAAATGAAGCAAAGAATTGTCTAAGATAACAGCGGAGATGAAGTCTACCTTTCCTCAAAGCATTTTTATTTATGTGTAAGACAATGACTTCAAACTGATCAGTCTTGTAACCTTAGAGAAAGTTTGAGGAGCTGGAGAAAACAACCTAATTGTCTTTTATAATTTTTAAAAAATTTTAAAGCCGGAGTGCTAGAAAAATATGTTCTGGAGGAAAATCAGCTGGAAGAAGGCAAACCTCCTGGAGTTTAGGTTAAAGAATCTCTGCTTTCTTGTGATGCTTACTCTTCAGAGATGCAGCTCCACTGTAATGTCAAACCCAGCAAGAGGTGAGCTTCACAGGGAGGGCTGATAAAAGGAGTATGGAATGGTGAAAAAACAGTACAATACAAAGTTTGGTGTGAAACAGAAAATAATGACCAATGACCAGGAAGCTATAGGAAATGGTAGAGAAGTGAGATATATCGCCATGTGTGTTAGCAGGAACATCCATCTGCAGGTGCAGAGGTTTCACTTTCTGAAAGGAGCAAAAAGTACAGAGGAACTGCAGAATGAGAAGAAAAGCAAATCATAAGATGAGCATTTGCTTTCGTGTCCATGGATATGTCATATTTATTGACTTCCCCCTGCTACGTGAGGATTTTTCCCAGATCTGAATTGGTTTGATAGGATTTGGGATTTCTACAAATCCAGCAACCTATTTGGCACCACCTACATCCTGAATTTCGGAGCTCTGACATTTTACAGACTAGTTCTGCAGTTCAGCACACTGAGCCACGTGCAGCTGCACATCACACATACTGTGAAGAAAACTTATGCACAAGCAATAAATCTGATGCATTTTTAATGGAATTATTCTGTTGCACATGTTCAAGTCTTCTTGACTGGAAAACTGTGAAGTACAGCAGCCCACGGATTAAAGAATGGTTGGCAAGGATGAGTGGGAGATAACAAAGATAGAGAAATGCATTAATAATGGATTTCATAGTCAGAACCTGAAGGAAGGAGTAAAGCACAAATAAAAGCAGGCAGAATTCAAAAGGGATGTGTAAGATTGCTTTCACTGGTTCCTAATGGGGAAGGAGAGAGAAAAGATGTGTGGGAGGAAGTACAAAGCTGCTGGTAGAAAAGAGACAGTGAGGCTCTCATAGGAAGGTGCTGTATGTGATGTCAGATGCTGACATGTAGTTCAGTAACCTGTTACTAAAAGGCATTTTCTGATATTGGTTTGTTTAAGCCTGAGAGTAAATGTAAGAAACTTCCAGTGATACAAAAAAAAAAAAAAAATTTTGCAGATCTGTTGTTTTACCCATCAAACAGATGAACACCACACAACCATTTGCTCATCCCTGTTCCCAGTGGGATGGAGGAGAGAAACAAGAAAAATGGTAACACTTGTAGGTTGAGATAAAAACTACTTACCAGAACAGAAATTGAGAGAGAAATAACAGTAATGATATAATACATATATATATAATTAAAAAGCAAGTGATACGCAAAGTAATTGCTCACCACCCTCTGACTGTCCCTGAGCAGTGTCTGTACTCCAGCCAACTCCCCACAGTTTATAGGGTTTTTTCATAATGTCATATGGTATGGAACAATCCTTTGTCCAATTCAGATCAGTTCTGTCCCCTCCAGCTCCTTATGCCCCCCCAGCCCCATCACTAGCAGGACAGTACAAGAAGCTGAGAAACTGAAATGTCCTTGGCTCTGTGCAGCACTGCTCAGCCCAGCTAAATCATTTATGTGCTATCAACACTGTTTTTCTCCTAAAGGAAAATCTTCATAGCATCATGCTAGATGCTAGGAAGGAAATCAACTCCATTCCAGCTGAAACCAGCACAAAATTTGTAAAAACTCCTACAAGCTCTTCAAAATAAATGCATTCTATTTTCTGGTTAAAAATGTTTTTTGGTATTGAATACTTTTCAACTAGCTTACAAAGAGAAGCTTCTGTTTGGATGGAAGAAATGGATTGTAACATTCCAGTGATGTAAGGAAGTGCTGTCTTGCTTTTTCTTTGGGCTGTCCTACATGCCACTTACAAGCGCTGAAGAAAAGAACATAACTCTCTTCTCTGTGAACATATAGATCTGTAATACAATGTTGTTATTTTTGGTAGCAGACAGTAAGCTTTCTACTCATTTAGTGGTGTCTCAAGACTGAGACTTATCAGTCATGTTTTAACTCATTCTTTTTGAGCTTTTCTCAATTTGCTGGCAGCTTTGTTTTACTGACAGAATCATAGAATCATAGAATCACAAGGTTGGAAACAACCTGCAAGATCATCTACTCCAACCATCCTCCTGTTACCATTGCTACCACAAGCACTAAACCATATCTCATAGCTCCTCATCTAGATGCCTCTTGAATACTGCCAGGGACAGTGACTCCGCCATCTCCCCAGGCAGCCATTCCAGTGCCTGACCACTCTCTGAGAGACAAAGTTTTTCCTTATAGCTAACCTAAACCTCCTCTGGTACAACTTGCAGCCATTTCCTTGGGTTCTGTTTGTTGCCTGGGAGAAGAGGCCAAACCCCTCTTCATCATAACCTCCCTTCAGGAAGTTGTAGAGTGCAGTGAGGTCTCCCCTGAGCCTCCTCTTCTCCAGACTGAACAATCCCAGCTCCCTCAGCTGCTCCTCACAAGACTTGTGCTCCAGACCCCTCACCAGTTTCATTGCCCTTCTCTGGACACGTTCCAGGGCCTCAATGTCTTTCCTGTAGTGAGGGGCCCAAAACTGAACACAGTACTCGAGGTGCGGCCTCACCAGTGCTGAGTACAGGGGGATGATCACCTCCCTGCTCCTGCTGGCCACACTATTTCTAATGCAGGCCAGGATGCCGTTGGCCTTCTTGGCCACCTGAGCACACTGCTGGCTCATGTTCAGCTGAGCATCAACCAACACCCTCACGTCCCTTTCCTCTTCACAGTCATCCAACCACTCATCCCCAAGCCTGTAACACTGCATGGGGTTGTTGTGGCCAAAGGCAGGACCCGACACTTGGCCTTGTTGAACCTCATCCCATTCACCTCAGCCCAGCGATCCAGCTTATTTAGAAGGTCCTCCCTGTCCTCAGGCAGATAGACACTACCTCCCAGTTTTGTGTCATCTGCAAACTTGCTGAGGGTGCACTCAATGCCTGCACCTAGGTCATCAACTACCATCTACTACCTGTTGGGCATAGCCCTCTAGCCAGTTCCTTACCCAAAGAAGGGTACTGTGTCAAAGGCTTTGCTGAAGTCTAGGTAGACTACATCAACAGCCTTTCCCTCGTCTGCCAGTATGGTCACCCAGTTGTAGAGGGTGATGAGGTTGGTCAAGCACGACCTGGCTTTCATGAGCCTGTGCTGGCTAGGCATGATCTCCTGGGTGCCACGCATGTTCCGTGTGATCTCATCCAAGATGATTTCCTCCATAACTTTCCCCGGTACTGAGGTTAGGCTGACAGGATCCTCCTTGTGGCCCTTCTTGTAGATGGGAGTCACGCTGACAATCCTCCAATCCTCTGGGATCTCTCCACATAACCAGGAGTGCTGGTAGATGGAAGAGATTAGTGATCACCCCTGCCAGATCCCTCTGCACCCTAGGATGAAGCCCATCCAGTCCCACTTACTAGTGACAGTCCAGATGGAGGAGGAGCTCTCTAACTGTCTCCACTTGAATCACCCGGGGTGTATTCTGTGTAGCTTCCCAGACTTCCAGATCAGGGCATAAAATGCCCTGAGGATAACTGATCTGCCTATTGAAGGCAGATGTAAAGAAGGCGTTGAGGATCTCAGCCTTCTCCTTATCCTCAGTGGTCACATTCCCCACTGCATCAAGTAAAGAATGGAAATTCGCCTTGGTTCTTCTCTTACTGTTGATACATTTGTAAAAGGATTTTTTATTCTGTTTTACTGCATTGGCCTGTCTGAATTTAAGTTAGACTTTTGCCTTCCTAACTTCCTCCCTGCATACCTTAGCAATTTCCTTGTAATCTCCCTAAGTAGCCTGTCCCTTCTTCCAGAGGGCATAGACTCTCTTTTTCCTCCAGAGTCTCAACAATAGTTTGCAGTTCATCCACACTGGTCTTCTTCCCCTACGGCTTGCCTTACAAGGCACTCAGGAACAGCCTGGTCTTGTGCCTTTAACATTTCCATCTTGAAGAGCATCCAGGCTTCCTGGACACCTTTAGTCTTAAGGAGCAACTCCCAAGGGACCCGTGCTGCAAGCATCTTGAACAGGTCAAAGTCCAACCTCCGGAAGTTCAAGATAGCATTTTTTCTAGTTACCCTTCTGACATTTCCAAGAATAGAGAATTCTACAATTTCATGGTTGCTCTTCCCAAGACTGTGCCCAACCTTCAGATCTCCCACCAGTCCTTCTCTGTTTGTGAAGAGCAGGTCCAGCAGGGCACCACCTCTGGTAGGCTCTCATACCAGCTGTGTAAAGAAGCTATCTTCCACACGCTTTGGTAACCTCTTGAACTGCTTTCTCTGCACTGTATTGTATTTCCAACATATAGGATCCCTCTGATCCTTTTCCATAGACACTCAACTTTATCATTCCCAAACCCAAGCTTTTCAACATCAAAACACTCTTTAATATAAAGAGCCGCACCACCACCCTTCCTTCCTTGTCTATCCCTTCTGAAGAGCCATCCATCACAGCACTCCAGTCATGGGTCTCACACATGGGAGGTCTTAGTTACCCTGCTGCATGATCACTTCCAGCTTCTCCTACTTGTTGCCTGTGCTGTGTGCAATGGTGTAGATGCACTCAGCTAAGTCATCTGCCTCACCCCCACTCAAGCATCGTTCCCCTAGGCTCATCTCTTGTGGGGCCTGTTTTGTCCCCTTGCCCCATCATTGTTAGTTTCAAGCTCTTTTGATAAGCCCTGCTTGCTCCTGCACTAGGATTCATTTCTCCCTTTGAGATATATGGGTTCTGTGGGCAGACAACAGGCCAGGGGCTGAGTTAACTGCCCCATGATCAAAGAACCCAAAGTTTCTGCCTCGACACTAGCCTGTGAGACAATTATTCATTGCTTGTGCTTTCCAAGCCCGCTCCATGTCCCTCACTGCTCCTGAAGGTATAGAACAAAAGATCACTTGTGCTCCCACTCCTTGAACTAAATGCCCTGAAATCTCTTTTCATAGTTTGCAGGCTTCCCTGAGCAGTTTCATCGCTGCCCACCTGAACTATGAGTAATGGGAAGTAATCAGTGGACCAAACCAGCTGTGGGAGTTTTCTAATTATGTCCCTAACCCGGGCCCCAGGAAGGCAGCACACTTCCCAATGGCTCAGGTCTGGTCTGAATTCTCTGTTCCTCTGAGAAAGGAGTACCCACCACGACCACCTTTCTTTCTTTCCCGACAGAGGCAGTCTCCAGGTGTGGAGGTGACTGCCTCACCTCAGGCTCCCTCCTACACAGATCCTCCCTTGCCTCTCCACTCACCTTCCCTTCAATTTCCAGCATCTCAAACCTATATAGTGGGAGCTGGGGAAGCAGGGAAGGCAGGCAGGGGCATTCCTGTGACTCCGAGCTGGGAGCTTGATTTAGCTGAACTGAGAGATCGATTTCTCTAATTGATCAGATATCTAAGGCTGATCTTTTGTTGTTGTTGTTGGATTTTTTTCTTTTTCTTATACATCCACAGTTTTACAAAGATAATAGCAGCAAGTATCTATCCTACGTAGAATGAGGTATCTAGAAACATAAAGCTTTGAGATGTAAGTACATGGGATAGAGCATAGAGGAGTGCTTGGATGGGATTATAAGGAATCAGTCATAGGCTTGGCATGTGAAAGCCTGCAGATACGAACAACTCATCCATAATCATTTAACGAAATGCAAACCTGGAGCTGAGCAAAACTGGTTTTATGGGTAATAAAGCAGACAAAGCTGTAGAAACTAACATACTTCAATGTCACCAAGTGTACCAAATTGGGATAGCGTGAAATTGCAGACCCATGAGGAAAGAAACAGGTATAAAAGCATGCTGGAAAATGAAGTCCCCAGACGGATCCTGAAAGAGGAGGAATAAACCACCAAAAGAAACGTTATATACCTTCTGTCAAAGGACCACAGAAACTGGCAGCTTGCTGTAGCACCTTAAAACAAAACGAAACCAACAATACTAGGAACCAAAGCAGTGGTGGGAAGGTGAGCATAACATCAGAAAAATGGGAGAAATTAAGAACTGTATGTAACCACTTAAATTTCATTAATATTTGCTTTTATGTACTAGAATTGGGGCAATAATTATTAGGCTCCTAAGATTTCCATTGCGTCTACAGTGGATGTATCTTGTCTTCGTACATGTTTTCAGATATCCATATGTGTACACACACATAGATAATGAATACATACACATATATAACCCATCTGTAAACGGCACCTGTTCTGTGCAGACTTACAGAACGCAGATTTTTCCTCATAGGGGCTGTATTTTTCATTGTGTGGTGGGTTCTATGAACGAACGTTCTCTAACAGTGCAGCCTTGTGGTATACACAGTCTTGCAAGCTGTGCTTCCTTCACATCAGATGTTGCTGCCTTTCTCATTTTTCCATGGCTAGGCAAAGCTAATAATGCTGCGTTTGACGGTTCTTGTAAGAGGCTGTGTGGACTCCTCCATTATAATTTTTTTCAGTGGGACCAATCATTTAAGCAGGTGAGATCAAACTTTCTTGCCTTTGACATTGCTTCAGGCTATGTAATGCTTTCTTATTCACTTAAGCTTTGTTTTGCACCTCTTTTTGGAACTGTTTCAAAAGGTAAGTACTATGAAGTGGAAAGCTGAAACTGTTGCAGTGAACCTTTTTTTCCTCTACAGTAGTCAAATAGTATGTTTTGAAGATAATTCTGCCTGGCAGTATTCTGAAGCAAGGTAACACATGCCTGCTGGATTGGATGCAGATAGCCACATGCTGGATTTATCCCTGACAAGAGCTGGCATGGTACAAGTTAGCACTTTCAAAAGGCAATTAAACTTGTTAGCATAAAGCTAAATTCATCCTGTGGAAGATGATATCAGGTGGTTCTTAGCAAAAAGGATAGAAAGCACAATCCTCTTTCAGAGGACTACGGGACTTTTTTTTTTTTTTTTTTTTTTTTTTTTTTTTTTTTTTTTTTTTTTTCCAGTTTTCATTGAAATATTGCCACTGATTTTATTTTATTTTATTTTATTTTATTTTCAGTTATACAGCAAGCTTGAATATAGCAGTTCATCTGTGCAACTGTTCTTCCAGCACAAGAGAATTATGCTGTTCTCTCACTCCTTCAAAAGGACGTGGTCACCGGTAGTCACTAAAATGCTATTGTGTTAAACTCCCTCCATTTAGGGAAAAAATCTGACTTTTGTCACAGGGTAATTATCTACTTTTCTAGGCTAGGATAGTCTTTTCTCTTGCTGATTCATATCCCTTTTAAATCCCTTTTTTTTTTTTTTTTTCTTCTTTTTTTTAATCCTAAATTATCCAAAGTCTTACAAATAGTAACCAGAATGAGATTTTCTAACTAATAACACGCTGCTTTGCCTATCCTGTCATAGGCTGTAGGAGGAAATAAAGGATATCTAACTGTGAAACTGTGTTTTAAACAGTCCAGCATTCTGAATGGATTTTCTAAGATATCTTCCTAGAAGTAAATCATGGGTTGTTTTTCCCAGTTAATTTGCAGGTCTTAGAAATTCTGTACCTTTATAACTACAACCCTGGATTCAAGAAACTTAAAGCTCTTATGGCTTAGATTCTGTATCCTTTCCATCAGAGATATTCTGGTAGTTTCTCGTTAGTTGAAATAGGTGGTGATGGTGGATAAATCTTTCACTGTCACTTTCCATAAAGTAAGTTATCTTTGATTAACTAACAAATACAGCTAGCAAAAGCCCTCCAATTGATATCTTTGTTGCTCTTTGTGTTTGTTTTTGCTTTTAAAAATTTTTTTAAAAAAATCAAAAAAATTAAATTGTGATCTTGGACAAAATATTTTAAAACACACAGATCTTATGAGTCTGTAGAAAATGTTCAGAAGGCACGAAGTATGGAGAGGATATAAAGATCTGACAAATTTAAGATTGATCCTCAATATTAGCCTAAAACTGTTTTTAATCATTTATTTTACTGAGCATTGAGTAGCTGTGTGATACAATGTTTCCAAGAACATAAATTGCTAACTAACCAATAGAAACTCTTGCAATATTTATGTCAAAAGTCAAATAAAGGAAGAGATTCATTTATTTTCCTGGGATAATCTTTTGTTGTCCTTTCTGTCATAATTTAACTGTATGCTTAATTATTATTTTAGAAGAATTTATTATTCTGTTCCTAGGAAATTATTACTTCCATTTAGGTGTTTTTTTTTGTTTGTTTGTTTGTTTTTTTTTTTTTAATAAAAAATAAGAGTTATTGTGATTCTTTTTAATTTTATACTTTGGTGACTTTTGTTTTTATCTCTATTTTCTCTGATTCTTCTGCACGGTGTACTCAAAAATAAATGTTCACTGGAAATGTCGTTGAAGTGATGAACATCTGAGTGACATTTAAGGTCTTCTTTTACATCTGTGATTATTCCTTAGGGCAAGAATTTTGTGTGGGTATTACTGGAGTCTGTAATGGAGCCTGACTCCAGAATGAAAATCTGCTGCTATTCAATTGATTAAGCATTCAATTTTCTTTAGGAACAATCTGCCTTTAACTTCATTGCATTGTGGGGTGACAAAAGGCTCAACAAAACAGTTTGCTTAACACAGGGACCTCAAACTGTCCTTTAGAAGGAACAGATATATCTGTTCCACTTAACAGTCAGAGTTCAAAAGCACAGGTACAATGATTTTATGAATACAAAGACTCCAGATAGAAGATATTTTGAGTAGAATGAGGGACTAACTCTTGCAATACTGTCATTTTCCAATTTGCCAGCTGAATTCTAGTTTAGATAAAAGTTAACTTTTTTTTATCGAACAGTGTCTCACTGTCTTGGCTTCAGGTTTATATATTTGATCTGCCTTCACCAATCTTGCAATGAGGCTTCCTGTTATCAGTCAAAAACAGACTGCTTTTGGACCGTACTGAGATGGCTCAATGATCATTAGAAAAAAGGGGAGAATTCTTTTTCCTATTTCCGTAAGTATTCCAAAGCTCTACAAAATAAATCCTAGTGACAAGACAAGAAGTATCAGATTAAACCATGCTCACAGATTGAAAACAGATAAAGCTATTCTGGGTGACCAGGAAGGTAACAGTAACAGAATAGAGGTGATGCTGCCTTTTGTATGTCTGGTTAGTACTGAAAAGTAGTGTATGCAGCTTATTTTTCCTTTAAAAGTTTCAGTGTTCCTGCGTTTGGCAAGATTTGGTCACCATTTCAGAATATATATATTTTTATATATATATACATATTTGTATGTATATATATTTGTATATTTATATATGAATATTTTATATATAAAATATTTTTAAAAATAAGATTTCTCTATCTTATTATGTAGTTGTGTTCAAAAAATAAGTATCTGGAAAGAAACACACGTATGAAAGCCATATTCTGAATAATTTTTCTAAAATAAGGTGAATGCATTTACTATAGAATATGCCTACAACTTCTAGAAAAGTTGACACATAAGTAGTCACTTAGTCAAAGATGAAGATGCTTTTGTGCCCATTTACACTCTCTGTTCATGATGCTCAGTGCCAATTATTCTGAAGAATCCATATGAAATGGGTCTGAACTCAAGAGTGGTTGAATTTACCTGTCCAATTTACATGTAAAGAAGAATGCAGAAAATTACTTGAATAATGAAGAAAGAGAACGGAAAGATTTGCCCGCATCTCTTTGATAAAATGAAGGAAAAGGCAAACTTAGGCACACAGATCATTTTGTTAAAGTGATTCTGTAAAGCACGCAGTTTCAGGTACTTAATGAGAGGGAGGTTGTGATCAGTATTGCAGAGTCTGGCTGGAAGTGTGTAGCTAGCGGTGTTTCCCTGGGGCCAGTGCTGGGTCTGATCTTGTTCAACATCATCAGTGACCTGGATAAAGGGATAGAATGCACCCTCAGCAAGTTTGCTGATGATGCAAAGCTGGGAGGAATGGCTGACGCACCAGAAAGTTCTGCTGCCATTCAACATGACCTGGACAGGCTGGAGAGTTGGGCAGGGAGGAATTTGATGAGCTTCAACAAAGGCAAGTGTAGAGTCCTGCACCTGGGGAGGAATAACCACACACATTAGTACAGGCTGGGGAATGACCTGCTGGAGAATAGCTTTGTGGAGAAGGACCTGAGTGTCCTGGTGGACAGTAGATCAACTGTGAGCCATCAGAGTGCTCTTGTGGCCAAGAAGGCCATTGGTATCCTGAGGTGCATTATAAAGAGTGTGGCCAGCAGATGAATGGAGGAGATCCTTCCCCTCTGCTCTGCCCTGCAGAGGCCACATCTGGAGTACTGTGCCCTGATCTGGGCTCCTCAGTTCAAGAAAAATGGGGAACTACTGGAGAGAGTCCCATGGTGGATCACAAAGGTGATTGGTGGACTAGAGCATCTCCCTTATGAGGAAAGGCTGAGGCCTGAGACTATTCAGCCTGAAGAAGAGAAGATTGAGTGGGATTTTATCAATGCCTGTAAATATCTAAAGAGCAGGTGTCAAGAGGATGGGGCCAGGCTCTTTTCAGTGCTGCCCAACAACAGCACATGGGAAAACAGGCACAAACTGGAACACAGAAAGTTCCGTTTGAACATGAGAAAAACATCTTTATTTTGAGGTTAACAGAGAACTGGAACAGGCTGCTCAGAGAGGTTGTGGAGTCTCCTTCTCTGGAGAGAAAACACGCACCTGGACACTTTCCTGTGCAACCTATTGTAGTGACCCTGTTTAAGCAGGGGCACGGACTAGATGATGTCCAGAGGTCCCTTTCAGACCCTACTGTTCTGTGATACACTTTTTGGAAAGCACCAATTCGCTGAGTTGTTCCTGAGAACAAACACCTTGCAAAAAGTTAGTCTCTGCTTTTCAGTATTTTATTCTTTTTGAAATTTTTAACTACTTGGACAGCAGCTAGAGTTTAACTGCACTGTATAGTTCATGTATGAGCCCAATATAGGTCCAGCATAGATAGCTAAGTTGCTAGTAAAAGTAGCTTGAGTTACTATAAAATATATTTAAAATAATACTATGCCTTCTGACAAAGAAAAGACTGATTAATTTAAAAGGCTGTAATCTTCTGAAGCTAGCAGTGTATCAGCAGTGCCATGGACTCATGTAGAAGCATCTGAGTACATGGCCCTTAGAGATGTATGCTGTGGCAGATAACAAGGTATCTAAGGGCTATAGAGCTATCGTTCTAAACTGTAGAAATTATTTTATCAAATACAGGCAGAACATGAGGAGGTCAGAGAAAGCAAAAGAATTCTTCCACAGGAACAATCTATGTGTACATTTATGACAACGGCTATTTTTTCCACCATATTTTTTCTTGTTACATGTTCTATATATGACATAACCTAACACAAATAAAGGATACCTATGTAAGTAAACAGGTACATGTGTGGTAGTGTAGTCTGTGTGGGAAGTCTGTAGAATACTTAATTCTTGAGCTATCATTGTCATAGAAGAGTGAAACCACAGTAATAGGCCTCGCTTCATGCAAAAACTGCTTAAGCCATTTTGTCATATAAATTAAGAAGATGAGGAATCAGATAAGAATCTGTTCTTTTTTATTGTATTTTTTGCCCCCCCAGGATGTGCACTGTATCTCTCTAGAAAATGTACTCTGGAAATTGGCCAGCATCCTCAACACTATACTGGCATTTTGTGAAGTTTTAGCTGTTAACTAGAAGCTTTTCTGATCTGGGACAATTCAAAGGAGACATTTCAAAGCCATCATAAAGCTGACTTTCTTATTGTGTATCTTCATTTAATTGAAAATTAGATTAAAATTCAACTAACACTCCAGTTCTTATGGATCAAAGTCCAACTCCATCACTTGTTTTTTTAGTGAATTTCTTAGTTATTTGCCATCTGGAAATCAATGAGCGCATCAAATGAAAGGACAAATTTCATATTATGACCAATTCAACTGATAAGGATCATGAAAGGCTCTCTGCCATTTCATCTTTCAGGAATGGGTTTTCTGTCAATCACATGCAGCCAGTGAGTGCTCTCCCGTGTCTTGAAATAGGATTTTGTGTTTCTTGGAAAATGAAAAAGTAAACATACTGAGAATAGACAAGCTTGATTTGATCTTTAATAAAACTATAAGAAACAGTCTGAAACAAGTAGTTTTCTACTATGTTTTGCACTGCTGATATGGAAGAGTGGTATTGACATTCCTTTCTTAAACAATTCAGAGGGGTTGGGGAAGCATTTCCTGAAGTATTGATGCAGTTATACTGCTATATATCTTGTCAAACACGTTATTGTTCTGAAATCATTTGCTGCTGGTTGTTTTGTCCACTCTGAAAGTAAGGAGCTGTATCTGGAATACATGCACTTTTTGAGCTCAAAACAGAGTTTTAAGAGTATTTTTTCTCTTTTTGTGCATCACATTTTTTATCTGGCATGTAACGTATAGGTTTCCAAAAGCAAATACAGAAAAATACAAAGAATCAACACAGAAGTGCCACTTTCTTGATTCTTTTTTGTTCTCCTGAGTAAAAGTGCCACTTACTATTTTACTCAACTGTGAAACACAGTAGTGCTAAACTAATTAAGTGTAGTAGTTGTCGTTCATTTCTTCCACCTTCCAGAACTGCAAAGTCAAAAGCAAAATATTGACAAACAGTGTAAAAAGCAAAATTAACATCTGAAACACAGAACACTTCTCAGTTTTTCGTACGTGAATTCATACTCATTAAGTATGAGATATATTATTTCTACCTTATTATCTTACCTTAGAATGAAAATTTCTTTCAGTATTTGTCTGAGAAGAATCCATAAAAGGCATAATGACTTACAAAGTAATGGGAAGCCGTAAAGTTTTTTAGGTCCATTGTGCAACTTTAAAAAAAGTAGAGAGTGTGATATGAACATTGGTATTCAGTGAAGTAGTGAGAAGACTTTTTAAAAACAAAATAGTAGACTTAAATGAATATCTAATTTGGAATTCAAACTTGTTCCTGTGTGGACTATTGAATACTATGCAAAATCTCTCTGCAAATTGCCCATTCTTGGATATATTCAGAATCTGCATAGACAAGGTCATGAGCAAACTGCTTAAGTTGCAATGAGTCTGAGCATGACACTTTTACTAGAAAATCTCCAGTCTCTTTCAACTTTATCTGTTCCAAAATTCTCTGAAAATCTGTCTTTAAAACTCTTCATAAATGAATTTACTCTTTTGCTGAAGTTTGCAGTTAATTTGCAGTTAATTTATTATTGCTTGTTTAAATTCTGGATGATGGAAGCAAACAGTGTGATTTTGGTCCTCACCGAAAGTACTGCATCTAGTTCTGGGCCCCCCAACACAACAAAGACATGGAGCTGTTAAAGTGCATCCAGAGGAGGCCCATAAAGATGATCAGATGTCTGGAGCACCTTCTCTATGAGGACAGGCTGAGAGAGCTGGGGCTTTTCAGCCTGGAGAAGAGAAGGTTCCAGACAGACCGTATAGCTGCCTTCTAATATTTGTTGGGGGCCTACAGAAAAGCTGGGGAGGGACTTTTTTATCAGGGCGGATAGCAACAAAAAGAGGGGAAATGGCTTTAAACTGGAAGAGAATAGATTAACAAGAATATTCTATATATATTTTGTAAGATGGAGTTAGGTGATACTGTAAGTAGTGTATGTTGTTGTTTTATGGCCCTCAATGCACCTCCAGCTTTTGTATTTACAGGCTCAGAAATACTGAAATGTAGGGGGAAACCAAATTCTTCTCTCATAGCTCTAACCTGACTTTTGGAGAGATATCAACTTATTTCCAGAAAAATTTCTTTAAACTCAAATCTGTTATTTTAATGATATGTTTTATACAAGGATAGAAATAAAAGCCAATTCTTCGCTACATATAATAGGGGAAAACAATATAAGTTCTTCATTTTCTTATCTTCTTCAAAGTTAATTTTCACATCTATCTGATAGTATTATTAAATGCATGTATTTTACAAATTAATGACTTAAAAAAAACAGTCAACAAATTGTTTTCTTAATAATCTTGTGCTCTCTGTGTCTCAGGCTAATATTTATCACACAATACTTTAGCTTTTAATTCACTGAATGAAGTGTTTTCAATGTTTTATCATTCTTATGCTGCAAAGAAGACAGATAAAAAAGTGAATAATCCAAGTTATGTTAGTTTTCTAACTAATAAAGCTGCTATAGTTCTGTATTATGGACCACTTAGAAGGGAAATCAACTTCTTGAATCAGTAGATAATGATAGGACAAAGGGAAATGGTTTTAAACTAAAAGAGGGAAGATACACACTAGATGCTACGAAGAAATAATTTATTCAGAGGATAGTGAGGCTGTGGCACAGGCTGTACAGAGAAGCTGTGGGTGCCCTGTCCTTGAAGGTGTTCAAGGCCAAGCTTGGATGGGTACTGGGCAGCCTGAGTTGGTGCTTGATCTTGCAGTTAGCAACCCTGCCTGTGGCAAGGGGATTGGAATTAGATTATTTTTTATACCCAATTCAAGCCATTCTGTAATTCTATGTTGTGTTATACTGCATTACACTATATGTGTGTATATACATATATGTGGTAATGTCATTTCATCAGAAGAAGCAAGCGTAACTTACACGAAAAATGTAAGGTGAAAAATGAGTAAACCTAATGAAGTTCAAGGGGATTAGAGTGTATTTTCTTACACTTATTTTGGTAAATTGAAGATGAAAGTGTATAGGGCCAATATATTATTTTGAATCTCTTGGTTCCGAATAGTAAAAATTTTGAAACCTCCAACCTTACCCACATTGGTTCAGGATGTGAATCTTGCCCCTGTACTAGCTAAAACACCCCTACTAGAAAATAAGGAGAAATGTGTTCTGAAAAATGTGTTGTATATAAAGTTTATATGTATATATTTGGAGCTACTACTTGGAATTACATTTATTTATTTGCTTACTTGTTTCTACATTAAGAAGATAATTTAAAAAAGATTGAAAGTAGATTTTTCCACCCCTTACTAGTCTATAAGCACTTATGGTTTCTCCTATCTGATTATTTCAAATTAGGTACTGCAGAATAGAAGGTGTCTCTGCTGCATTCATTATCTGCAGGTAATTATCAGCTTTTGTTAATAAAAACTGAAGTTGTGTTGGCTGTTTCTGATTGAAGATTCAGTTGAGAGTATACTTACTGCTGAAGTTAATTTCAGTTTGTAATTTCAAAGTTAGATCAACGCTCAACCCATGTGAGAATCCCACTCACAGCAGAGATCATTTGCTTTCATTAGCTTACAAGACAAATATAACTGTTGGAATCAAATTCTTATTGAAGCAGCAGCGTTGTCAGGATTTGAAATTATTTGCTGTGAATATCATCTTTTTCAGATGAACTATTTGTCATTTTTTACTCTGATCAGTATAGCAGGAAGAGTATTTGTTAGAATGTTTATACAAAACACTTCGAGAACACAACAGAAATTAATTTTATGTTTCAAAATTAGATATTTACTTAACTTTTCCTCTCCACTATATATTATGCTTACTTCCTTATTTCAAAGTCCAACGTGTCATCTGCTCTAAATGAAGTTGTATTTTAATATACAATTGATTCACAACGTCAGGAGAGATCATTATCTCATGTATTATTGGCTTTTGTTTATATCACAGCCCATTACATCTCACTTGGTTTTCTTTGTGTTGAGCCTGGGAAATCATACATTTGTGTAAAGAAAGCTGCTGAAGGAGCATTCAATTTTGAACTCATAATGAGGAGACCTGCTGGCAGTATTCAGTGCCTAACACAGAGCTGAACATCAGGTCCTGACAAATCTTTCTGCAAACATGCAAATTGTAGGATTGTTTCCCTTTTGTAATTACTTTTAAAATTTTTATTCTAGTCAACACTCATGTGCACTTGTTTATATAGGTTGATATTCAATTAACTGTCATATTGCTATTCTGCTTGTCTACTTTCTCTTAGGAAAGGTGACACAATCACAGAATTTCCTAGGAATGAAGCAATGAAACTGACAGAGCTCATCCTATCAAATGGTTAAAACTATGGCTAACCTCCTGAGCAGTACCTAGAACTTGGATGTCCAATGTTTTGGCTTGCTTAGGCCACACTGAGTGAAGAAGAATTGTCTTGAGCAGCATCTATGAAGGCTGCTCCAAAAGTAATGTCTCTTAGTTATTTCCTCACCAGCCATAACAAAGACTACAATAGCACCATTTGACAGAGCAAATTCTAAGCTGCAAAACACTGTTTTTTGACACAGTCATTGTCATTAGCTATACATTTTTGCCAGTGGTGAACAAGAGCCTGCATGCTGTATTCAGAACAGTCCGCAACAGCGAAGGTGACCCACTGTCACTATTACCACTGCTGAGATATACAGTCCACCATCTTGCTGGGCTCACATCCACTGTTTGGTCTGCCTGAACATTCAGCAAGTGTCAGTGCATGTCAGTGGGTGCCATTTTTTCCACATGGAGGAATTTAGTGACACACTTTTTCTTCATACTCAGTTCCACATCAGACTCCATTCCATCAGACTGCCCCTCTGCTGCCGTGTATACACTCAGCAACAAAATGAAATGGTGGGAAGGTTCAGCCTCTACTGCCTTACCACCAGCATCTGCCTCCGATGGTATGGAGCAACACAGTAAAAAAGGAGATATTTCTTTTAGAGCAATCCTCGTAAAAAAATGTAATTTTAAATCTTTTTTTATTCCAGACTAAAATTTAATCAAAAATCCCATTCTGTGCCTCAGTTTCAGCCTGGGCAGTGCTGATGGCACTCTGCTGTGTGGCTGCTGTGAGCCATGGATGCACACCATGCAGCCATGGCCAGGCTGGGCTGCTTAGTAGGGCAGAGCCACTCCCATAGTGGTGTGGGGCAGGGGTGGCTGCAGGCAGCCCATAGCCATGGGTTGAACATGATTGACCTAGAAAGATCACACATTTAAAAAAAGATTAAAAAAAAAAAAAAGCACATTGACACACAACAAATGACAGAAGATTTGCTTGCTGTGTTTGGTACTATTATCTCATTGTGAGCAGTGAAATACGAAGGAATGTAACCATACAGATAGCCAGCACACTTGTGTTTTATGCCTGAACTCAGAAACTTAATCTTAGACTCTCACTGTAGAGTGACATCTGAGACATGCTTTGAGAGATATTCAAGTTTTAATTTCCTGTACTAGAAAATTAGATCTGCTACCTGTATATGGCTATTCAAAAGCTTTAATGGGTCTACCAACTTGTTCTTTACAGCCTTAAGACATTCTTAATTTCTCTCAGTGTGAAGGTTATTGTCCTTTAAGAAGGAATATGTCTCCTATATGATTTATAGCAGCATCTAAATTCTGGTGTCTTTGTAGGAATAACGTTTCACATTTCTCTATTTTATCATTATATCATATTGGTACGAAGTCAAAAGGAATCCTCTTGCTTAGAATGTAAAGTTTGAGAATACTTTTCCATTTTCTTACAAAGCAGAGAAGTCTGGGTGCACATTACAAAGTACATCTAAAATTCTAAGTTCAACTGTAAGCAAACTACATATAAAAAAGGTGAAAATAGTCTTCATCCTCTAGAGTTTTGAATTTGATTTTTTCTGTTCTTTCTTATATTCTTCTACATGGTCTTCGGCTGCCGAACTCACATCGTTGAATGCTAAGTAAATGGTCAATATTAACAAAAACAAAACATTTCCATGCAGGATTACGTCAATTTACAAGGCTCCGGGGCACTTCTCTCTTTTAGGAGCTATCAACAGTGCGTTTGTGTTCATCGTAGACGGTAAAATTTGGTGGTTGTTCAAAACTGCATTTATTTCAACAGATTCTTGCAGCTCCAAATTCGAGTGGTTGAATACAGCTCTGGTTTCATTACTATGTACACTGCTTTACTGCAGTGATGTTCTGTGGGAGCGTTAAGCTGCAGAGTTTTTAGCATTAAGTATGAAAAAAGAATCTTCCCATATAAAAGTGGTGTACAACCTTACTTAAGGGGGAAAAAAGAATCAAATTCTATGCAGGAAGAAAAGACTGCAGTAAAGCTTACTTTATATATACGTATATATATATATATAAGTATATATATATATATACTTTATAAATACGCTGGTGAATACATAGAAATTAAATTATGTATGAAGCAATTGGAAATGATCTTGAAGGTGTGACAACCCACAAAGATAATCGTAATTTCTTATAGTTTCTAAGAATACACCTAATAAGATATTTTTATGGTTTCTTAATCTCATCTTTTGCTCAGAAAACCAGAAAGTCAGATTGATGCACTTTCTGCCTAAATTTTTAAGCTTGCTTATATTCATAGTAGTGCAAGCAAATTAAACAAAGTGCTTAGGAATGTTTGCAACCACAATTTAACGACTGCCATACTAAATATTCAGTTGTGGTTGTCAGACCATGATTGCATTACTTCTCTCTTGTGGCACACTTTAGTCCACTCTTTTTTACGTTAGTTATCTTTAATTCTTGAAATCTGTATTTTATAAATACGACATATGGCCCTTTGTGAATGATAGAGTCATTGGTTCATACTTAAGACTAAATTTATAGTTTATGTTTAATTGCAAGCAAATTAAAAAATGGACTATTGCAGGAAGCCTCTGGCAAGACAAAATTAAAAAGAAAAGAGAGATCAAATACAGCAATCAGTTAGTCATTAAAATGTTGCCCCAAATGCTCCTCAACAGTGTTAATAATCATGGAGAAGTTATTAACCTTCCCTGATTTTTCAAGAAATGCACATAGTTTTAATTAAATATTTAATTTTCTGAATTCTTATCAAGAGAAGAAACAGCTTGCAATGATGACAGTACATTTAGAACATTTCTGCTTTTATTTATTCATGCCATTGTACAATGGTTTAAAAGCGAACAACAACAAATAATTAAAAACAACCCCTGGACCAATTTATTATGAGCAGGAGAGGATGCTTTTTTCCATCTTCTTCAAAGAAATTTTCCACGTTAATTTTGTTTAAAATGTTTCTATTTGAAAGCTCCTGAGAAGTCAGAGAAACTTCTCCATTCCTCTCACCATAGTTTTCATAAACATTCGCATCCTCTGGAATACTTAAAATTTATTCTATGGGGATAAGGGAAAATTTTGTGACATTTAATTGTTCAACTTTGAGGAGAGAATTTTGATTCTTTTCATATGTGTATTTTTTTCTTCAAGACTACTCTTTTCTTTTTAAGGTCTCAGACTTCAAAAAAGTTTTTGGATTTCTGGGTAGATTCTCCCCTTGTCAGACTACAATAAATCACTTGAGAGAAAACTGGGGAAAACAGTTTTTGTTAGAATGATGTTTGAACACCATGATTGAAACAAATCTTTGTTAATATTTGATAGTCCATGAATTAAAGCCAGCACATAAAATGAGTATTGCATTTATTTGCTAATTTGCATTAAGTCTACAGGAATAAAATAAATCACATTTCTATCACATACATTTTCTTCCTTTATTACTGACATCTGTTTTATTCTGATTTGGGTCATTTAAATACATGCTGAGATAAGCTACTTACTCACTCCATTGCATGGTGCTCTTTCCAAAACCTGGCGAAACCATTTAGCAAATCTGATATGTATGCTGATGAAATATTAGGCCAAAAAAAGGAAACAGAACTACATAAAAGGATTACTCAGAACAGCTACTGTTATAATATACATTCCAAAATGTGTAAGTTTTTGGAAGTTTAGTTATATGTTCTCAAAAAAGATGATGTCTTTTGCCTCATGGGAATGAGCTCAAGCCTTTCTGTAGAGCATGGGAAATCTGGACTTAAAATCATTCCTTTACAGAAGGGAACTGCAATGTTGATACATTGCTAGCTGTCCTACTGTGCCAGAATGTTTTGGTGAGCTTGCTTATTGATTAGGGATAAAATAAATTGGCAGTGTTTTGTTACTTTATATTATTATTGGTTAACAATAAGGCATAGAATTAAATTGCAGTAATACAGATTTGGTATTGTGGTAATACTTGTCAAGATAAGTTTTGCCAACAGTTCTGAATATGAATTATTTTAATATACTAATTAACATGGCAAAGAACTGTTTTTGTGGTTTAACTCAGCAGGCAGTTAATCTACATATCATTTTTCATTCATTCTCCTTCATGTCACTGGATAGGAGAGAAAACTGGGGAAAAAAAAGGGTAGAACTTGGGGATTGAGATAAAAGCTATTGAACAGAACAGAAAAGGAAGAGAGAAGGAGCAGTAACAATAATAATATATGTTTGTGTTCTGTCCCTTCCCAGCTCGTGTTCCCCAGCCCCATCTCTAGCAGGATAGTACGAGAAGCTGAGAAACTGAAATGTCCTTGGCTCTGTGCAGCACTGCTCAGCCCAGCTAAATCATTGATGTGTTATCAGCACTGTTTCTTTCCTAAAGCCAAAACATAGCATCATGCCAGACGCTGATGGAAATAAATTCTGTCCCAGCTTAAATCAGGACAACTATGTAGCTGCTAAATAGCGAAACAAGATAGAATTTAAATGTCTTGTTTTATGGTGGCTTTCTTATGTATGGTGTTTCTATATACCAACCCTCACTCTTCTGCTAGCAAGATTAGTAGAGCGACATTATTGAATGAACAAGAACATCAATTCAAAAGAAATCTATGAATATTATCTTCTGATTTTTTACCAAGTAAAATCCAACTTATAGATTTTACTTTAAAAATCCTAAAATCTGACTTTTAGGATGGGACATTCTAGATGTGCTGTGCTGTCTGAACTCTACCTGTCTCTGAGAATGGAGTGTGCATGGGTAAGGTGTTCAAAACCTGGTTACACCACAGCCCAAGATTCCTCAGAGTAAGTGAAGGACATGCACAGAAACACAAATGCAGTGCGGGCTCAAGTGACATTTGAGTAGATTTTCATTTCTTGTAAGCCTACATCTTGTAACAAGTATTTTATAACTTTCTCTGATGATTCAATAACCTTTAAAAGAAAAGCCTTAAACTTTCAGACAGCAAAATGTCTTTCTGATTAATTATATTTGAAGAAAGCTTTCAGGATCTTAAAAATTTCCGTATGATATCTAAGTCTGAAAAAGTGATTGAGTAAAAGACACAGAGGCACAGAATCTTACTTGCCTAATGTTGTGCTGTCAAATGTATATTATCAAGAACAACCTTTTAGTCATTTACAAAGGAAGGAAATGCTTCACGGACAGGCTAATAGCAAGCAAGATGTCTACAGTATTAGTCAGAATATGAAATCACAGAACTAATAACTAGCATTACTTACTAGCATGAGAGCGTGGTAACTTTCCTCAATTCCCTACAGAGTTACATTTCCTCTCTATATCTCCCCTCCCTCTGCAAAGCAAGTATGTATGAATACCAAAACTTGCTTTCTTGAAAATAATTCATGTTCAAACTTCATTCTCTGTATTAGAATCTGACAGATGAATGTGTATTTGATAGACTGTATTTATTACAAGATGTATATTTTTTTTCTGGTCAGCAGTATTACCAGTGCTGGTGCAGCTACCAGGAAGGGCTGTGCACTTGAGGAGATTGATTAGTTATGTGACAGAGCAGCATATCTACTGAATTCCTTCCTCTCGGCATCAGTGAGGTGAATGAAAAAAGCACTTCAGTTCCAGAAGAAATTTGATTTTGATTGAGAATGGTAAATTTATTGCATAGTTTTCTATTTTTTCATCCTACTGCTGTATTTCCTATCTGCTGCAAATGAAAACATATAAGGTGCACTGATGTCTGCCTGGCTCAGCTACATAGCATCTGCAGTTCCTAAGAAAGAAAAGGCAGTACCATCTGATAGGTCACGATGTATGGCTGTTCTGAAAATTCGGAAGCTAGATTCAGATAGATAATGAGATTGGAAAGAACAATGTTAGCTAAGAGTCGATGTGGAAAACAGCAATAATTCTGTCGGTTTTGCAGCAGGGAAGCACGTGGTTCCCTCTGCAGTCTGTTGCGTAAGGCTTCGGCTTTGGACGCTCTCATTGTGTTTGATGTACCTGGATTTGGTAAACTAAGGGTCTTCCTCAGATCGTTGCCGTTGCTCTGTTTTTTTTCTCTGTTAGACCCATCTACGATTTCCCTACCCTTGCCCGCAAGTCTGCTGCCTCTTTAGTCATGGGGCCGGGCCGACTGGCCGTAACCCTTCAACGCTTTCTTTGTTATCCTCTCCCCCTTTTTTGGGGGGTGGCCTGCAGCCCCTGTCAGGAACACAGATCTAGAGATAACTCCATGACAGCTCTCAGCCTGGTCATGGCTGTTACTCAGACACAGCTCTTTGCACTCTGTCCACTTCCTAACATAGAGGACAACACCCCCTCCCCTCCTGCCCCCGTCTATCCCTTCTGAAGAGCCTGGAGCCCTCAATCACAGTACGCCAGCCGTGAGATTCGTGCCACCACGTTTCCCTGATAAAAGCAAGCAGATCGCTATTTTCCAAGCGCATCATGGCTTCCAACTCCTCCTGCCTATTTCCCATGCTGCGTGCATTAGTGGAAAGGCACTTCAGCTGGGCTATCTGGCAGTCTAGCCTTCTAGAGGGGCCCTCCCTCAAACCTCCAAAAGAAACTTGAAGTTTTCCCCCACTGCTTCCTAGAGGGACAAGAGAAGGTTTTGGACAGGGAACTGGCAATATTAGCTCCTCTGGGGAGTTCCCAGAAGATCCTACAGCATCCCACAGGACACTTTGGAGGTTGTTCCCCGCAATCTCCTGGCGTGACAGCAACCCTAAGAGTTTCTTTGTCCCGCCTCACTTGGCTCTCTTCCCCCATCGGGCCTAGTATAAAAGCCCAGACTACTTGCTCTACCCTAGCGAGCCTCATGGCATCCCCTTCCATTCCCGCTTCCTACCTAGTTGCAAGCCCTCTCAATGAGCCCCGCTATCTCTTGGGCTGGGATCCGTTTCCTTCTCAGAGGCAAGTGACACAGGCCTGCAGCCATTAGACCGGGTGCCGAGCAAATGGCCCCGTGGTCAAAAAGCCCAAAGTTCTGTGGCGGCACCAGCCTCTCAGCCACTTGTCCATTACCTGGGCTCTGCCATCCCACTCCGTGCGCTAGATAGAATTGATAGGTAGAATTGATAATTGAATAGATAGATAGATTTGCTAGGATAGAAGCAAATGTCACTCGTGCTCCCACTCCCTCCACCAACCGCCCTACAGCCCCAAAGTCCTTTGGGTAGTTTGCAGGCTTCTCGGAGCTACTTCATGGCTGCTTGCCTGCACTAATGAAGTAATGGGTAGTAATCAGAGGGATGAACCAGGTCAGGGAGTTTTCTAGCTGTGTCCTGGACCTGGGCCCCAGGGAGGCGGCACACCTCCCTGTGAGTCGGGTCCGGTCTGCATGCGGGGCCTTCTGTTCCCATACGGAGGGAATCACCACCACCGATAGCCCTTCTGTCTGTCTTAGCCGAGGCAGTCTGGAGACGCAGCGTCGACCGCCTCGCCCTTGCCTTTGTCTTAGGCAAAGCTTCCCGGGCCTCCTCGCTCACCTCGCCTTCAATTTACAGTGCCTGGCCCACGATGCCGAGCTGGGACTGTCTTCCAGTTCTCCCAGCTCTCTGCCTGGCAGTGACAGGACATGGGGTCCATCCCCCACTTGCTGGGGGGTGTCTCCCCGGCGCCTTCCTCCCTGGCATGCCTGGGAGTTACTCCACCAGTCAATCTCTTGCTCTCACTCCCTGATGGTCCTTCACCTCTCCACCTCCTGCTTGAGCTGTGCCAGCATGCTGAGCCGATCTTCCACCTGCTCACCCCTCCACTCCTCAGGTGGAGTTCCTGCCGCCCTCCTCGGCATCAGCAGGCTCAGGCACTCCCTGCAGCCGGAGACCTGAACAGCCACACTCTTGCGCAGGGCCTCCATCTGGGTCGCCACAGCCTTTGCGGGGCAAGCTGGTTGCCTGGTGGAGATTGTGGCCTCGGAGAGACAGCACCTACTGCCAGTAGGTGAGCTGGTCTCCAGAGCTAGGAAGGACAGTACTTCTGCGTCGTCCTGCACAAGCTACCACACCTGCTGCTGCAGTATGCTGTGGCTGCTGCGCACGTGCTGCCTTCTCCTCACTGCACTTGGCGGGCAGCGATGCACTGAGGCCCTCCCTTAAGCTTTTCTTAAGGCAAGGGGCGTGGATGCAGTTCCATTGCCCTGGCAATGCTGACACCACATCAGCCACTCTCACGAGAACTGTGGGGCTGCTGCGTTGGCTCAGGGTTCCCCTGGTAAAGGAACTGACCGAACCCCCCCCCCCATACCTTGCAAGGAGGCGCTGCGATTCTGTCCGGGCCGGCTCTGAAGCAGCTAACCTCGGCAGTCAAGGATGAAGTGAAGTATTAGATTGTGTCATCTTGCATTCCGATACCATATGTAGGAAACTCAGACTTTCTTCCTCAGATCGCTGCCGCTGTTTTGTTCTTAGGCCCGTCTCCCATCTCCCTACCTTGCCCCCTTCTCCCTTCCCCCTTTCCTGGGACGTGGGCGTGTGGGTCCCCCGTGCCCATTAGTCATGGCAACAGGCTGGACTGGCCTATAAACCGTCAGTACGCCTCCGTCCCTGCCCCTTTTTTTTCGGGGCGTTGGGCCTGTGGGCGTGCTGTCCCCCATCACGGACACAGAGAGGTGTAAAGATAACTCCACGGCAACCATCCAGGAAGGTGCTGGGGAGAAGACAACCCCGTGGTCTCAGCTCCTAACACTGCCCACCGCAGGACAAGCAGAGAAGACTGAAGCCAACATGTGGGGAGGATGTTGAAGGTTTATTTTTTTTTTGCCACTTGGAACCACAACCATCACGCCAGGATGGGACATGGCTGATTCCGCGCTGTCTTTGGGACTGGTTGTGGAGATGTCTTCTCTGATGCTGGAACCGGGAGTGGCTTTGTGGCTGGGCTGGTCCACCGAAGAATGAAGGCAGCATGGATGGACTCTCTTCCAGGTTGATTTTCTTTGCCGCTTGGGACCACAGCCGTCACATGACAGTGTTATTGCTTAGTGTGACAGATGGTCAGACATAGGAACTTAAGGCAACAGGAATAAGTGCCACGGGTGGCCCGTGGGCAGGGAGTGGCATTGTGCCCGGGCTGGCCCCCGCTGCCTGGACCGGCTGCCACGGTCTCATCGGGGCCGGCTGCAGGAAGTTGAAGCGCGACGCCCCAGTGGGGATCGGCTTCGAGAGCGGGCCCGCCCTCGTTGCCTGGATTGTCTCCTGCGTGCAGGCAGAGGGGAAGCCCTCGAGGACCTGGATGGTGCTGGTCTGGCCGAGGTGTGGGTGCTGCTCTGAGCACCTCGGGTTGTTGTACGGCTCCCACCACGTTGTCTTCGGGGCCGACTCTGGGAGCCCGAGGCCCGGCCTTGCAACGGGGAGCGGCTTCTTGTACGGCCGGTCTCCCGCTGCCTGGGACGATTTGTGGCTGCACGTGTCCGGGATGTTCTGGAGGACCGTCTCCTCCTACCACGTCTCTGACGGGTGACCACAGCATCGCAGGTGTCCCACGCCCAGGCGTTTCTGCGCATGGCCCAGAAGGAGCAGCACCAGCGCGTGCCTTGTGAGCCACAGGAGCTGCAGAGCATTGGCTGACAGGGCCTGCGGAAGCAAACAGGTTGTGTCTGTGAGCACAAAGCGAGCCAAGGCAGGGAGCAGCCGGCACGGCTCTGGTGCTCAGCCCTTGCTCCCCCCAGCCTATGGTGAGGCTGAGATCCCACGCAGAGCCCCAGAGGACTGCGCAGGTCACTCACTCCTCTTCCTGTGCGCTCTCCCTGCCTCCTAGGTGAGTGCACGTGCTGGCACTGCAGCCACTGTGCCTTTCTCGCAGCGACTGGTACGCTTCATCGTCCCACCAAGATAGTCGTCTGCCAGAGAAGAGAGAGAATGTGATGAGTTCCCGGTGCCCCAGGCGTGAGGCAGATCCAGGGCACCCCTGTTCATCCCCCTTGAGCTTATTCCCAGCTACTCCGTGAAGCTGAGACCGATGCTTGCAGGACGGCAAGGGACTGGGCCTGCCGGGGCAGTTCATGGGCAGGCACAGCACCTGTGCCTGAGTGTCTGCAGAGTCAGGAAGAAGGAGACCAACCTGACTGGAATTTGGATCCCCAGCCTGGTCATTTGGGATTGGAATCTCCCTCTCTCTCCGCAGACAGGGCAGTAGAAGCGCGCGGTGGCAGCGAGTATGGCATGTCTCTGCAGGAGAAGCACAAGCGTGAGCGTGAGCGTGAGCGTGAGCGTGAGTGTGAGCAGGGCTGGCTGCTGCTGAGCACCGGCCGTGCCCACGGGGCGAGGGGAGGGCTCCTACCCTGATGCAGCCCCGGTGGAACCAGGCCTGTTTGCACACCGGGCACAGCATGGTGCGGTAGGACGCGCTGTCCCCCACGGGCTCCAGGCAGATGATGCAGATGGTGTTCTGAGACGGAGCTGCCTCCGCTGCCTGCTGAGGGCGATGCTCCCAGCAGAAGGACCTGCGCAGGAGAACAGAAGGGATGGGCATGGTGAGGAGTGCTGTGAGGAGCGCAGAGAGCCAGGAAAGAGTGCCGGGTCTGGGCTCCGGCTCTGGCAGGATGCTGGGAGGTGTGGCTGCAGGTTCCTCCCTGGGAGGGACAGGGAGGGACGGCAGCTTGGCTGCTGCTGACAGCCCTTACCTGTACTGCCCAAAGTACTGCATGACGCATTGCCCGTCCTCGGCGCAGGGCAGATGGAAGCTGCGCTCACAGCCTGTCTCCGCGCAGCTGATGGCAGCTCCCCTCCCGCCACAGACAAAGCAGTGCTGAAAAGAACAGAGCGGTCCCCGTCAGCGGTGGGCTTGGTGCCTCCGCGGCTGGCCCCACTTCTCCAGGCAGGGCGCAGGGTGTGGGCACCGCTGCCCCACACTCTGCAGAGCTGCTTGGCAGACGAGGCTTGTCTGCTGTGGTGGGGCTTTGTCCTGGAGCCGGTTGGAAGGGCCGCGATCGCTTTCTATAGGCCCAGGCAAAACCTTGGTGCGAGCCTCTGCCGGCACCAAGCTCCCCGTTCCGTTCAGGTGCTCACCTTCTGGTCTGCCAGCTGGATGGTGTGCTGGATGGCACCAGTGGAGAAGCCACAAATTCCACCCATTGGGCATCTCCATCCCAAAAGGCCATCGGCAAAGAACTGTAGGAGAGAAAAGAGCGGGATCTCGTGAGGCCAGCAAGGAAGGGAGCATCCCTGGCAGGAGCCCTAGCCCTTGAGGGGACTCACCAAGCAGAATTCGTGGGCACAGAGCCCACCACTGGCAAACGTCCGCCCGCAGATGTCCGGGTCGACCTGTGCCTGGCGGCACAGCATGCACACTGCAGAGGAAGGAGAGAGCAACCATGAGCAGCGCTGAGCACCTGGCGGGGTCGGGTAAGCCTGGCCATCCCCAGGGCCTGCCCCGTGCCTGCCGTGCCTGCTGAGGGGCAGGGCTGGAGGGGGTGAAAGGGAAGGGGGCATTGCGGGCCCAGCAGCGCCAGCAGGCAGCCACAGCCCAAGCTCAACCCCTGGCCAAGGAGCAGAGGGGCCCTGCCTGCCCGCGGCGCTGGGGAGTCCCCGCCTGCTCCTCCCTCCCCTCCCAGCCGCAGGCAGACCTGGCCTGGCAGCGGGGAGCCGCACGCAGGGATGCGGGGCTCTCACCTGGCTCCCCAGAGTTGGGGGTCTCCTCGGTCCGTTTGGACATGTTCGGCATTCACAGCGAGAAACAAGAGAGTCAAGAAAGTCCCTCCTCTCTCCGCGCCTCACCAAGCCGCACTGAGCACAGCCCCAGCCCGGCAGCCTTTGCTCTGCTCCCGGCCCCGCGGGTCACAATGGCCACCACTGTGACATCACCGTGACATCACGGTCAGCACCTCACGGGGGGGGGCTGAGGGCACCGCACCCATGCGGGAGGGCGGCGGCTCCTGTGGGCAGCGCAGGGCAAGGAGCCCAGTGCTGCCGTCAGCAGGGAGCAAGGATGGCCTCCCTCGGGCCTTTTGCACCACATCGCAGCAGAGAGTCCAATAAACGTCTGCGGGTCAACAGCGCAGCCAGCATTTCTAGTGTGTGTTCCGAGTGACTCTCCACGGTCTGATGGTGGCAGGCCAAGGTTTTGAGCTGAGAAAAGAGGAGATCTGGTGAACTGCCAGCAGGAATTCCTCACTCAGAGGGCTGTGAGGCCCTGGCACAGCTGCCCAGAGAAGCTGCGGGGGCCCATCCCTGCAGGCGCTCCAGGCCGAGTTGGACAGGGCCCTGCTCTAACCTGACCTGACCTGACCTGCTGGGTGGCAGCGCTCCCATGGCAGGCACTTGGGGTTGGGTGGGTTTTATGATCCTTTCCTGCCCAAGTCTTCACACATCTCAGCTTCAACCCTTATACGGTTCCCAGAGGCAGAGTGGCCTAGGCAGGGCACGATTGCCTTCAAGCCTGCGTATAAAACGAGTCAGGAAAACTTCTGAGTCTGTTTTTTTTGCTTTCTTTGACCTGCTGGCAATGGTCACCATGCCAGAGACAGGAGAGGAGCGGTCCCTTGTCCAGGGCTGCAGTCCTGGAGTCACACTGGAGCATCCCTGCTCATCCAGCCTGACCATGAGAGTCAGCTTCTCCATGAAAGTCAGGCCAACGCTGATGGGAGAGCCCCCACGTCTAGAGAGCCGCCCTGTGCGGAGATGCTCACTGGATAGGGCTTCAGGCAGCCTGACCTAGTGGGTGGCAGCCAACACGCTGCAGGAGTTTGGAACTGCAGACAGAATTTAATGTCCCTTCCAAGCCAAGCCATCCCAGGATCCTGTGATTCAAAACTATCAGCTCTGCACCGGCGAGCACCAGGTCCAGCAGGGCTTCACCTCGGGTCGGTCCGTCTAGTTACCTGGACGAGGAAGTAATCCTCAGCAGACTCCAGGAATCTCCTGGACTGTCTGCCACCTGCCGTGCTGCTATCCTGGCAGGGATCCAGGTGGTTGAAATCCCCCATCAGGACAAGAGCCCGCGAGCGCGACACCTCCTGCGGCTGACGCAAGAAGGCCTCGTCAACAGGCTCCCCCTGACCAGGTGGCGTGTAGCAGACCCCAAGCACTAGATGCCCTTTCCTGGACCGATCCCTGATTTTCACCCTAAGCTCCTGTAGTGGTTTTGTGATTTTTCTTGTCGGTGTTCCACATCATAACATCATGGAAAGCAGTGGGAGTGGAAGAGTTAATGTTCTGGTTCTGTGGACTGCCTTTTTGGGACGTTTTGGCTCTCGGAGGGGAGGGGAGGGGAGGGGAGGGGAGGAGAGGAGTGGCATTCCGCAGAGGACTTCTTGCCCAGAGCAAGAAAGGTGGAGCTCCTGGCAGGACACCGGCCTCTCTCCCTCTTAGGGACTCTCTCGGTTTTGCAGCAGGGAAGCACGTGGTTCCCTCTGCAGTCTGTCGCGTAAGGCTTCGGCTTTGGACGCTCTCATTGTGTTTGATGTACCTG
>NW_024962261.1:3890084-3936874 GCF_019238085.1 Lagopus leucura | reverse complement strand
TGGGTCGCCACAGCCTTTGCGGGGCAAGCTGGTTGCCTGGTGGAGATTGTGGCCTCGGAGAGACAGCACCTACTGCCAGTAGGTCAGCTGGTCTCCAGAGCTAGGAAGGACAGTACTTCTGCGTCGTCCTGCACAAGCTACCACACCTGCTGCTGCAGTATGCTGTGGCTGCTGCGCACGTGCTGCCTTCTCCTCACTGCACTTGGCGGGCAGCGATGCACTGAGGCCCTCCCTTAAGCTTTTCTTAAGGCAAGGGGCGTGGATGCAGTTCCATTGCCCTGGCAATGCTGACACCACATCAGCCACTCTCACGAGAACTGTGGGGCTGCTGCGTTGGCTCAGGGTTCCCCTGGTAAAGGAACTGACCGAACCCCCCCCCCCCATACCTTGCAAGGAGGCGCTGCGATTCTGTCCGGGCCGGCTCTGAAGCAGCTAACCTCGGCAGTCAAGGATGAAGTGAAGTATTAGATTGTGTCATCTTGCATTCCGATACCATATGTAGGAAACTCAGACTTTCTTCCTCAGATCGCTGCCGCTGTTTTGTTCTTAGGCCCGTCTCCCATCTCCCTACCTTGCCCCCTTCTCCCTTCCCCCTTTCCTGGGACGTGGGCGTGTGGGTCCCCCGTGCCCATTAGTCATGGCAACAGGCTGGACTGGCCTATAAACCGTCAGTACGCCTCCGTCCCTGCCCCTTTTTTTCGGGGCGTTGGGCCTGTGGGCGTGCTGTCCCCCATCACGGACACAGAGAGGTGTAAAGATAACTCCACGGCAACCATCCAGGAAGGTGCTGGGGAGAAGACAACCCCGTGGTCTCAGCTCCTAACACTGCCCACCGCAGGACAAGCAGAGAAGACTGAAGCCAACATGTGGGGAGGATGTTGAAGGTTTATTTTTTTTTTTGCCACTTGGAACCACAACCATCACGCCAGGATGGGACATGGCTGATTCCGCGCTGTCTTTGGGACTGGTTGTGGAGATGTCTTCTCTGATGCTGGAACCGGGAGTGGCTTTGTGGCTGGGCTGGTCCACCGAAGAATGAAGGCAGCATGGATGGACTCTCTTCCAGGTTGATTTTCTTTGCCGCTTGGGACCACAGCCGTCACATGACAGTGTTATTGCTTAGTGTGACAGATGGTCAGACATAGGAACTTAAGGCAACAGGAATAAGTGCCACGGGTGGCCCGTGGGCAGGGAGTGGCTTTGTGCCCGGGCTGGCCCCCGCTGCCTGGACCGGCTGCCACGGTCTCATCGGGGCCGGCTGCAGGAAGTTGAAGCGCGACGCCCCAGTGGGGATCGGCTTCGAGAGCGGGCCCGCCCTCGTTGCCTGGATTGTCTCCTGCGTGCAGGCAGAGGGGAAGCCCTCGAGGACCTGGATGGTGCTGGTCTGGCCGAGGTGTGGGTGCTGCTCTGAGCACCTCGGGTTGTTGTACGGCTCCCACCACGTTGTCTTCGGGGCTGACTCTGGGAGCCCGAGGCCCGGCCTTGCAACGGGGAGCGGCTTCTTGTACGGCCGGTCTCCTGCTGCCTGGGACGATTTGTGGCTGCACGTGTCCGGGATGTTCTGGAGGACCGTCTCCTCCTACCACGTCTCTGACGGGTGACCACAGCATCGCAGGTGTCCCACGCCCAGGCGTTTCTGCGCATGGCCCAGAAGGAGCAGCACCAGCGCGTGCCTTGTGAGCCACAGGAGCTGCAGAGCATTGGCTGACAGGGCCTGCGGAAGCAAACAGGTTGTGTCTGTGAGCACAAAGCGAGCCAAGGCAGGGAGCAGCCGGCACGGCTCTGGTGCTCAGCCCTTGCTCCCCCCAGCCTATGGTGAGGCTGAGATCCCACGCAGAGCCCCAGAGGACTGCGCAGGTCACTCACTCCTCTTCCTGTGCGCTCTCCCTGCCTCCTAGGTGAGTGCACGTGCTGGCACTGCAGCCACTGTGCCTTTCTCGCAGCGACTGGTACGCTTCATCGTCCCACCAAGATAGTCGTCTGCCAGAGAAGAGAGAGAATGTGATGAGTTCCCGGTGCCCCAGGCGTGAGGCAGACCCAGGGCACCCCTGTTCATCCCCCTTGAGCTTATTCCCAGCTACTCCGTGAAGCTGAGACCGATGCTTGCAGGACGGCAAGGGACTGGGCCTGCCGGGGCAGTTCATGGGCAGGCACAGCACCTGTGCCTGAGTGTCTGCAGAGTCAGGAAGAAGGAGACCAACCTGACTGGAATTTGGATCCCCAGCCTGGTCATTTGGGATTGGAATCTCCCTCTCTCTCCGCAGACAGGGCAGTAGAAGCGCGCGGTGGCAGCGAGTATGGCATGTCTCTGCAGGAGAAGCACAAGCGTGAGCGTGAGCGTGAGCGTGAGCGTGAGCGTGAGTGTGAGCAGGGCTGGCTGCTGCTGAGCACCGGCCGTGCCCACGGGGCGAGGGGAGGGCTCCTACCCTGATGCAGCCCCGGTGGAACCAGGCCTGTTTGCACACCGGGCACAGCATGGTGCGGTAGGACGCGCTGTCCCCCACGGGCTCCAGGCAGATGATGCAGATGGTGTTCTGAGACGGAGCTGCCTCCGCTGCCTGCTGAGGGCGATGCTCCCAGCAGAAGGACCTGCGCAGGAGAACAGAAGGGATGGGCATGGTGAGGAGTGCTGTGAGGAGCGCAGAGAGCCAGGAAAGAGTGCCGGGTCTGGGCTCCGGCTCTGGCAGGATGCTGGGAGGTGTGGCTGCAGGTTCCTCCCTGGGAGGGACAGGGAGGGACGGCAGCTTGGCTGCTGCTGACAGCCCTTACCTGTACTGCCCAAAGTACTGCATGACGCATTGCCCGTCCTCGGCGCAGGGCAGATGGAAGCTGCGCTCACAGCCTGTCTCCGCGCAGCTGATGGCAGCTCCCCTCCCGCCACAGACAAAGCAGTGCTGAAAAGAACAGAGCGGTCCCCGTCAGCGGTGGGCTTGGTGCCTCCGCGGCTGGCCCCACTTCTCCAGGCAGGGCGCAGGGTGTGGGCACCGCTGCCCCACACTCTGCAGAGCTGCCTGGCAGACGAGGCTTGTCTGCTGTGGTGGGGCTTTGTCCTGGAGCCGGTTGGAAGGGCCGCGATCGCTTTCTATAGGCCCAGGCAAAACCTTGGTGCGAGCCTCTGCCGGCACCAAGCTCCCCGTTCCGTTCAGGTGCTCACCTTCTGGTCTGCCAGCTGGATGGTGTGCTGGATGGCACCAGTGGAGAAGCCACAAATTCCACCCATTGGGCATCTCCATCCCAAAAGGCCATCGGCAAAGAACTGTAGGAGAGAAAAGAGCGGGATCTCGTGAGGCCAGCAAGGAAGGGAGCATCCCTGGCAGGAGCCCTAGCCCTTGAGGGGACTCACCAAGCAGAATTCGTGGGCACAGAGCCCACCACTGGCAAACGTCCGCCCGCAGATGTCCGGGTCGACCTGTGCCTGGCGGCACAGCATGCACACTGCAGAGGAAGGAGAGAGCAACCATGAGCAGCGCTGAGCACCTGGTGGGGTCGGGTAAGCCTGGCCATCCCCAGGGCCTGCCCCGTGCCTGCCGTGCCTGCTGAGGGGCAGGGCTGGAGGGGGTGAAAGGGAAGGGGGCATTGCGGGCCCAGCAGCGCCAGCAGGCAGCCACAGCCCAAGCTCAACCCCTGGCCAAGGAGCAGAGGGGCCCTGCCTGCCCGCGGCGCTGGGGAGTCCCCGCCTGCTCCTCCCTCCCCTCCCAGCCGCAGGCAGACCTGGCCTGGCAGCGGGGAGCCGCACGCAGGGATGCGGGGCTCTCACCTGGCTCCCCAGAGTTGGGGGTCTCCTCGGTCCGTTTGGACATGTTCGGCATTCACAGCGAGAAACAAGAGAGTCAAGAAAGTCCCTCCTCTCTCCGCGCCTCACCAAGCCGCACTGAGCACAGCCCCAGCCCGGCAGCCTTTGCTCTGCTCCCGGCCCCGCGGGTCACAATGGCCACCACTGTGACATCACCGTGACATCACGGTCAGCACCTCACGGGGGGGGCTGAGGGCACCGCACCCATGCGGGAGGGCGGCGGCTCCTGTGGGCAGCGCAGGGCAAGGAGCCCAGTGCTGTCGTCAGCAGGGAGCAAGGATGGCCTCCCTCGGGCCTTTTGCACCACATCGCAGCAGAGAGTCCAATAAACGTCTGCGGGTCAACAGCGCAGCCAGCATTTCTAGTGTGTGTTCCGAGTGACTCTCCACGGTCTGATGGTGGCAGGCCAAGGTTTTGAGCTGAGAAAAGAGGAGATCTGGTGAACTGCCAGCAGGAATTCCTCACTCAGAGGGCTGTGAGGCCCTGGCACAGCTGCCCAGAGAAGCTGCGGGGGCCCATCCCTGCAGGCGCTCCAGGCCGAGTTGGACAGGGCCCTGCTCTAACCTGACCTGACCTGACCTGCTGGGTGGCAGCGCTCCCATGGCAGGCACTTGGGGTTGGGTGGGTTTTATGATCCTTTCCTGCCCAAGTCTTCACACATCTCAGCTTCAACCCTTATACGGTTCCCAGAGGCAGAGTGGCCTAGGCAGGGCACGATTGCCTTCAAGCCTGCGTATAAAACGAGTCAGGAAAACTTCTGAGTCTGTTTTTTTTGCTTTCTTTGACCTGCTGGCAATGGTCACCATGCCAGAGACAGGAGAGGAGCGGTCCCTTGTCCAGGGCTGCAGTCCTGGAGTCACACTGGAGCATCCCTGCTCATCCAGCCTGACCATGAGAGTCAGCTTCTCCATGAAAGTCAGGCCAACGCTGATGGGAGAGCCCCCACGTCTAGAGAGCCGCCCTGTGCGGAGATGCTCACTGGATAGGGCTTCAGGCAGCCTGACCTAGTGGGTGGCAGCCAACACGCTGCAGGAGTTTGGAACTGCAGACAGAATTTAATGTCCCTTCCAAGCCAAGCCATCCCAGGATCCTGTGATTCAAAACTATCAGCTCTGCACCGGCGAGCACCAGGTCCAGCAGGGCTTCACCTCGGGTCGGTCCGTCTAGTTACCTGGACGAGGAAGTAATCCTCAGCAGACTCCAGGAATCTCCTGGACTGTCTGCCACCTGCCGTGCTGCTATCCTGGCAGGGATCCAGGTGGTTGAAATCCCCCATCAGGACAAGAGCCTGCGAGCGCGACACCTCCTGCGGCTGACGCAAGAAGGCCTCGTCAACAGGCTCCCCCTGACCAGGTGGCGTGTAGCAGACCCCAAGCACTAGATGCCCTTTCCTGGACCGATCCCTGATTTTCACCCTAAGCTCCTGTAGTGGTTTTGTGATTTTTCTTGTCGGTGTTCCACATCATAACATCATGGAAAGCAGTGGGAGTGGAAGAGTTAATGTTCTGGTTCTGTGGACTGCCTTTTTGGGACGTTTTGGCTCTCGGAGGGGAGGGGAGGGGAGGGGAGGAGAGGAGTGGCATTCCGCAGAGGACTTCTTGCCCAGAGCAAGAAAGGTGGAGCTCCTGGCAGGACACCGGCCTCTCTCCCTCTTAGGGACTCTCTCGGTTTTGCAGCAGGGAAGCACGTGGTTCCCTCTGCAGTCTGTCGCGTAAGGCTTCGGCTTTGGACGCTCTCATTGTGTTTGATGTACCTGGATTTGGTAAACTAAGGGTCTTCCTCAGATCGTTGCCGTTGCTCTGTTTTTTTTCTCTGTTAGACCCATCTACGATTTCCCTACCCTTGCCCGCAAGTCTGCTGCCTCTTTAGTCATGGGGCCGGGCCGACTGGCCGTAACCCTTCAACGCTTTCTTTGTTATCCTCTCCCCCTTTTTTGGGGGGTGGCCTGCAGCCCCTGTCAGGAACACAGATCTAGAGATAACTCCATGACAGCTCTCAGCCTGGTCATGGCTGTTACTCAGACACAGCTCTTTGCACTCTGTCCACTTCCTAACATAGAGGACAACACCCCCTCCCCTCCTGCCCCCGTCTATCCCTTCTGAAGAGCCTGGAGCCCTCAATCACAGTACGCCAGCCGTGAGATTCGTGCCACCACGTTTCCCTGATAACAGCAAGCAGATCGCTATTTTCCAAGCGCATCATGGCTTCCAACTCCTCCTGCCTATTTCCCATGCTGCGTGCATTAGTGGAAAGGCACTTCAGCTGGGCTTTCTGGCAGTCTAGCCTTCTAGAGGGGCCCTCCCTCAAACCTCCAAAAGAAACTTGAAGTTTTCCCCCACTGCTTCCTAGAGGGACAAGAGAAGGTTTTGGACAGGGAACTGGCAATATTAGCTCCTCTGGGGAGTTCCCAGAAGATCCTACAGCATCCCACAGGACACTTTGGAGGTTGTTCCCCGCAATCTCCTGGCGTGACAGCAACCCTAAGAGTTTCTTTGTCCCGCCTCACTTGGCTCTCTTCCCCCATCGGGCCTAGTATAAAAGCCCAGACTACTTGCTCTACCCTAGCGAGCCTCATGGCATCCCCTTCCATTCCCGCTTCCTACCTAGTTGCAAGCCCTCTCAATGAGCCCCGCTATCTCTTGGGCTGGGATCCGTTTCCTTCTCAGAGGCAAGTGACACAGGCCTGCAGCCATTAGACCGGGTGCCGAGCAAATGGCCCCGTGGTCAAAAAGCCCAAAGTTCTGTGGCGGCACCAGCCTCTCAGCCACTTGTCCATTACCTGGGCTCTGCCATCCCACTCCGTGTGCCTCACCGCCCCAGGAAGGATAGAAGCAAATGTCACTCGTGCTCCCACTCCCTCCACCAACCGCCCTACAGCCCCAAAGTCCTTTGGGTAGTTTGCAGGCTTCTCGGAGCTACTTCATGGCTGCTTGCCTGCACTAATGAAGTAATGGGTAGTAATCAGAGGGATGAACCAGGTCAGGGAGTTTTCTAGCTGTGTCCTGGACCTGGGCCCCAGGGAGGCGGCACACCTCCCTGTGAGTCGGGTCCGGTCTGCATGCGGGGCCTTCTGTTCCCATGCGGAGGGAATCACCACCACCGATAGCCCTTCTGTCTGTCTTAGCCGAGGCAGTCTGGAGACGCAGCGTCGACCGCCTCGCCCTTGCCTTTGTCTTAGGCAAAGCTTCCCGGGCCTCCTCGCTCACCTCGCCTTCAATTTACAGTGCCTGGCCCACGATGCCGAGCTGGGACTGTCTTCCAGTTCTCCCAGCTCTCTGCCTGGCAGTGACAGGACATGGGGTCCATCCCCCACTTGCTGGGGGGTGTCTCCCCGGCGCCTTCCTCCCTGGCATGCCTGGGAGTTTCTCCACCAGTCAATCTCTTGCTCTCACTCCCTGATGGTCCTTCACCTCTCCACCTCCTGCTTGAGCTGTGCCAGCATGCTGAGCCGATCTTCCACCTGCTCACCCCTCCACTCCTCAGGTGGAGTTCCTGCCGCCCTCCTCGGCATCAGCAGGCTCAGGCACTCCCTGCAGCCGGAGACCTGAACAGCCACACTCTTGCGCAGGGCCTCCATCTGGGTCGCCACAGCCTTTGCGGGGCAAGCTGGTTGCCTGGTGGAGATCGTGGCCTCGGAGAGACAGCACCTACTGCCAGTAGGTAAGCTGGTCTCCAGAGTTCTTGTCAGGACACCAGCATCTCTTCCTCTGTGAGAATCCTTCTTTGTTTTTTGGCTCAAAGCTTGCTTCCTGAGGTGTTTCTTGTGATAAGACTCTGAATGACTTATTGAGGAGGCAATTGATGGGTGCTGTGTGGCAATCAACGTCACTGTGTGGACAATTTTACATCTTTGGAGCTGTTTGCCTTTGGAAGATAGTGCTCAGTACTGTTTACTGGCAAAAGATCTAGCCTGTTACCAAGTAACTCCAGCTTGCTATGGAAGACTGGGGGATGATACCATTGTATCCTGTGAAGGCAAGATACAAGTTGGCGACTCCCTGCTCCCTTTTATTTGCTGGCAAGGCCAGGAAGGTAAGAACAAAGGAGTTTGGTGCTGAGGACCCAGAGCCAGAAGCTGCCACTCCAAGGAGAGCTGACTCAACCACTTTGGGTTTGAGATTTCACTCAAAGGAGAGCTGACTCAACCACTTTGTGTTTGAGCTGTCACTCCAAAGACAGCTGACTGAACCACTTTGAAAGCTTTGAAACGGGGCCATCATCACCATGGTGGTGGAGGTGGTGGTGGTGGTCGTCGTCATCAATAGAACAACTCTGCCTGATGACCCACCACTACTGAAGATCAAAGACTGAACTACGAACCACAATGGATCCATGGTGGTGACTATGTCCCTCTTGCTGCCTATAAAGACTCCTGTGCTGATTTCCCTTTTTTTTTTCCTGTTTCTGTTAAGCAAGGACTTAAAAAAAAAAACAACCAACCAACAAACAAACAAAAAAAAAAAAAACACTTTGTCTTTTATTAAAGATTATAGATCATATAATCATATAGATTATAGATCACATAGATGAATTTATACATTGTACTCATAACTATGAAGACCTCACTGGGACTGTATTTCCTATTTTGAGTGCTGCCTTTAGTGAAAATATGAAACCAACTAGTAGGAGAACCAGTAGGAGTCTGGAAGAAAAAAAAAGGAAATCATTAAACTCTTGAAAGAGTGTTTCTGAGAAAAGTTGGAGATGAAATGTAATGAATTTCATGTATATTAAAAGCTCCAGGAAAAGAAAGAAAAATGGGTTACATTCCATGTCTCTGTTGAGTAAGAAAAGATAAATCTAAGATAAATAGACTAATAAGTTTGAAAAGGAGAAGGAGAGTTGAATTCAGATTATTAGGTAAAGCTGTTATCAGACTGCTGAGGAAGTTTGCTTAGGTTTCAACCACAAAGCTTTTTAGGTACATAGTCAACGCACATTCTGTAAAGCCTGAATAATATCTGTGGGGAAATGTGTGAGACCACCTGCAACCTTGGATGTCAGGGGGAAATTCTTTACAGAGAGTGGTGAGGTGCTGGAACAGGCTGCCCAGAGAGGCTGTGGATGCCCCGTCCCTGGAGGTGTTCAAGACCAGGCTGGATGGGGCCCTGGGCAGCCTGGTCTGGTATTAAATGTGGAGATCGGTGGCCCCGTCTGTGGCAGGGGGGGTGGAGATTCATGATCCTTGAGGTCCCTTCCAACCCTGGCCGTTCTGTGATTCTAATTCTCCCTAAAATTCATCTATTTGTCCGTGCTTTTGTTTCGCAGTGGTAGCTAATTTGCTTCTTGTTAGTCATGTTTCATTACAATCCAGAATCTTCCTGGTTCTAAAAATTGTGTATTTGTGTTGTGTCTCATAGGGCAAATATGAGTTGAATTAGTTGAATGTTGTTTATATTTTTAGCCTGTACAATATCCTTTCCAAGCTTTTAAGGGACTACGTTATGTTAATGCCAAAATCTCTTAACGGAGTGGTTTTATTATTTATTATTTTATTTTATTAGATTGTATTTTTATTTTATTACACTTCATTTATTTTATTATTTTCATTTTTATTAAAGAATGGATTCAAGCCAATTATGTGAAATCCTTCAGGGTTGTTTCCACAGAAATTTTCAGTTTTATATGTTGCAGAATCTGTACTCCCTATGATTTTTCATATTCAAAATTGTTAATATTTCAAATAAACTAACTCAGATACCCTGAGAGACAAGAACAAGGTTGAAATATTCCCAGTCGGATCTCTTATGGTTCAAGCATACTTAATTTCCATTTCTAGTTCATTCAGCTCTTCATCAGGCTCATCAAAGTGATCTCATGTTCATGTCACATTTTGTCTTTGTAGAATCATTAGCTACCTTAATGTTAAACAGGAAAAAATCATATATATCATGAAAAATATTTAAGGGAAATGAGACAAAAAAAATGCACAATACAGGCCTTCTGATCTTCGAACATTCTTAGATTTTCTGAATGAAGTAAGACCTGACCGGCAAAGTTTATTTTTTATAACAGTATTTCATAATTTGGGTCTTTTAATAATGCAAAAAACAAACAGAATACTTTCTAACTAGCAATGCTTCTCTAAGTCTCCTTCCTGGTGCTCCATATCAACTCACTGCTGATACATATACTTTAATAATGGCTGCAAACTTTTACTTCTAGAGTGATATTTTTATATCTTGGCTCTTCAGTGTGGTTCAAAAAATAAGGTCCATATAAAGTCTACCTTAAGATTTATTGGCTACATTTTATCAACTTGTAAGCAATTTAACAGCCTGTTCCTGAAAAACTGATTGTGTCAAGGATTCTCTGACATTGAACACAGTGAAATAAGAGCTTTCCTATTCCATACCTGTCATCTTTCTGCCTTCAGATTCAGTCACTGATTTTTGCTTCTCCAAGAGCACATAATACACATGAATGCAGAGAGAGGAGGAAGTGAATTATGTTCAGGTGGATATTGTGTTGGAACCCGAACATACAAATTGCAGAAGAAATAGCACCCTGAAGGCATTAAGTTTTTTCTCCATAACATTAGAGCTAACCAAAGCTATGAAATCGTTACAGAAAATAATATTGTTTCCTTCAAGTACTGAAATTTTATTTGGAAATGTGATGTACTAATTTTTCTAAACTTGATTTATAGCTGTCATCATGTAACACTCTAAAACCTATTGCAAAAATGCTTATTTCCAATGAACTGAATTACAAAGAACATAGCAAGAAAACACTCAAACCATGGGGAGCCACTTGCTGGTGACTAGTGAACTAGCAGCAGACAAACAGTAGCACTATTCCAGCATTTCCTAAAGAATTCAAATGTTATCCCTAGACATATCTGGAAATCTACATATAAAACCTGCTGTAAAAAAATTCATATCAGACTGTATCAGTTTTCCATTAGAAAAGCTTAAGTGTTTTGCTTGAAGAGAATTGAACATGTTTTTTTTCTAAGTGTGGGCTGTAGTTTAAATTTGTGTTTAATAGCTAATTTCAAGATGGACAGCACTCTGAGTAGCCTGATCTAGCTGTAGATGTTCCTGTTTATCATAGGAGAGTTAGTCCCTTCCAACTCAAATGATACTATGATTCTACTTTCTTCCAATTTTTTTACTGGACTTGTAGTCCTACATTTTGCCTTCACCTGTGCTCCTGTGGCTGACTCATTGCTTGCCTCAGGTGATCAATCAGAAGTTCAGGCTGTGATTCAGCAGTTCCCACATAGAGAGGAAGGTGATTGTCCCTTCTACTTTGGCTTTGTGAGGCCCAATCTGGAGTACTGCATCCAGACCTGAGGCTCCAAGAAAGATGTGGAGCTGCTATAGCAGGTCTAGAGAAGGGCAATGAAGATGATCAGAGTGTTGGAGCACCTTTCCTATGATAAAAGATTGAGGGAGTTGGTTTTATTTAGCTTGGAGAAGAGAAGGCTTTGAAAGATTGCTATTTTCCACTACTTGAAAGGAACTTATGTGCCACAACTTTTTTGCAGGTAGTTAACTGACACTGTGTCATAGCAACTGTAGTGTGTTTTTGAAACTGAGACATTTAAAAGTAACAGAGATGAGATTTTCAAATTGCAAATTTCGTAGGACGTAATGTCTTTGTAGGAACTTATAACAGCTTCTCAAAAGCAAAATATTCTGACAATTCGAAGTCACATTTCCAGAACAAGGAATTATTATAGCATCTCTGAATCTGTTCTGTTAATAATATTTTAAGATCAGAACAACTGCCAGAATATTAGTATATTTTCTGTGAAGGAAGATTCTGCTTGTGATTATTACCCATAGGAAAACTGAGATTTTCAGATTTTTATTTCTCAGAGGTGGACAGTAGTCTGTCAGTGGATGACAAACTAGCTCTCTTTTAAAAATTACTCAATCAAGCTAAGAATAAATATTCTTTAAATTACTTTTGTTCTCAACAAATGTTCCCAATCTTGTTACCTTTCCTTGGACCACAAGTCATAAAAAGATGCACTAGTAGTACTAGTTTAATTCCTAAATATTCCATTGCTTCTCTTTGATCACTTCTATTTACTACTAAACAGATATACTTTCTCTTTTAATTCTTAGAGAACCAACAATATAAATTAAAATGGTATCACAGCCTCCCTTTTCCTCTCCTTCCTTGCTCAATACCTCAGGATAGGTTTTTTTATTTTATTTGTCTCTCCAAGTTGAGAACCTAATGTCAGACTTTCCATCCTTTCTATTTTGTCTATTTGTCCAGAAGACCGTATTGCTTAAATAAGAAAAGGCTCTGCTCGCATGAGGGAGGTAAATTTGAAGGAAATGAAACACACTCAATGAGACTGAAGTAAAGCCAAAATAAAAGGGGAAATTGAATGTCAGAATTAATTTCCATTTCTGTCTGAAGGCACCTAAAAGGAACTTGGGCAAGGAAACATATCAACTATCATAATTGTTTCCTCTTCCATTACTCTCTTTTTCTGGATATTTTTTTTCCACTATTTCTATAAAGAAATTGCTAATCTAGTTGGCATCAACAATCTACACTAAGTTGTTACACCATACTCAGGAAAATTTGTTCTCTTAATTATTTGGCATAAATAGATTGCAAAACAATCTGAAAAAAAAATTACTGTTATCTATTCCCACAGCTAAGCAACTTGCTTCTTTCAGAGAGTACAAACAAAATCAGAAGTTTCTAGCACATGCTTACTCTTTTATTGTTTGTTTTCCAGGCTACCCATCCCAGCAGTCCCCACAGGCCTACAGGCTTGCCTGTGTGCACCTGCATGAAAGGAAGTTTTCCTCTCATACGCTTCGCAGTTTGCAATTTGTTATTTTTACAATTAATTAAACCCTCTGAGATCAGCTTCTTTTGCACTTTGCAGAGAAAATCTGTGCAGAAGAGCTTTTTAGCAAAAACTGCAAGAAGCAAGTACAAAGAACTTTCAAATTATTGCTGTCCTGACACCATCTAAGAAACACTTTTGGAATGATTCTGTCTTCCTGGTGATGCAGTTGTTTACTCTACAGGAACCTGTAGTCCGTGGTCCATTTGTTGTCCCTGACATTAAAAAAGTAGCAACAGTTTTGATAAGGTGGTGACAGTGAAGGGGAAGCTGATCAGTGTTTAGATTTTTTGCCTGTTCAACATTTAATTTTTGATATGTTTAAAGAGAAATATGTGTACAAATAATCATTTGGTTTGTTTACAATTATTTAAAATGCTTGGTACACTTAGAAATGCCAGCAAGTACCATTATAGTTCTAGATCATTGTCATAGAATCAGTAAGATTGGAAAAGACCTCTGAGTCCTAAGACTTAAGACCAAAGACCTGTAGTCCAACCATCCACCTTCCTGTAATAATGTCCACTAAACCAGATCCCTAAGTACTACATCAACTCTTAAATAACTCCAAGGATGGTGACTCCATAACTTCTGTGGGCAACCAGTTCCAATATCTCACCACTGTTTCTGAGAAGAAATTCTTTTGAATATCCAATCTAAGCCTCCCCTGGCTCAACTGAAGGCCAATTCCTCTAGTTCTATTGCTTGTTACCTGGGAGAAGAGACCTACCCCCGCTTCTCTACAATCTTCTTCCAGGTCATTGTAGAGAGTGATGAATTCTCCCCTGAGCCTCCTCTTCTCCAGACTGAACAATCCTGGTTCCCTGAGCCTTTTTCCCATAAGAACTGTGCTCCAGACTCTTCACAGTTTCATTTCCTTCTATCCACGCTCTCAAGGACTTCAGTGTCTTTCTTGTAGTGAGAGGTCCAAAGCTGAACACAGTAAAGGTGCAGCCTCACCAGAGCTAAGTACAAAGTTACGATAATCTTTCTGGTCCTCCTGGCTGGCCACACCACTGACTCATGTTCAGCTGAGTATTCCCTAACACCCTGAGCTCCTTTTCTGTTGCACAGCTTTCCAGCCACTCTGCTCCAAGACTGTAGCATTCCTTAGAGTTGTTGTGGCCTAAGTGCAGGTGCCTTTCATGAATCTGTGCTCGCTGGACCTGATGTCCTGGTTGTCTCTCACATGTCGTGTGTTTGCACTCAAGATGATCTGCTCCATAACCTTCCCTGGCACTGTCAGGCTGACAGGCCTGTAGCACCCAGATCTTCCTTTATCACCCTTCTTGTACATGGGCATTACATTAGAAAGCCTTCAGTAATCTGGGACCTCTCAGGTTGACCAGGAATGCTGATAGATGATGGAAAGCAGCTTGGTGATCACATCTGCCAGCTCCTTCAGCACCCTCAGGTGGATCTCACCTGGCCCCACAAACTTGTGACAAGCTAGGTGGAATAGCAAATCCCTGTTTCCATCTGTACCATAGGAGGATTTAGTCTGCTCCTTACTCCAGAGTTTCTGAATACCCTGAGGATAACTGTCCTGACTATTAAAGCCAAAAGTAAAGAAGGAATTGAGAACCTCAGCCTTTTCTGCATCCCCAGTGGTTGTGTTCCTTGCTGCATCAGTAAAGGATGGGGATTTTCCTTGTCCCTCTTCTTGCTGTTAATATACTTGCAAAAACATTTTTTATTATTGTTAGCAATGGTGTCCAGATTAAATTATAGTTGGGCTTTTAGCCAGATTTACTCCCTGCACATGCTAGCAACTTCCTTGTAGCCTTTCTGAGTTGCTTATCGCTTCTTCCACAGGAGGTAAACTCTCATTTTCTTCTGGAGGTTCATCAAAGTTTCCTGTTTGTCCATTCTGGTCTTCTTCCACACTGGCTCATCTTGCAGTACGGGGGGACAACCTACTCCTATGGCCCTAAGACTTCCATCTTAATCTGCCCTTGTGAGGCCCCATCTGGAGTACTGTGTGCAGGTCTGGAGACCCAATACAAGAAAGACAGAAAGCTGTTGGAGAGGTTCCAGAGGAGGGCTATAAGGCTGATCAGAGGGCTCAAACACATCCCCTATGAAGACAGGATAAGGGAGCTGGGCTTGTTCAGCCCGGAGAAAAGAAGGATGCAGAGTGACTTCCTTGCAGCCTTTCAGTACCTAAAAGGAGCCTATAAACAGGAGGGGAGTCAACTCTTTGAAAGGGTAGATAACAGCAGGACAAGGGGAAATGGTTTTAAGTTGAGAGAAGGAAGATTTAGGTTGGATATCAGGGGGAAGTTCTTTACTATGAGAGTGGTGAGGTGCTGGAACAAGCTGCCCAAAGAAGCTGTGGATGTCCCATCCCTGGAGCTGTTCAGGGCCAGGTTGGATGGGGCCCTGGGCAACCTGGTCTGGTATTAAATTGGTGGCCCTTCTTGTGGCAGGGGGCTGGAGATTCATGGTCCTTGAGGATCCTTCCAACCCGGGCCATTCTGTGATTTTGTGATTTTGTGATTCAGTCTTCCTGGCCCCTTTGGTCTTCAAGACTTCCAAGGCTGTTTAGTAAGTCTCCTTTCCAGTATCCTGAACAGCTCAAAGCCCGCCCTCTGGAAGTCTATGACAGTTTTCTGACCTTCTTCCTGACTTCACCAATAATAGAGAACTTTACCATTTCATGATTGCTCTACTCAAAACAGTCCCTGACCACCACATCTTGCACCAGCGCTTCTGTTTGTGAATAGCAGGTCTAGAAGGGCACCTCCCCTGGTAGACTCACTTACCAGCCATGTCAGGAAGTTATTTTCTACACACTGCAGGAGCCTCGTAGGCTTTTTCCTCTGGGCTGTATCATATTTCTAGCATATATCAATAAATCTGTTGCAAGTCAACACTAGCTGTAGCCACTATGGAGTATTCATTTTTCACTTACTTTTGCTGCTATTTTAGACACTTCCTGTCTTCACTTACAAGAGCAGTGAAAGTTAAGGTGCTAGAGTTTTACAGTGCATGTCTTGTTGACTATGAGCAGTTGCTTAATGAATATATCATTCAGTAGTAATATATTACTCTATTTTTTATATTCATTTTAGGCTGAAATCTCCATTGATCTCAAAAGGCATCAAATTTCTTTTTGTCCAAGAAATCAGATTGGCTATAAGTGACTTTGATTTTCAAAATGGAATTCAAGTCGACTTCTTACTATAGTGTCTATGATAAATACTGCTACTAAAAGAAAATTCTTTAGAGAGGAGGAATTGGAATGCCCTCTTTGTCTTGTATTTTCTGCAATCAGTGCTCACAATTCAGTGAAGTTACAGGAACTCAGCTAGAAATAGTTCTTAGCTAATGGCATAACAACAAAAAGAACTACTAAAATGTAAATATTCTTCCCCTCCAGATTACTGGAACTGTTTTTTACATAGACTTCTGAAGAAAAAATGAAGTGTCTTCTCTAAATGCAGTAGACATTTGGTTGTCATTCAGCCAAAATGATTTGCCTTCTGCTCCTTCTCCCCCTCTTGAATTTATTTTCTGGCCTTTACAACTGTTTTAGGAAGTAAGAGAAACAAATCCTTAAAAACTGATGAGATCAGTTGTTTAACTCTCTTGTGAACAGAAATTGGTACATAGGTGTCTGGAAGCTCTAGGAGAAAATCCAGCTTTCATTGTAAAAAGAAAAACATTTTACAATACAGTGTACAATAAGAACAAGAGCCATTGCATTTTACTTTTTGGCACTGCAAAGAAGAAAGAAAGAAAATGACACTTTACGAAAGAGAAAACAAAATAGAACAAAAACAAACATTGGCACAGCTATTGGAAGATATCCCAAATCAATTCAATTCAATGTAAATTTCTTAGCTTCCCCCTTTTCTCACATTTAATGCAATTACATCACTTTACTACTACAGGCATGATTTCCACCGTGAGCATGAATGATGGTGAGGCTATCCAAGCTCTCAGTCAGTCAGTAAACTAATTAGTTATTCAATCCTTGCATAAATATGGGAGTGCAACCAACTCTCATCTACTACTAGGGTGAAGATTCCACAAGTAGCCAAGCAAATCAACTCAGTTATGAGTTTGATGAAATTATTTGGTTAAAGGGATTTTGGCCTGTCAGTTTGGACTAAAATCATGACAGAGATAAGTGGAGAAAAATCAACTTGCTTGTATTATGGAGAATGATTTCAGTGCCTGGTGGGGAAGTCTTAAGAGAGGAGGAGAACAATTATGTCAAACATAAAATTTTGGCAAAAGAAATATGAGGTAGATGTGGAGCTTCCGTCCTTGTCTTCAAAGTCATAAGAGAAGTAGTGGATTTATATGGGAAAGGCTGTAATGCATTTTAATGCAGTGGTTACTGAGTTCACATGGAAAATTATTTAGATAAAATTATTATAAAAGATAGACCTCAACAGATAGTGCATCATACTTACTAACGGGCTTTCAAATTATAAACTCAAACAAAAGCTAGTCAAAAGTATACTGCCCAAAGTGTGTATTGTATAAGTATTAAATCACAGAATAAACTTTTTTTCTCTTTAGATTAGCTCTTACTTGTACACCGTTACTTGCTAATGTAGACATGATTTGCATTTACGTTTAATGAGTTGGAGACAAGTTTATTGAATCCTATTCAGTGAAGAAGGTAGTAGAAAAGAAGAGAGAAAATTTGAGTTTGTTCTTAGGATTTCTGTGTAGGAAGATACAGGAAATATGAAGTACTTCAACAACTACTGGAGGTGTCCAAAGAGCAAGATCAATAATAATGGATGTGTATCAGAAGCTATCAGATTGTCAGTGGTTGTCTGGAAAATAAAGAAGAAGCTTAGGATACATCCATTTAGAGACATCATTGTATTTCAGGTGATGGGGAGACTTACTTAAGAAGCAGCTACATAGTATGTTGTAGGCGACTGCGAGACCCCCCATGGGATGTGACGCGATAGGCCCTCTCCCTGCTCTATGACTGACGTGTGGCACGTGTCCTTAGGGGCGTAGACAAAGCACATAGGTTATATAAGCTAGAGTTCACCTGTAATAAATGCCATTTTGCTGTTCATCATATTAGTGTGTACGTGCAGTCATTTGGTCCTGGCCTGGTTTTAGGTCAGTACCGTAGGAGGCAACGCAACAATAGTAAAAAGCAGTTGATTTTGAGTGTGAAAGATTGAAGGTAATTTGTGTGAAAGTGATCATGAAATGAAATGTAAGCACTCATTATTCTGAAGAATGAAGCTTGTGATTACAGTAGCATACAGATTATAGGTTTCGGAAAATATAGCCAGAGAATTACTAAGAAAACTTGTATAAGAAAACACAGAAAATACTGTATTTCAGATGATAAGAAAGTTAGTAAAAATGCACACTACTACAAAATTTCAAAAAAAAAAATTTGAAAATTAGGATACATAATGAAAAACCATCATGGCTACATCAATGTCACTTTCTAAGGAAGGCTAGGAAGATAATGAAAAGAATATTAACTTTTTTTTTTTTTTTTAATTTCAGGGAGAAACTACAAAAAGGCATCCCAACATAAATGTAAAAATAATTACAATTGAAAAAATTGAGAAATAAAACAATTTTTAAGTAAAAAAGGATATAAATTAATTTTTAAAAGTTCATAAAGGTATTAAGAGAAGAACTGTACTGGTATAATTTTAAACCTCTCATAGTCCATACTTTGCACTTTTATAAATTGTAAGCTATTCTCTAGATAAAACTGCTAACTACTTACAAGTCTTTCTGAATATGACTTTTCAACTGTGTTTGCGTTTAGAATGGTTTTATTCAGAGTATGTGCTCTTTTCTTAAATCTCATGTGTGACTCCAAAAAAAATCGATTTATGTTACAGTTAATGCATTCCTTTAATAATAGATTAAATGACCTTTGCAAATAAAGATGAGATTGGTTTAGAAATCACTTACTGTGGGCAAATCTGTGTTTTAATTTACTATTTACATACAGATCTTTTAGTAATTTGTTAGATATCTCTGTGGTTGAAGCTAGGATAACTTGTCCTCTTTTTACCCACACTTTGAAGACAAATAATATCTATGACCTTTTCCAATTTCTCTTGGTTCTCAAACATTCCCCTTCTCATATACAATCATTATTAAGTCAGAAATTGTAACAATGTATCATCAGATCTTCTGACTTGATCTGCCCATATATCCCATGACATATTATTTTTTATTCATTTTAAAGGTCTTAACAGTAAGTGTTTTAGTGATGATAGCTAAAATGCTAAGATGGTCCTGAATTAATTTTCTCTTGATGTCTTCACTCATTTGTCTTCACTCATTTGTGCACCTGTGTTTTTAAAACTTTCTTCTTTTGCTTCCTGGTATTTGCTCTTGACCTTTTGGGCCTTTTATTCATTGCATCGTAGTCAGTTTGATTAATCATAATGTGTGCAGTAATTTTAGTCTGAACTTTTCTTTCCTCATCTTTTTAGTACCCTTTTTAGATATTGGAGCTATTACATTTTTTTTTCTTTGTTTCATTTTTTTCTGTACAGCTCAATTTGTTTCTTACTATATCTGTGTATCTGTCACAAATGGTAGACAATACAATCTCTCTGCAGAGTTGTACTACAAGATTAAACCTGTCTAATATTTGTTTGCATGGAGTACTTCCCAACTGATCTTTTTGCCATTTTTCTGAAAACAGATCTGCTTTTCTGCTCTCAGTGGATTTTAGGGCAGGGTCATTTCCCTTACTGTGACTCTCTCCTTCTTCCTTTCCCTCCCAGCTGTGTACCCTGAGCTACTCCTCTAGCTCATTGAGTCAGTGTACTCATTCCCTTCTTTGCCAGAAAGTTTAAGAATACCAGTCACTATTTCCAAGATGTCAGTGCTGTGTAGCAACAGAACAATGTACAATAGGCAAAAACTTAAACGCAAGAAGTTTTAAGCAAACATGAGGAAGAATTCCTTTGCTTTGAAGATGACAGAACACTGGAACAGGCTGCCCAGAAAGGTTGAGTGTCCTTCTCTGGAGATATTCAAAACCCAACTGGACGCCTTCCTGCTCAACCTGCTGTAGGGAACCTGCTCTTGCAGGGAATTGGGCTACGTGATCTCCAGTGGTCCCATCCAACCCGTATGATTCCATGATTCTGTGATTTTATCATTGTGTGATTTTGTGGCTGGCCATCAAGTTCTTTTTATGGGAAGCAGCTAAGGAACATTTGTCAAATTTCTCCTTGTCCTCACTTATTCACCAGTTGGTTGCATAAGCATTGCCATTTTGGACACCCATTCTTAAGTCCTTAGGCTTTAAGCCTAAGGTAAATAGTCAGCCTGCTGCCAGAGATCAGTCTGCCTCTTCTGGACAGGTGAATCCCAACCCTCTCTAACAGACTGTAATCTGCATAGTAAGTCCTATTATCATAAGATGAAGATTTAAAATGCTTAATGAGAACAGTGCTGAGAGGTTTTTATGTAAAGGTTAAACTGTAAGGCAACTTCCTCCCCATGTGCACTTATGGTAGAATATGATTGGAAATACTAAAGTTTGTCTTCCAGGAGTGACACAGAGCAGTGGAAATAGCTAGGTCCAATTTCTATTCTTTTTCCCTGAGAACTGAATGTGTCCTCCAATTTAATGAATGCAAATAATAGCTCTAAACCATATTGCTTAGTTCTTCTGCTCCTTTAATAAAAAATGACTGAAAAAATTCCAACTTTGAATCTGGTTTGGTAAAAAAGGCAATTACATTCAAGTTACATTAGGAATTGGATGCACAGGAGTATGATAAGAAGATTTAATGACCTACAGCATATAATTAAAAGAAAGAAAATAAAGGAACATTTCTACATGCTATCTCATTACTCTCAAAGGTTGTTATCCAACTGCGCTTAATTCCATCCTGTGCCACTTACCAAGATAAATGTTTGTTATCTCCACATTCAAATCAACCAGTTTCCTCAGTCGTGCAGAGAAGAACTCTTCAGTTCTTATTCCCGGGGCCTTTGCATAAAAATTGCAAGTTCTGTTGAAGCCTGCAGCATCATTTCAGATGGAAGCCTTATTTGACTCTTCACCACACGTAGAAGGGATTTTTAGGGTATTTCTGTCTCTGCAGTTGTGATTTTGTAGAAATAATTCAGAGAATAAATCCAGGTACCTAAACGTTTTACTTGCTCCTGAATATCTAGGTAGCTTGTGAGGGAAGGATCAAAGGAAGAGCCCACAGGGAAACCATGTGGCTGAAGAACAGAAAGAGGAGTTCAAGCACGAAACACTGTAAAATCTGAAATAACACTGAATCTTTATGTCTAAGCACCTCAATCACTTCCAATACGTTTGAAATTTTGGCAGATTTTCAGTGTCTTCAGTAGCACCAACTCTATCTGCTGCCAAGTTTCACATCCATACACCCAAAAACCATTTTGCAAATCCCTGTCCCATTTCCTGTGCTTTGTGTCCTCAGTGAATTACAAGAAACAGGATAGAAAAAGGTTTTGTGTCCTCCAGGTCATGCCTGTTATATACTCATACCTTAATTCTTGTGGGGAAAAAATAGGAACACTTGAATTGCTGGGTTGAAGGAACCAGATCAGCCTCGGCAGAAGACAAAAGTAAACCTCAGAAAACTTCCCAGATGTGTGTTAGTTCCTAGCTTCTCCAGTTGCTTCAGGCTCTCTTGAAAACTAGTCCTTAGAAAGCTGTGTGGTATTGAACCGACCTCTGTGCATTTATTGAGCAAAACCTTGGGTGGGCTGGTCTGGGAGGCAGCCCTGTAACAGGACAGCACCTTTATGTTAATCCCTCTCTGCTGCATTTCAAGGCAGCCATAAAGGTACAATAAACAACAAATTGGAAAACCAGTTATTTTCAGAACCATTTGAAATGTCCATTTGCTCTTTTTAGACTTATTTTTCTTTAGTACCTGGACCCAGTCTTCCATCAAGATCTTGCTCCAATGAAACTTGTGCTCCTTTTAGTTTTATCTTTTTAAAATAAACTCCTAAATTAATTAAACATTTTTTTTTCCTACAGTAGAACACTGCAAATCAAGGGAAAATTATCTGTGTTATAATCCAAGATAAAGGATAGAATCCTCTGTGGAAGCACTAAAGGTCAGCTAGTATAAAATAATAGGCAAAGCAGCATATTATGTACGCTATTTCATAACCCTTATTTTAGAAATTGTTTTGATTAATGGGTTTTCTCCTGAAGAAAAAAAAAAAAAAAAAAAAAAAAAAAAAGAGATCATCTTGACATGACACATTGAAGATAATAGCATAAAATTAAGTTAAACCAACCCTGCCACCTAGACTCTGTAAGGAGAAGGCTGCATGTTAGGCAACCTTTATTTTGAAGCTGCTTTTATTTTATTTTAAATATTAATACATTTTTGCAAGCAAGAGCAGAGTGAGACAATTTAACCTTCTTCCAATGTCAACTAATGCTTTTCTTTTTTTTTTTTTTACACAGTTATATGTTTATTTTACCTCATGAGTCTAGGAGAATGAACACCTTTTTGCTTTCTATGCTAAGTGAAAAGTCATGGTCCAATGATTCCCATGTGTTAAGAGACTTGGTTTAGTATGAGAAGAATTTTTTATTTTTATTAATGGTGTAAAGTAACAGTGGTTAATGGACAATTTACTTCAGGTTTATTATATCATATTTGCCATTAATGAAATATTTTTGGGAATATGAGGGATGTTTTCCTAATTTTGACTATGTGTGAGATTCTGGAGTCTGCTAGTGGATGACGGTGGATATCAAGTAAGGGGGATGACTTTTTGTGGTGCTCCAATAGGAAAAGAGTAAAACAGGCACCTCTTTGCTAAAAATCATTCTTTTACCTGTTTTAAGATAGACAGAAAAATAGGAATTGGACAGGCAACTGCACATGAATTTTGACAGTTTTCTTGTTTTCCAACAGATTTTGCTAACTAGAGAATAATTTAGTTCTGTACTTTGAGTTTATTTTCATAACTGTCCTGAAAAAAAGTGTATCTGGCCAATACTTTTATAAAATTATATATTTTCAGAAAAAACGTATAATTGTACATGGCCTAATACATATGGATTAATTCTACATACTTGTAGAATTAAGGTAAATTAAAATAAGACTAACTTACAGAGATCCTGATGCAAAAGCTGGTATTCTGGCTATGAAGACTGGTATCTATTTCAAACTCTTGTTTCTGAAAAACCTTATCTTTATCTTTGAAAAACCTTTATCTTTTTTTAGCATCTATTTCCTTTTTATCCCTTCAAGCAAAAAAATGATGTGATCATGGCCTTGCTTACTGTTTTCAGTTGTAAAACACCTCATGAACTACAAACAGCAGAATTACAGAGGTACGTGACATGATAGGGATCAGTTTTTTGATATGATTTACTGCAGTCTGTTAGGCTACTTCATTTCTTGGACATCCTTTGTTTCAGTCTTTAATATCCTCTTCATCTCTCTTTCTTCAGTTTTTCTCCCAGCTTTTTAGGCTGGATCATGCTTTGTTATATACAGTCCTGCAGACTGGACAGAAAAAGGTCCACACAAGGCACAGGTGATAGCTGACAATTTTTCTCTAAGTTCTGGACTTGAGAGGTGAATTACCAACTCACTGTTATTACTATATTATTATTTTCATCTGAGGCTTGTCTTCAGCTTCATATTCCTTACTGTCCTGAATCTGATAATACTTCATGTCTTCTGTTATTGATAAAATTCTGATTAACTTTAAATTTCCTAAAAATTTTCTGATTTAACATACTATTGTCCCAGCCCATCATCTCTATTTTTAATGTCAGCAGACCATGCAGGCACACTTTCTTCACACTCATGATACTTAACCTGAATAGTTGGCAACAGCATTCTCTGTGAGTTTTTAAGATCTCTTTTTTAATTCTTCTTCAGATAAAAATCCACCAGATTTCTCTATATTAGATTATAATAACAAAGTTACTTACACATAAATATTGTACTAGAGATCTTGTTTTGTTTTCTAAACATGTTTCTCAGTCTTTTACTTCATGAGTCTTAATCACCTTATTAATAGCTTTAGCTGATCGAAAATTGGTTTCTGGACATGAACTAACTGTGGGTGCTTTAATGTATTACTATAAATCTCTGCTATCTTTACTCTGACAAGATTTACATCTCTTGTGAAACACAGAAAATATATTAGATACTGGAAGAAGACAATATCTTAGCCATGGTTAGGATTTCAAAAATTTATATTTTTAATAAAATAACTTATCTCTAAGTAGGTCTTTCACAGCTTCAAGAATTTTAATGGAAGAATGTGATTTGATTTCAGTATTCTATTGTTACTCTAATTCACTTTTAACCTATAGAGAAGATACATGAAAAGGTTTGCAGACAAACAAACAAAATAATCTAATTACTGTAAGGTTTCTTTGCTGTCCATTTTCTTCTTTCCATTGTGTCATTGAATTTTAATCCATTGTGTTCTACAGAAGTTATGTCACATCATGTTATGCAAATATATCAGTCATCTTTCTGTAGATTTAACATAACACTATACAGAAATTGCTATTTCCAACAGCAATGTTAGATAATATTTTATTTGATCTTTTCAAGTTATTTTCTCAATTTGACTTTATGTGATACTTTTACTGTGGACATTCTGAAAAGATTTTGTGGTATAAAAATCTCTGAGAAGACCATATTTTACCTCAACAGTAGAAAACACTGCAGCTTTTCATATGCAGTTACAGAATAAAATTCAGCATAGGAGCTGGGAAAACTCTGCCACAGAGAGCAACATATAATGGATCATTTTCTACCATTAATGGCAGAATCTCATGGTGCTCTGAGTTTGCTATACAGGCCATAAAAGGCCCCTATTGCTTGTCCTCCTTCTTTCCACTGATTCCAGAAAAAATTCATTACCATGTGTTCAGTTCTTTTTGTATTTATCTTGGGCTTTGATTCTCACTTCAATATTTCAGTTTTATTGAATTCTCACAGTAAGAGTAGAGATGGAAAAAATGCAGTTGCCCTGAGATAACTGGACTATCCATTTATTTAAGTACAACTGAGAGTGCAAAGGTAGGTTGGAAGGTAGCTTGGTAGATGCTACCAACCAGAATTACCATTTTGTGTTGAATCTAAACCAGTACCTCTTTATTTTAAAGTACCCTATGCTTCAAAAATTACTACTGTGTGAATGAAGTCTTCGATTATTTCTGCGGCTGAAAGCATAAGCAGGGCAGTCAGATTGAGAGAGAAAAAAAAACACCATCAAAAGAAGTCAATATTGTTTAGAATATTGTACTTAAAAATTACTATCGCTTTACCTGAAAATAAACTTTTAACAAATCAGAGAACTGAAAGACTAATGTGTTTTTTGACAATCCAAAGACAGTATAGTGACTGAATTAAATTCTACATTTATAGCTGTCCATCATTTATTACAGTACCCATTTAGAGACGTAGCTGAAGGAAAACTCCTATCTGTTTCACATCATACATGTAACAGAAAGACAGAAAAGCATGGAGAAACTGTGGTGTCCGTGAATGAAACTTCAAGTAAATGCTTGTTTCCCTCAAGATTAGTGCTTCTTTGGACACTTTCTGATTAGATTCAAATGGAATATCTAAATCTGCTTTATTAAGCAATAAAACGAAAGGCTAATAACTTTCATGAAGTCACATATTATCTGGTAGCTTTATTTCAGATGATTATTTTTTTCTTCATAAACTCAGTAGATGTTTCAGGTATATAAAACTACATTTCTGATGACAGATTCCAGTGAAAGATGTTTATTCATGAATGAATTATGCTTCATATTCACCTGATATGTACTAAAATTTATTCATATCATCGATAAATGAATGTTAGAGGTTAGTAGCACAATTTTTATAATCTATTGGATTTCCTTTAATTTAATGCTACATACTCTTTATCTCAGTATGAAAATGGAAGAAAATGTGGAAAACAGGAATCTGAATTTAATAATAATAATCTTTAAGAAGTAAAGTAATGAGCACACTTGGTTTTCTAAGGAAAGTGAGGGAATTTTGTGTTCCTAGTATTTTAGCCTATATGAATTCTTATACGTAAAATTTAATCTGGTGAAAACCCAGCTGGAACTTGAAAAGGACACTGTTGTAAAAGATAACAAGAAGTGTTTTTACAAATACATTAACAATGAAAGCAATACCAAGGAGAATCTCGATCCTTTCTTGTATGTGACAAGGAATAGATCTCAGATCAGCACTGACAGTAAAGACAAGTTCTGAAATAAGCTTTATCTTCAGTTTTGCAAGGGGACAGGCCAAAGCTGAATCCAATTAATTGAATCCAATCTTGAATTTCCCCAATTAAATGGAACAGGGAAGACTGCGACTTGGGGCTGGCTATACTGGAAATGTTTCCTTATTATTATGTTTGTGTATATGGGTAGATAATTACTTGAAGTAATTTAGTTCAGTAATTAATTTCTACAAGCAAAGTTATTAATAGCATGATAAGAAATAAAAATATATATTTCTGAGTTTTTATGGTACTAGAAATGGTAGACAAGTGAACCAGAAAAGATCTGCTTAATTTTGATGTAGAGTAGAAGAACGTTTGAAAATATAGTCTGAAGTATGGTATGCTGCTTGTTCTAAAAATACATACAAGATTACTAGAATGAATAGCTCAGGTTTGCTAATATCTCACAGAAAAATCCATAAAAACTGTATTTTTAGGTTTTCTCCTAAAATATTCTTCATATATTTAAAGACAGGAACTCTAAAAAAACAAAACAAAACAAAAAAACAACACTTCTGCAGGAAAAGAAGTTGCATGTCTAAAAGAGTGTTCAGTTTTGTGTTAATAAATATAACTACAAAATATCTATTTTCACTGTCTCTGCAGTAGAGTTATCTGTTGGTTTTCAAAAATATATTAGGCTTGCTTTCTTCCACAGTTATCACAGCTTTAAGGGATTGTGATACCAGTGTTCAGCTGTAACAGTGGCTTGGAGCCTCAGAGCACTGAGGTGGCAATGCAGTTTTTTCTTTTGTCTTAGGAACTGAAAATGTGCAGAAATTGCAGCAGAAGTCAGGAACACTTTTTGTTGGGTTATTTCCCTGGAAGTAAACTGAGGAAAAGGGAGATGTGTCACATTGTTAATCATACACTCTATTCAATTTCAGAAATAGATAGAGATACTGTCCTAAACAAAAAATGTGTAGTGCGGATCTCAGAAGATGGGAGTGAAGCCTTTGGCACTGGTGAGCAGACACCAATCAATCTTCCCAGGTTGCTGCAGCAGCATGGCCTCCCACATAATTGGATGTAATGATAACGACAACCACGCTTCAATATGAAAAAAAGAAATATGTATATATATATATATATATATACATATATATATATATACATACATACATATATATATATATATGAGTGATTACTTGGTTAAGTAATTGTCTGACCTACGACAAAACCTGCTTTTTTTTTTTTTTAACAAAGTCTGTGTTTTTCACCAAAGTTTTCACTTGTAAAGTTAAAAAGTTTTTCTGGAAAGAGAAATGTCACTAGGATTAGGGTACATCTACTTTGTTCAGGTGAAAGGTTTTTCTGAGCTGTTGCTGACCCTGAGCAACTCCAGAAATTGAGAAAAACCACTGTAACTCCCTATAACAAGCATGATAAATTTAAGTGCAAGTAAAGCTGAGAAATAGTGGTAGCTGTTTGTAATGGTAATGTCTAGAAAGGTGACAGCTAAGTTTGAAAAAGTATTCGCTGTTTTGGAGCTGGGAAGCAGAAAGTTGAGGGAGGAATGAAAATGATTTTCTTAAGGTTCCATCAGCACATCCAATGGACTGAGCATCATGGTGTGCATCTCACTAGAGAAACCAGGCACGTATGGGGAGCTCCAGGCTGGTGAAGGACTTTGAGTGGTGCATACAGAAGAGTTCCTTGGGAAACTCAACCCTGGAAGTAGAGGAAGAAGGAACATATAAGACTGAGATATGGAAAGAAGGATGACTTGTGTTTTGCTTCCCACTGGGTTGAGTAGTCTTCATGCAGACTGTCTCTATGATTGGGCAGAATCTGAAGAAGTCTGAGGAGGCTGTGCCAAATTAGAAAGGGACATGAAAGTTAATTAAAAATATGGAGCTAGAAAACCTAATCAAAATGTAATGCTTTGTGACTCAAGTAATGAAGGATTTGTTATTGATGAAATGTGATCAATTAATTGAAATTTTGTGAACTTAGGTATTTCAATATTACAAACCTTACCTGAGGGCTTTTTGAGAAGAATGTATAGCTTCAGAAATAACCTTTAGAATTGAGTAGAACCTGAAAAATTGAAAGTTGCTATTACTGTTGATCGTGCACCATGTTCACAGACATATATCTTTTTAGCAGAAAAGGGATGCACATTGCTTCATCAGAGTTCAAAGGGTAACATTCAAGAACATTCAGATGTGGATACTGAACATCAACAACTGATTATGCTGAAGGTCTTATCTACTTATTAACAAAATTCCAGTAATCATAGGCAGAATTAGAATCTTACTATGCATTAGAAATATTGCATCATTGTTTTTGCCTTTTAAGCAGTTCATGGAAGATGCCAAAAAGAGCCTAAACACAGGCTCTTCAGTGTGTTTGAGTGCTTGAGTGTTAAAGTAGGAACCATGTCTAGTTGTGAAAAAGTGTAATATCTGTGAAGTCCATAAATACTTTTTGTGTTACGATTGTTTAGTGTATTATTGCTCTAAAGGGACTCAAGGTGTTAAAGACATTTAACGTCTCCCAGAAAAAAATGTTTCAGTCTGAATTCCTCAGCCTGTTATGTTCTCTGCTTATTGGAGACAGTAATCAGAATCTGAATTCAGTCTTCTGTCCTTTTCTGCTTACTTCTTTCCTGATTGCTGTACTGAAGGGTGTTTTATCCTCTAGATTTACCCTTTTATTATTTTCTGTACTTTTCCATATTGTCTTTGTTTTAAGTACAGGACGTTTTTATCCCCCATTTATCAAACTTTTGTCATGCACATCTAAATCTTAGGTAAAAACCTGCCTATCTTTGGGAGAATGTATAAAATAAAATTACATAAGTTTCTTTAAGGACAGTTGTCTTGATTACATGCTCATTCATTGAGAATAAAGCAAGAGGACAATAGTTCATCCAACATCAAAAAAAGTTTGTGTAAAACTAGTTTTAAGTGCTGCTTTCATCTCATCTGAAATCAATCATTATTTCTAATGTAGGAAATGAAGAAAAGCACCTGTTCATTGGTCCTGTACTGTTTCATTTTTCAGGCTTCAGCCATTCAGTCAATAACGTCTTTAGGTCAGGGACAGCAATTCTGTGACCTGTGCTTTTTCACACACCTGAAAAATAAACCATCTTCATGACATTAGAAAGTAATTGCTAGTAAAAACCAATTTTGCCCATTAAGAACAGTGAATGAGTGAAGATAAATGAGGTATAATGCATATCTTTGAAGCATAAAAAATTGTTGTAATGCTCACATTTAATTATAATTTTTCTGCATTCATTTCTCTTTAGATATTCGACATGTGAATGTTTCATTTTTCTAACACTCACTACAATATTTAGCTTTTTATTTCCTGCAATAATTTCATCACTTCACTTCAAAAGCGCATCTATTCCTTCTGGACTTAAGACAAATGAGTTTGTTGACTTTCAAGCTGTTAAAATTAGCCATAGTAGTGGATTAATATTCATTTGTAATTGTAACTCTGTTCCATCTATCTGTTTCTAAGCATGCACTGTCTAATGTATCGTCTGACTTTTATGTAAATAAATATGCCCCCTGCCTGCAGATTTTGATAGCAATTTTAGAACTTTCTGAACTTCATGGAGTTTTTCTAATGCACAGAGCAACTAGAAACCCAAAAGTATCCAGTTCATATCTTCTTCCCCCTTCCCTCCTCTTACTTTTTTTTTTTTTTTTTTAATCCCCTGCCTACTGATTGCATAGATAATAATTTATCAGAAACTTTCTGCAGCACAGACTAGATTCAAGTCTGTCTCTAACACTTTCAGACCATATTTTGGAGAGGCCTCTAGAAATCCTCTGAAAGCTCTAGTTTGCTAAAGATTGAGCTGTATTTTTCATGGAATCGTAGACTGGTTTGGGTTGAAAGGGACCTCAAAGATCATCTAGTTCCAGTCCCTCAGCTGCAGGTAGGGGTACCTACCTTGACCTAGTACTAGATTAAATATTGTATCAGATTGCCCAGGGCCCCATCCACCCTAGCCTTGAACACCTCCAGGGATGGGGCATCCACAACCTCTCTGGGCACCCTTTGCAGAGCCTCACTACTCCCTCAGTGAAAAACCTCCTTCAGCATCTAATCTAAATCTTCCCTCCTTCGTTTTAAAAGCATTCCCCCTTGTCCTATCACTATCCGTGTAAAAAGTTGATTTCCATCATGTTCATAGTTTCCCTTTAAACACTGGAAGGCCACAGTAGGTCCCACCATGTCCTCCTCCACACTGAACAAGCCCAGCTCCTTCAGTCTACTTTCACAGGAGTGGTTTCCAGTCCTTGGATCATCTTCATGGCTGTACTCTGGACCCTTTCCAAAAGCTCCACACCTTTCCTCGGCTGAGTGCCCCAGACCTGAATGCAATATTTCAGTTGGAGCCTCATGGGGGCAGAGTAGAGGCAGACAATTCCCTCCCTCACAGTGCTGGCTGCCCCTCTGTTGATGCAGCCCAGTATATCACTGGCCTTCCAGGCTGCAAACACACATTGTTGCCTCATGGTAACTTTTTCTTGTATGAAGATCCCTAAACCCTTCTTGGCAGGACTGCTCTCAATGAGCTCTTCTCCCAAACTGTATACTTCCATGGAATTACCCCTATCCAGGTATGACACACGGCACTTTGCTTTGTTGAACCTCATTAGGTTCACAAGGGCCCACCTTTTAAGTTTATCAAGGTCCCTCTGAATGGCATCCCTTCCTCAATTTGGTGTCTTCAGCAATCTTGCTGAGGATGCACTTTATCCCATCATCTCTGTCACTGACATTTATGTTAAAGAGTACTGGTCCCAAGACAGACCCCTGAGGGGCACCAGTCATCACCGGCCTTGTCTTTCTCCTCATGTTTTCCCTTCTCTGCTCCTGGAAAATAGTCTTTAATGAGGCCTTTTTGAAAAATAAATGTTGTTTATTTTGAAGAATAAAATATATGTTTTGTTGTTGTTCCTTTATGTCTCTACTTCCACTTTTCTTGCCATTTACCTCTACTTCATAGCCCTACCACTTTCATCATTCATATATAAGAAAAAAAAAAGTTTGAAAGGATTATTACTTAGACTTTTCCCTATAGATATAATACTGGAGTGTCATAGTGACATATGTAACGTAACTTTTATTTCAAATTTTTGAGATCTACTGGGAATGTGAATGTTCAGTATATAGAATCATAATTGCTACAACAAATAACCTCAAAAGCAATGTGAAACTGTACTGGATCCTATTTTTTATCATTCTTTTCGTAGTACCTAGTCTTTTAATTTAAATGCTGCTGTATTTTAAAGTTGTATCTTCTTGCCCTTCTTTTGCATTCTTCTTGTCTGTAAATTAGAACAAAAGTATACCAACACAATATTTATTTTGTAGTTTCTTTACTTTTGCTGGGATCTGAAACTGATAATTCTTTGCTGATGCTTACTCAGAAATAATATGTTTACCTTTCTTATCTTCTTCATTCTAATACATTTATGTTTCTTCTGTGGATTCTCTATGGCTTACAGGTAGCACCTGTCATTCTATGCCTTAAATCAGTGACAAAACTCATGCGGTACCATATTTGATGCTAATTCTGTATTTTATTTTGGTCAGTTTATGAGAAAGTCAAAGTTCTTAAGACTTCACTACCAGCTTTGCTGTAAACTAACTGAAAATAGATTTTGTATTTATCATTATGGAAACAACTGGCACATCTGAAGGGGAGTATTGTGCAGACTGATTAATGTTTCAACTCATCTTGATAATTACAAAATGAATTCTTACTGTAATAAAAAGTTATGAATACGTCAATAGGCTTTTTATGTAACATTAGATTTCTCATGCATTCTAAAGCAGTACTGAGGCATTATCACAAATTGTGTGCTAACAGTAATATCACTTTGATATACCAAAAATCTGTATTTTCTTACACATAGTACTTTTGTTTGGAAAAAACTCTGATAGATGAAAATGAAGACAAAACAGTGGATGTGAACACAGTGAGGCAGTGGGTGGTACATTTCAGCAGTGATGGCAAGGACAAAAGGTCACTTCTGCTGGTGCTGATTGTTGAGTGTGGCATGCAAGCTTTTGTCCATGTCTTGTGAAGATGCACAGCTAATGGTGTTGACTGTTGAAAAAGAGTGTTTTGTAGCTGAGAATTTGATCTATCAAATAGTGTTATTTTGCTTTTTGTATGTGTTGTAGTTTCCATGGAAATAAATAGGAGGCATTACTTTAGGAGTGACCAACATATAAAGGATTAGCAAGTGACAGACACACAAAAAAAGTAAAGGAAAATCAAATAGCAAATAAGCTATGGAATATGCTATGGAAAAATAGAGACAATAGGTACAGAAAAAGCAACTATATCCTCAGTGCATGTGCATTTCTGTATTTGGGCACTTCTGTGCATGTCTAGAAATAATCTTTTCAGTTTTGATTAGTACCTTCTGAATTTCTAATCTCTATAAAAATTCATAAGTGTTCCTTTTTGTCTTCTGAGGGCATTTATCTGTCATGTTCTTTACAGAGAACAGAGAAAATGGTGAAGTTTAGGAAGGAAGAACACATTCTTTTCCTGTCCATCAGGTCCAGAGGAACACAATGTGGAGCTATTTTAGTTGTGTATTCATTATAAAGGAGAACAGTAGACAACAATTCTCCAGTTCTCTCTCAAAGTGCAGTAGCAATAAAATACATAGGTGCCAGCTTTTCTGAAGAAATTCAGAAGTTTCGGGTGCTGACACAAAGAATAAATTAATGAATTTTCTCATCATTAGGTTTTTGAAATCATGTCTTTTACTCTCAGGAGCAAAGCTCCTTCAGATATTGGTGCGGAACTTCCTATGCTCCATTTTATGGCTATTTCCTCTTGCCTGACCCCACAGACCACTGAAAAGAGGTTGGCCATATCCCTTTGACTCCCATACTTAAGATTTTTATAAACGATAATCAGATTCCCTCTGAGTCTTCTTTTCTCAAGGCTGAACAGACCCAGTTCGCCCAGCCTTTCCTCATAGGAGAGATGCTCCAGGCCCTTTATCGTCTTTGTGGCCCTCCGCTGGACTCTCTCCACGAGATCCCTGTCTTTTTTGTACCAGGGAGCCCAGAACTGGATACAGAATGCTAGGTGAGGCCTGACTTCCCTTGACCTGCTGACCACACTCCTTTTAACACACCCCAGGATCCAACTGGCCTTCTTAACCACCAGGGCACACTGCTAGCTCATGGCCAGCCTGTCAGTCATCAGGACCCTCCGGTACTTCTCTGCAGAGCTCCTCTGCAGCAGGTCATGTCCCAGCCTGTACTGATACTTGCAGTTATTCCTTCCCAGGTGCAAGACTCTGCACTTGCTTTTGTTAAACCTCATCTGGTTTATTGCTGCCCAGCTCACCAGTCTGTCCCAGTTCTGCTGAAAGGCAGCACAGCACAGGTGTGTCAGCCACTCCTCCCAGCTTTGTATCATCAGTGTACTTGCTGAGAGTGGACATTATCCCCTCATCAGGGTCGTTGATGAAGATACTGAACAAGACTGGACCCAGCACCAACACCTGGGGAATGCTGCTAGTCACAGGTCTCCAACCAGAGTCTGAACTGTTGATCAGCTCTCTTCCTGCCAGCAGAACCAAAGGTCTTGCAGCATCCTAGCAGGATGGAGATGTCCTTCTAGCACTGATTGAAGTGACTAAAATTCAGGATAAAATTGGCCCCACTGGCCTTGGGAGCACTCCTGAGATAAATTCACTGCCACTCCCATGTGTAAGATAAGGAGATAATAAGCGCATTGCTTGTGGTGGATTCTTCTCCAGGGTATTGCCATCAACATCCATTTTATTTGCCAGGATATCCTAGACAGAATGTGGTAGAAGATTCCTGTGCCTTTTTGTTCAGGCCATGCAATGTTTATCAATCTAGTTGCAGCAGTAGTTTTAGCAATTTTCTTAAATGACATAGTGTGGTCTGAAAGAGAGGTGGGAAAAGAGAGGAAATTCAGTTGTTGTGTCAGTGCCATTTTAAGAGATCATTCTTTTACATCACTGTCTCAAAGCTTGCTGGGGACACAGATGAACAAGTCCAAGCAAGTCCTGGGCAAGGGTTGTGAAATCCTTTGTCTGAGGAACACAGATGGACAAGGCCAGGGGCAAGGCCAGAGAGAGGGAGATAAGCCACAGCTTAATGACCATGAAGTGGTCTTTTGTGTGGACTTATCTCGAGGAAGATGGCCATCTCAGGGGGTACTCATATGACTCTTAATCAAGCACCCAGGAATGCCACGATTGCAGAAGGATAAAAAGGAAACCTACAGCCATGAGGTTGAGGTTTTCTGGCAACAGATTCCTCATAAAGAAGAACAGAGGTTTTCTGGCAACAGATTCCTCACAAATAAGAAGAGGTTTCTGCCATGAGACGTCTCACGACCTGCCTCTTCCCTCCTGGATTTGCTCTGCGCTCTACCACGCTGCTGAAGAACAAAACCATCAGATTCCTCACTATGGAATTCCTGCATGCTGACAAACTCTCCTGGCCCTGCTACCTGAGTCCTGCTGCTTCCTCCCGGATTGGCTCTGCCACTTCTTCCTGCTACCTGCTTGCTGCCCAAGGCCGCCACGCTGCTGCTCTCCCCCTCTGCTGCTTTTGCCTCGGACCTTTGAAACGTCGTGCAGCGGGACCCCTGCTGGATCCTGGAGGTGACTATCCACGTTTTACACAATTCTTGCTTCTTTCCTATCTTTTCTATCGCTCTCATCCCATTCCCCATCTCCCTGATTAGGATTTATAATAAACTGGTTGGACCAACATTTGAAGCGTTTCTTAATCTCATGCCGGGTATACAGATATTAAAAGAACCTCATCTCCCTCCTATAAATTGGAGTGAGACAGGCATCAAGCACATCTCAGATGGTCGAGGAAAAGCATCCTTCAGAGCTATGCTCTCAGTTTACCATGAAGTGCATATATTGCAGATGTGGGATTATGTGTGCATCATGAGGATGGTAATTCTAGTCTCTACTTGTCTCTGAGAAGTGAAGCACATTGAATTGCTCCCTAGATGGGTTAACATGATTCAAGCACTGAACTGATGAATTAGGCTGGGAAAGTATTAATTTTGGTAATTTACAGCTGTTACATTCTGCCAGGAACACCATAGCAATGAAAAGTTTCCTTAATTTGGCTGCAAAACAACTGCTTTGCTTTATGTAGATCAGTATGTAGAGTAATTGCATTTCTATAAGCTGTAAGAACCACAGAAAAGTTGAATGGATGACTGAATTTCAAATTTAGCCTAATTTTAGTGAGTTATCTGGATTAACACACAAAAAAATGTTTTGTCGTGGTCTTCCTTCCCTCCCACTTTTTTTTTCTTAATTTTATCATTCTCAATGAGTTAAGCAGAAAATACATTTCATATACTTCTATTAGCTTCTGTAAAATTAGCGATAATTAGGTGCTCCTACAGGGCTTGCAAGATATCTCTGCTACTTGCAAGACAGGCTCTATGTTTTCATGTCTCAGTAAAGCACATCATGCTCCTCAAGTTTGAATGAGAAACTGACCCAACGAATGGAAAAAGCTAAACCTCAAGATTTTCCTGGTGCCTAGCAGCCACTTTGAATACACAGTATTTGTCTTTCTATGCATTGTAGTTTCCTTTCTTTTTCTTTTTTTTTGTATGTGTGTGTGGGTTTTTTTGTGTTTTTTTTTTTACCCTCAGAGCCTCTTTCTCTCACTGATTAGCTGTTTGTTTAGTGATCTCTCATACTTCATTTGTAATGCTTTTCTTCTGTGGTGCTTTTTCCTTATCTTTGTGTTTTTACTTTGGTCAGGTTGCTGCATCTTTATCTTCAGCAAACCATTTTCCTTTTAATCTCCTCTGATCTTTCTCCTCTGTTTATTGGACTGTCATTCTCTGTACTTTTTCCCTTCTGCTTGTTTCTGTGTGTGTGTATGTATGAGTGACAAGCTTATCATGTGTTTTTGATTCATATGTGGAGTCATTCTTTGTGTTCAACATTTTTTTAATATTTCTGTGATTTTTTTTTCTGTTATTTCTCTTATTGTATCCTTTTTTTCTTTTGCCGTCTCCTACGACTTTTTTCCCTCTGGATAATTTCATTACATTTTCTGGTTTCCGTTTCTGTATGTTCTTGTGTTCTGATTTTTTTTCTTTAAGTTCTTTCAGTCTACCTTTGCTTTTGATCCTCTTCTGTCTGTACTCTTTTTTAAAAATTGTCATATATATAAATATTATTTTTCTTTAAATTCATTGTTCCATGTAAAAAGCAGGAAAGAATGAAAATATTTTCTTGGGCGCAATTCTGCACTCTTCATTTTGTGCTCTGCTTTGTTTTGGAATATAATTTCATAAATAAATGTGCTACAGCAAAGGGATAACAGATGTTCCTGACAACTCACCTGATACAAAGGGTTCTTTCCGCTGATCTGATGGTAAACAAGCAGCTCTGCAATACATTCTTGGTTCAAGGATCCTGCGCAGTGGGGGATGTCGTAAGTGGCCATTGGATAAATGAAAATCATGTGTGATATGGCTCAGCCTTGATCTATGAGATATGTCCCATCACTGGTTACCAGCAGTGCGTGATGAAGTAGATAGTACTGCCATACTTAGACTTTTCTAACAAAATTGCCAGTAAGAAACAGCAGTGGCCATGAGCTCTGTGATGGAGTGCCAGGCCGTGTGGGACAGATATTGCTTATGGGTTTCTATACAAAACTTTTTTCTTCAGTACCTTGTATCTTCCTGGCTATTAAATGTAATTTGGCTTCTTGAAATCAAAAAGGAAAGAATTTTATTGTGGCTTTGCAAGATAAGCCATCTATAATACTTTTAAGTGTGTATTTATGTTGTACATTTTTCTGATGAACACCGATTTATATCTTTCTAGTTGTGAAATTATGTCCTCTTAAATTTTTCCAGAACACTTTGAAAGCAACAGACGTTGCAGAACTTAAATACTAACATGCCATCTCTCTCTTTTGTAACTCCTTCAGAGTTGTCCTGAGACTTCTTCCTCTCTTAAATTTTAGAATGGAAATTGTGCCTTATGTTCATGGGTGTCTGGGCAGAAACTGAATCTTAAAGTAGCTGAAGTCTTTCCTTTGTCTTCTCTTCCAGTAAAATGTCTTCCAGTAAAATCTCTTCTCTTTGTCTTCTCAGGCCAGTAAAATCATGAAGACTTAGCTCTAAAGCATGTTGAAGCTGGAGGTGAAAAACAGTCATGTAGAAGCAGCAACACTGTATATATTTGGAGTTATCTCATCTTAGTGAAAAAAAATATGTTACCTCATACTAAAGCATCTGGTGCTTAGCTCTTCCTTTCTCTTGCACTCTTCGTTTTGACTGCAGATTATCCTGGATATGTAAATGCTTGGCAAAGAATAATATTTACAACTTTTTGTAGCTTCACAACTGTGACATACTTTTTAATTAAAGAGTAACAACTGCAGTCAGTGGCATTTCCTGAGATTAATGAGAGGCTGAAAATCTTCATGGCCTAAAGCAAATTAGCACATCATTGATTCATCATAAAAAACTTGCTCCAGGCTTTGCTTATAATCTGTTTGGACTCAAAATAAAATGAAAAGAATTAGTTTCCCTTCTGTAGTGCTGACTTTTTTACTCAAGGTACTGGGAGCTTCAATTAACTAACATTCAGTGCTGATGTAAAGCACTATGAACGCTATACATTGTACACACATTACAAATTACAGAAAACTTTTGAGTCTTTTTTTTTTCTGTTGTGGAAGGTGCATCCTCAATTGGGTAAATTATTTATTTCTGGAATGCAGAGCAGTTCAGGGGATTTCTGTACATTTTTCTATATTTCTTATTTCTGCCAGCAGTTTTTCCAATATTTGCTATGTCTTTGTCATTTTGAGAAACATTCCAAAAACCTTTGACTTAGAAGTATTTTAATGTTTTGTAAGTAAAGTCAAATTTATTTGCTCTTGTCCCCAAATTTTGTGATAAATCCAGGGAAAAAGTTAAAGGTAAATTTGAATAAGAAATACAAATTCATAAAATTGATTTAGAACAATCTATATATATAATTTGTGATTTTGCCTCAACCATGTGCTGTGATGTAGGTCTACTAACTCAGAAGTGTTTATGCAGTCTGAACAGAGCTGTTCTGGCATCAGGAATGTGAGATACATTTTTCAAATCTTACAAATCCCATCCCAGCAGAAATGAAGGCCAACGTCTTTTAACATTTAAAAGGATTTCATTTCTGGAGAAAAGTTACTGCCCACGATTTTCAGTATTAATTCAGTGATGGGAAGGAATGAAATGGGTTGGTTCAGAAATATAATTATTCAGTTATTCTTCAAAACGTAGTAATAAAGCCAGCAATACTTCAGAAATTCGCATTCTACAAGCTTCAGTGAGACTGCTTCTGAGATGAAGTTTGTTGTCTTTGTTCCATTTCAGCCCGTAATTTGTCTGTTAATACTCCAAACAAGATAGCCAGCCTGTGTTTGTTTCTTGTGGTGATTATGACACTAAAGTCAGACACTGAAGCAAGTTAGGAAAGATAAGATCAAGTTTTCTTGGTTTGTAACTTGCTCCATGATTTTTTATTTTCTATGTTTGGAAGATTAGAATAGCCCCAGAAGGCTGGAAATGAAGGCAGAGGATGAATCAATGTTGCTGGAATAGAAACTTGTGTTGTTCCAGGAAGCCCTGGGGCCAAGCACTGGAGTGGAGTCTGGGGAAAACAAAACCTCAGAGCAGCATTGATCTGCAAGAGTACACTTGCCATGCCAGCAGTCATTGGCAGCAGGTTCATAGTGCTTTCTGTGTGGTAATGTCTACAGTTAAGGGCAGCAGAGTTAATTTCTTTGCAATGAATATAGTCCTTTTGTCCAGCCTACAAATAAGCAATAAATGGATTCCAAAATGGATTCTGAAAATGTTTGCAATCTGCTTTGTGTCAGAACCTGTAAGTAGCCCTAATGAAGCAATAAGGTTGTTCATAGTGCAATATTCTCAAGTCTCAGAAGACATGTGGACACTGAATTCATTGATTTCTCGGCGACTGTAGCAGAACAAAAACTGTAGAGGGACTTGTGCCCTGAGAATAATAAAAAAGAGTAGGACTCTACATTTTTAGAATTAAGTGACTGAGAGATCAAATGGAAGTATATGAAAGATGAGTGAGATGGTGAAAGTGTCAGTTGCTCACTGTTTTTTCTAACAGAAGATCTACAGGGCAACTAATTTTACTGTCAGAAAGCAGGCTCAAAAAAGTTAGGTTCATCAGCAGTTCTTGTTGCTGAATTATGTAAATGGTAGTGGTCTATTTGCATTCAAAGTGAGAAGTGATAAAATCATACAAAAAAAGTCCATGGGGGGTTATTACATGCATGGAAATCACTTCCATCTGAGGAAGAATGTGAAATACAGTTTACAACAACTGTTGTGACAAAAAGCACCTTGCTACATTAGCTCTATCTTTATACTTTGTCTATTCATTTGAAAGTAGGTGCTCAATTAGACTGACCTCTACCATGCCTCAATACGTCATTATAAAGATTTCTGTTTTCCCAGCTATGTCTTTGCTGGCTGTTGCTGCTGTGTGATCACTTGCAGCAGACTGTTGTTTCTATGATCATGTTGTTACTTTCATACATTTGCTGAGGAATTGGAACTTCATATGTGAGAGAACTTGTATTTTGTAATGCTCATAAATGCCAGTGTCCAGCATGCCACAAATACAAGCAGATATAGCTGATGGAATGAAAATAATGATTTTTTTTTAATATAGATTTTTTTGAACAGAAGCTATTTTGTATGTGTTTAAAATATGCAAGTAGATAGAAAGAGATTCAATTAAGAAACTCTCAAACACAAGAAAATAATTCAGAATTTCTATATAACAAGAAATATCACAGTGGAATTGCTCTGTTTGGTAACAGTCTTCGTTCTTTCTGATTTAGCATTCAGAGTTATTCTCTTCATCCAGTGTAAAAGCATGGCATTTCAGCATGTTCTGTACTGGAATCTAACATAAGCTGATACTTTGATTTTGAAAGCACTCATGTTACTGTAACTTACATGTTACAGTACATGAGCCATGGGCTCCATTTATCAAATTTATTATTAAGAAAAGATAATAACTCCCTAAACAGATATGAACTTATGAACTCAACCTCTGCTTATGTATACTGCAGAGATTCTTTTCTTTAGCCAGATCTTGATCACAGATTTATCAAACTCCTTTTTATTTTTTCACACATCTCTGAAGTTTTTGCCTGCAGTTATCACAAATGTATACTTTCTTGTTTCCATTTACAATTCAACTCTGTATTTGTCTGCAAAACATTTGAAAATTAGTGGATACACTATGAACTGATTCATAAGCGGGCAAAGTTCATGGTTTCTCAGTAGTCTAATTAGCCTCTCCTGATTTCATGCCTAAAAGCAGTCCATATGCCTGTATGGATTTTTTTTATTTATTTATTTTTTTTTTTTTGCCTTCCTTTGTTTCTCTGAAATTTAGTTGAGAATTGTTATTACCACTTTTACCTTCTCAGTACACGCTCAGAGCTTTTGTCCAAAAAAACACACAAAGAATACTAATTTGTTAAACTTAATATAGCTGGAAAAACATTACTTATGATTCAATAAAATTGCATTTTGAATTAAAAAAAATCTAACTTCTGCTGGGAATCTCTGCCTCTTAGAACCCATTGAGATAAGCTTCCCTAGGATACTGTCTTTTAAAAACATATAATGTGGATTGGAAGCTTGTAACAGTTCCTATGTAAGGATCTTTCATTACAAAGGTGGGATAAACAAGAAATATCAGAAGCACAGATTGATTCAGTGGGAGATATCCCTTCCTATGGTAGGGGCTAGGATGTTGATGATCTTTAAATCCCCATCCATTCTGTGATTCTGTGGTTCTTTGATTCTGTGGTTCTTTTCACTTATGAAAAAGCGTGATATTTATTATTTGTGGAACAATAATAATTTCTGATTGGTGTTCCTCTAGAACAGCAACAGCATTATTTATTTCCACCAGAAAATTGGTATTGACTCTGCTTTATGTGATTCTGGCTATGTAAAGCTAATATCATGTAACAAAATTTCCTTTTTTAAGCTTACTCATTTGGCATATGCACAAAAGAAAAAAGAAGTTATGTGCACTAAAAAATACATGCATAAATAAATAAGTTGTGTCTAATGGTTTTTCTTTTTTTTAATCAGTTTTGATCAAATGACAGTTTTGTTCATAGATTGTTTATTTGTCAGATACATAATTACTATTTTTGGATGATTGCTGATACTGAAAACAGAACAACATATAACGTAAGACAGATTTATGGCCCAAAATGCACAGAAAATTGTACGCAAAGCAGAATATATAGATTTTTTTTCAATTGTGGAAATTTTCTGAATGAGAAAATGTTTTGCAACTAACTATGTTTATGCATACTTTAACAAAATAATTTCCTGTAGTTTCTTCTGATACTTAAAATCTTCCACTGATTTATATTACAAGAACGTAGATTAAACCCATTGATTACTGTGACATAAATACATATTTAAGTACCTTGCCTTTGACACCTAGGGTCAGATAATTAGCTGATCACAGATCACGACTTCCCTGTTTCTATGAGAATTTACCTTGGCAGATAATCTATTCTTTCCTTTGACAATCTTGTGCAAAATATACAGTACACACAATATATAATATACAGTATATACTTTGCAAAATATTTTGAAAAATGAACTCCAAAATTCACATTTCTTTTCTGATGCTACCTTGTACTTGAATACAGTTCTGAAACAAGTGACTAGCAATGACAATCATTAATAATCAATGTTATTAAGCAGTAGATTATTAGTAGTAAATATAATGCTTAGGTCCTGCAATGCCAGTATGATGACAAGCCTCAAGAGTGTGTCAAATACTGTACTGCAAACTGTCAAGAATATTTAAAACTGGCAGTGGGAAAAATCAAAGATAACTGTAATGAATAATGAACATTATACTAATTATAAGGTCTATAGTAGCTAATTAGTAAGACAGCAATGAGTGTAGAGGGAAAGGAGGAAAAGGTTTTTAGCTACTCCAAATGAGCTCAAGATTTCAGTTGTTTTAAATTTCTCTTCACTAACAACATTCTTAGAGCACTTTGCAAGGATTTATAAATGTTTAGCAAAGAGTGTGCAAAAATGTACCTGAGAGGAGTAAGTGTAGATTTTGTTAGCAACCTACATTTAATTAAAAAATTAAAGCACTAAGGGCCTGCACTCACTTTTTTGTTGGTTGTGTGCAAGTAGCAAAATGTCCACAGATCTAACTTGAAAGTTAATGCAGAATAATAATAATATATTTTGTTTTTCCTCTGTTCTTTCTTTATTTTTAAGATACTGCACTTCTATGGAGGGAAGATCTTGATTCTTTTCTGTGGTCTGATAATGAAGCCTAACATGAGATGCAAACTTCTGATTAAATTTTGTTTTCATATGACAACAACTAGTGGAAAGGCAGACAATGCCTTAAATAGGGAATCATAAATTTAGAAAATGTGTGAATAAATTTTCATGTAGATGCTCTAGCAAAGCTTCTTTCCATACAATGCTGAGCAGTTTCAAACATCATGTTCTAACAGGCTTGGTTTACTGAACATAATGAATATATAATGAAAACTGGGGGTCTGATATCCTACACTGTTCTCCCAGTTTCATGCTGTCCAATTTATCTTTGTCTGATAAATTGGTGGGATTACATAAACATAAACCATATGTGTCTATTGACTATTTACAATATATGAGATGCCTGGAGAATTTTCATTTAAGGAAACAGTATGGCCTTCCTTGTTCTTTCTATCAAGTGAAAACAGCTGTGTGCTGTACGTGGTGCAAGTGATGAACTTGACACTGATAACTATTATGATCTATTAGCTGCAGTTGGTGATGTTGGTGTTACTGGTGTAATTTGGTTATGAGATTGCATGTGAGATTTATTAAAAAAACCCACAAAACTGAATCAAAATTCTGGTGTATGTAGCAGTCATACTTTCCTACAATAATGGATTTCTTTTTTGACTTACAGAGATCTTATTTTCTTAATCAGACTTGCAATCGTTCTTTGAATTTACAGCTTAATATTACATTTTGTGTCCTGTTTAATCTTCAGGATTGTAGATTTTTTTTACGTTATTCAGAATGACTTAATAATCAGTAAATAATGTTGTTTGCCCTGCAGTATTTGTGCTATGAACAACTTTCTCCCTGATGTCTCATGTGTGTGAGCATTTTTCTGAAAGGGAGCAACTCTTTTCCACAAACATGAACATAACTGCAGCTCTTCGTGGGCTGTTTCTAAGGCATCAAACATAAGATTAGCAGGAGATACTGGACCAGTACAATCAGATGTATTTGACTATGCTAATTAGATAACAGCATTGCTAACAGTCAGAGTAAAGGGCCTAGTAGTGAAAATAATATTTTCTAAACTGAAGGAGTTCAGACACAGGTTTACTTTTGACCACAGTGGTGAATTCAGACACAGTTTAGTTTGGAATATAGTGGTGGGAACTTAAAAGGTTATTGGAGAGAATGAATCACCTCAAAACAATTATATAATTATTTCTCCATCATGGTAATCCTTCCTATAGCAGACTCTACTCATATTGACAACATCCTTTTACTTAGTAGGCTACTGGCTACTGTATTTCCCTCCATTCTGCGGAAGAAACCATGGACTTATCTGTCATCTTCCTGGTTATTTCTAAGGAAAAGCTCATTAAAAACAAAGTTGGACCCAGTTGGCAGCTTACATATCAATAATATTTTGTATGTGCCATATTTAAATTCAGAGCTGTACTTATGAAATAACATGCTACCATGCTAGTCTTGTTTGCAATGCTTACATTGATACAAGAACAATTTAAGTTTATCTTACTCTTTCAGATGTAAAGCTATACAGATAAATAGCGAAATACATTTCAGGATATATCTGCATTTTTAAATGAGGCTGATGACTTTCTTTAGCGGAATATATGCTGTTTGGAAATTGGCTTTTTATTAGCTGTACAGATAAAGAAGCATAAAGGATCTGGTAGAAACTTCTGTTCTTTGAAAAGAAGCATTTGTATTTCCATTTGAAATGGAGATTCATGCTTTAGGCCATTTGTCTTTTAAAAAAAATTAAAAATCATCATACAATTTTTATGAACAAAGCTTTGTAGAATTAATGCATTTTAAAAAAGAATTTCTTCTAGCAAATGGAAACCAAAGAATGAAGTTTTATGGAATATTATGAAGTGAATAAATGCTTGGAAAATGAAAACATTTTCTGACTTGAATATGAGTGAAAAATGTCGCGCAAATGATATTGTGGAATTTAACTGTTGCTTGCATCGTGTTTGTTTGATAGACTCTGACCTGGAGGTTAAACTAGGAAATTCTTTTGCTGAATAAAATTGGAAATAAGACCCAAATAATTCCAAAATATGTATTATGAGCATTGTGAAATGCTTATGTTGTAGCAGAATTGATTAAAGTAATTTACATTTATATAGCTTCTACGTCAAGAAAGTGACTCCAGAGCTTTAAAAACTGAACACAGAGATCAACACAACAAAAATGGGAAATGTTTATCTTTGAAATGTTTTATTTTAATGCCACACAGAAACATTATGTGATATTTTGAACCAAATGTAGTGATCAATTCACCAAAACTTCAGGGCAGAGTGTCTCGACCAGAAGAATTAAGCTAAGACATAAGCTACTATAGACACTGAAGAAGCTAATCGTATGTATACATATTTATATTAGTCCCTAATACACTGTAATGATTGAAGCCTCTGGTATTTGGTAATTCTTTTGTTAGGGAATATTGGGTGTATACAGTAGAGCCAATATTCTAGTGACTGTAAGATGGGACTAGAGCTATCATTGTCTCTGTACTGTGGGAAACCGTACCTTTTGTAACTGAAAAAAAGAATACAAGATATCCACTCTGCTTTCAGTGTTGGTATATGTTGAAGTATTGTATATTAAGCTACCTGTCTCTTCTATTGAATCATACTTTGCTTACTTTGATCTCTGTAATAGAGGAGTGTAGAATTTATAAGTGAGTGTAGAATTTGTAGGTGAATGTAGGATTTGTAGAATCTTTTGGACAAGGAATAAATTTTGAAACCAGACATTGCACAGATAAAGTAAATTTTAACTACTGTATGGTGTACTTTTTAATTGACTTTTCCAGGCTTGCTGATTTTTATTTATTTATTTTTTTTTATTTGATATATTTTCTATATTTCAAAATTCAGGTTCTACTTTGTGAACATCCAAAAATGAATCTTCAGGGACTATATAGACCCAGTATAGAATCATGTGTTCATAGAATATTTGAGACAGGAAAAGACCACTAATATCATCTAATCCAATGGTTGGCCTATCCCCACCATGTCCACAAACCATGTCCCTCAGTGACACATCCACACATTTCTTGAACACCTCCAGGGTCACTGACTCAGCCATTTCCCTGGGGAGCCTGGACAATGCATTATTACACCTTCCAAGAATAATTTTTTCCTAGTATTTTATTTTTCCTAAAATTACTTTTGCATGGCCTTGAGACTGGTTCACAGGCTCTTGCTGAAATGAAAGAATAGAAAAAATTCAGTGGATTTCTTTTAAACCGTAGGAAAATATGATTTAATTTTAGATTTTTGCTAGATCTAGTACTAGTATCAGCCATGTTGATAGATAATCTTTGCTTGTTTGCTGGTTTTCCATTACCGACTATTAGTTTCAGACTTTGTTTTGAGAATTGTCTCGGCATGGATTCTCTAGATAAATTTGAGTGAAGTTCTTATGACTATAGAACCAGAATTATGGCTTTGGTTCTCCACTGCTTTAAGATTTTCTGTTAATGCAAGTCATTATTTTCTTGACAATTCAGTGTTCTTTTTCTAAAATTAGGAAAACATTCCCTAGTTGCTTAGTTGATAGGTTGATAATTAAAGCAGGATTAATTGGCCTAGGCAAAGAGCTGTACCTAACATATTTTAGCCTGTGATTTGATGACTAAAGTCTTTCCTGGATGGTAGGAAACACAGATACTCTCATGCTGCAGGAAACCAAGAATCAAAGTTTATTGAGTAGGAAAATGTTCTGATTATGAATCTATGACACATTGTCACAGTCATTTTTTACAACAGAGTTCATAAATACTGTACTTTTTGCTGAACTTAATGCTGCTATGCAGATTAAGCTTTGGAAGTTACGCCTTCAGGCGATCTGATGCTGTCCGTTTTCTAGATACAAGAAAGGTTTAGCTTAGGTGTTTTCTTCTATATGTATACACGATTATGGAATTGTCAGAAAACGTGTCAGAAAACAAAGAAGGTTAGGGTTAGAGCTTAACTGGGCTTTTAAAAATTGTAACTTTAATATTAAATACTCAAAATCCACCTATATCCAATCTTAGTAATAAATTTCTTTTTACATCGTTGTTGTTGACTGAAGGTCAGAAGAGGAAAGGAAGAAATAGGAAGCTGGATCTGCCACACAGTACACTATGAATCCAAGCAAAATATCCATGCATTTCAAAGAAAGAAATAGAAACAAGGAAAGAAAAATATAAATTTGTTCAATATTTTGTGAGGAGAACATTTAGGTTTTTATTTTCATCAAAGGAAATTGAGTGCAAAATTTATGTTGGATAAATGATTCTGTAAGAAGGACATATTTAGATACTTTTATATTTAGTGGCATTATTAGTTGTACAAAGTCTGTATCACTTATATCTAGGGACTCTCAACTCATTATTAATGAATTAAAGGATAAGTTTTAAATGATTATTACGTTTTTATGTTTTTCTGTTTTCTCCTTCATCCGGGCTTAAGATCTTCATCCATTCAGTCTTTGAGAACTAGGATAAACCATTGTATTGATTTAACTGGAAAAAAAAAAAAAAAAAAAAAAAAAAAAAA
>NW_024962261.1:3887170-3889984 GCF_019238085.1 Lagopus leucura | reverse complement strand
TTTTTTTTGTTCTGTTTTTTATCAAGCGCGTTCCTGCTCTATTTTCTCTGCACTTATCCTCAGTGCTACACAGTAACTGATTCTAATGAACCTTCTCAGCTTTTTTAACATGACTGCATCGGTTGAATGTATAAGGCTAATAATATTTTGCTTGGTTCATCACCTTCTGTTCTAGTCTGGTTAGAGACAGCAATGATGACTCTAAAAGTTTCCTCAAAACACTCTTTGTGAATTTTGCGCATATGTTGTTTATGACAAGCACTGTTGTTTAAATAGCCAAGGATCACTCTAAGGCATGAGAACTGAGGCTGGTCAGGGAAATGTTAACCTTGGGCACTAAGCAGTTACATAGATTGACAGATCTAATATCACTGTGACTTCTATGCACCATTAGGTCATCAAAGGACTACAGGACCAAAACGTAAGCAGTTTTTTGGCATTTTTCTTTTTCTGGAAGCCAATTTTTTATACTCTGGATACACATTGCTATAGTATTTCCATGAGAAATCCATTTTCACCACACATAAAATAGACTCTGTGCTGCAAGCAGCCTTGAAAGGTTGGACAGATTACTAAAATGTATTTAGCAGGAAATTTCAGATCTTCTAGCTCTATGTCAATTCAATTTTGTCTTGAATTGTATATTTTTTATATTTTACACTTCATAATTTTTTTGAAAGGAACTTATAAGAAATGTTGTTACGATGTTCATTTTTAACACTTCTTTCTTTTTCTTTTTGACTTTTTTTTTTTTTATTTTTAATTTGGTGAATAAATTCATCTTCTGACAGATGCATCCTGACTGTAGAAAAAGAGGTCAAATAAAAATTGGAAACATATCAGACAAAATTCTTGAAGATATCATAATTCTGTCCTAAGTAAAGGGTTCAGAAAGCAGCTTGAATGCATACTGAACCTTTGCTTTTCACGCTATTGATTTGGCAGGGTTCACACCTCCTTGAAGAAGATGAACTAGCAAGTTAAAGCACTGCCAATGGATGGTGCAATTCGATCAATGATATATTGTTAAGAACAGCACATGGTGTCCACAGGAAGACTAGTGGGGAGCTGATGGAGGAAAGTGCTCCATAACCTACAGCGTAAAGATACAGAATAGAGAGGTGGAATTGAGGAACATGTTTTAGCGGTCATGATGGTAGTGATGGTCAGGAGGCTGGACTAGGAGAACTTAGAGGTCTTCTTCGGCCTTAATGATTCTATGATTCTACAGTATATAGTATCATTTGGCAGCTTCATTGTGGAAGGTAGTCCAGTGACCATTGGCACTCTTGCTGGGCTGTCTTAATGGATCGACTGCAGTTTATGCAATATACCTATTGTTTCTTGTCTTCCCCACAATGATTCCATAAATACATTGTCACAGTATTTTCTAGACAGTATAGTATGTTTAAATGCATCATGAAAAAACCTGTCAGGTAGCTTTCAAAATCAAATACATTGTGTAGAAAGTAATGATTAGTCAGAAATGTACAATTCATGTGAAAAGTAGGATCTGAGTGTGGAGGCTTTTTATTTTTGTTTGATAAAAAATCCCTCTAAAGTAAGATGACGCTAGGAATAGCTGCATTAAAATAAAACATTGCACTTTGCTTAGCACATTAGCCCTGCTGTTCACTCAGGCACCTAAGATATTAATCTTGAAAAGCAATTTAATTTAAATTATGAAAACTTGCAGAGTGAGTTTATTTTAAGCAGAAAGGTAAAACACTAATTACAACTTTCTTCCCTTCTCCCAAAATATAGTTAGTTCTCTGCTTAGCAAAGATCTGGTTTCTAAGTCTTCACCATGCTTGTTAAAACTTCTCAGGTAATCTTTGGCTGAGTTTGACCTATAGCATGAGGAGAAATCCGTAGAGGATTCAGAAACCAAAACTTAGAATGTAGGCTGAACAAAGTACTTGTTTTTCTTAGTGGATCAAGAAGCAGCAAACTTAACGTTTACAGTTCCTTTGAACTATGAAAAAACCAGTATCAAGTCTGCCTTCTTATTTTCAACTGAAGTGCTGGAAACATAGCTTGTACTTCTTGCCTTCAGAAAATAAAATTACCTTAGATCCTCTGATTACCATGAAAGAAAGTAAGGTCTTTTTCTGTTGTGATTATATTTTTTCTAACTTCCAAGACTCAAGAATTTAAAAGAAGATTAAACTCCACCAGCAGTGAATACCCAATTCTCATCAGAACATTAGGAAAAATTAGATTTGTGCATGGGCAATAAATCCTCTTGTGCCCAATGTATATGTGAAGGAAGTGCAATACCAATTATTTTTATTGTAGATGTGTGAGTAGTTTATTTGAACATTCAGAAGAGATTATTTTCCATAGAAAAGGTCATAGCTTATATGAAAAAGACAAAAGGCCTGCTTGCAATCTGTAGAAGTACAGCAGTGACTCATGAATTCTGCAGTTATTGCTGGTTGTTGCACACTGATCTCAGAGCACAAACAGCCTGCTCACTGAGTTTTGGTTAGTTTCTATCTATCTGCAGTCACTCTGGCTCACAAAATGGGCGGGTGTGCAGGGTAGTGGATTACATTACATTAATATTACACCCAAGAGTCAGCAGTTGTGATTTGGTTTCTGACTTTGCTATGGCTGCTTTTGACAGATCATCTGCCCACCTTTTCCATGCTTTCATCTTACATCCTGACTGGTTTACTCAGAAGAGAAACACCTTCTAGAGCAGACACGGCATCTGCATTATATCTAATGCAAACAGGATTTTAGCTCATTTAGACTGAATCATCAAATGGTTATTTACACTCTTTGTTTTAAAAAAAAAAAAAAAAAAAA
>NW_024962261.1:3820488-3887070 GCF_019238085.1 Lagopus leucura | reverse complement strand
TTTTTTTTTTTTTTTTTTTTTTTTTTTTTTTTTTTTTTTTTGTAATCCTTCATATTGTCATAATTTGTGGTGTTTTTGCAAACCCATATTAGAATTTGAGCAGAATTTTTAAAACATATTTTCTAAATTTTCTTTACCTTTGCTTCAGGACACTTTGTTGTGGAGAAAAGCTTGAAAATAACTTTTTCACCAATTTAAACAGCAAACAGCATTTCATTTCTAGTGTTTATGTTTGCTATGTAAACAAAAATTTCTGTCTTTGAATGAAATTGATATCTGTTAACTTTCTTGTCTTTTCTGTGGTCAGTGTTGAATAGAACATGTGCATCTAGAAAGAGGGCTTCTTCCAAAATTTTTTTTCACATTTATCTCATCTGCTCCAACATTGTTTTTCTGTTTGTAATCTGATCTAATGAAAGACCAACAGTTTATTCTAACCATAAGCAGACAAAACAGCTGAGAAAAAGCTGTAGTAACTACTTCCAAGACAAAATAAGGACTCATAAATAGTAACAAGTCTTGTTAATGACTAGGGAGATTTTGCTTTTTCCACTAAAAAAAAGTATGTAGTTCTTAATAGTGATAGGAAAAAATCTTTTATATTGCTAATCTTCACTTGCCACAAATAGCTTGGCAAGAGGAGAATACTGCAGATAAAGAGGTAATTATGCATTTTTGAGAAACATAATGTAAAAGACAGAGTTATGTTTGGAAAGAAACCATAGGTTAATGGGTATTAACTCGCTTCAAGCAGCAGGGATCCAACGTGCAGATGAATTACTCCATGTACTGCACTGCATTATCACCATCAAACTGCTGCAAGTCAGCAGGTTGGTAGGTTCATAGTCACATTACTGCTGACCTATTCCACAAACACCTGGATGACCCTCAGTTAAGGCAATACATTTGTGTTATGTGCATCCTAACTGGAAATAGAAGAAAGAAAAAGTCTTCAGTTCACTGAGATGGAATGATAAAAGAAACAATTCCATGCTGTTCAACATCCATGTTGCTCTTCCCTGTATTTTTTTTTTTTTTTTCCTTGTTCTGCTATTTTTCTTCAGCTGACAGTATTCAAAGAAAAGGCTTAGGGATTTTTGTCGTAGCCTATTGACATTTTCTGTTCTCTAATTCTTAATATTCAGTTTGCTTGTTTAATGTCTGCTGAGCATTGAGATGACATTTTCATAGAATTATCTATTTAAACTCCAAAATCTATTTCATTATTAATAATAGATAGTTCAGATCCCATCACTGTGTGTGAAATTTGGATTTTGCCCGTGTAATTGATTTTGTATTACCAAGATTGCATTTAATTTTCTCTTTTATCACTCAATCAGAATCATAAGATCTTTCTGCCAGTTTTGTTGGCAGCTTATAATTTGCTCATGATGGTAACCAACATTTTTTCTTCACATCAATTTTGATAATGATTTTTTGGACAACAGTGAACTCCCGTCTTTAGAAGAACAAATGTGAGGCAAATAGATTTGCTTGCCATAAAGTCTTCCAGACTTTAAATATTGCTTTGGACCTCTCCTCTTTCTTTTCTTTTTTCACTTGTTACTTTTTCCTTTCATTTTTTTCCTTTTTTTTTTTTTTTTTTCCTCTGGGTAATTATCTTGGTATAGAGCTATGCCATCTGTATCATCACTGAAAAACTTCTCGTGGCATAATTGATAAAATTTACTTTATGTCTTAAAATACTGTTTTTTATTGTTGTTGCTCTTTTTGTTTGTGAAATAGCAGATTTTGAACTTTTTACAATATTCTTTAGAAATAAAAGTTTAGAGATGAATTAATTAGTTTAGCAAGATTAGTAGAATACTGGAGCTGTTTTCTGTGAGTTTGACTTGAAATTAGAAATGGCTGTTCAAGATGCAGTTTGATATTTCCAAGAAATTATTTATGTTATACATTTCTTTTATGCATTTCTTGCAGTAGAAGGGAATGGAGATCAGAGGTAGTAATCCTTTTTAAGTTCGATGTCCTATATTCTAAAAGATTTCTGAATTTCTTTTTCTTTCTCCTCTTTTTTTTTAATAAAGATATTTTCTGAGTGACATGAAAACAACAGTGAGGAAGTCCGAGGATGTGTGCTGTAAACCTTATCAAACTATACTATGAGAGTTTTCTGTCTTTGAAGATTTCTAAACATGCAGGAAATAGACATAGATTCTCAGCTGGGATGAAAATTGAACCCCCTGCAATACACTTTAGTGTTCAGAGGCAGTGATTTGTGTCTGCATCAAAGCTTGTGGTAAATGCCTTCTTCCACTGAACACATATCTGCTACTTGTCTGTGAAGATATCACAGTGTTAGGGATCTTCTGTAGAAAGGAGATTCTTGCTCTGTGCTTCACAGAGTGCTTCAGAAAACTCCACTGAGACACAGTGGTAATGGCTGATAAGTGCAGTTATTTGTGGGAGAAGGTACCTGATTTTTGGATGAAATCAAGGATGATCTGTATTAGTAAAAATGTTCCAAAGAGCAGGAGTAGGTAGGAGGCAGTTCAGTGAAATTCTGAAACTTGGAAACTATAAATGACAGATGGTGGAAAAGGAACAATAATAAGCTATGCTTCTGTGACTGCCTTCAGCAACTATTTAGATTATACTGAAAGCAGCAAAAATAGTCTTGTTGGTGGAAAAGTCTTGCTGATGTGATTTCCTAGCTGATAATACTTGCAGAAAGCTCACCATGTGAGAAGGACAAATAAAAGGTACAAAGACGCAATGCAACAAGCAGCTGGCCACTTGTTTAAAGAAGACAAAGCCTTCAGAAATTCATACTTTTAAGATACTCAAGCAAAGTATTGTATGACATTCTAGTTTTTAGCTGAGGTAGAAATATCAGGGACACCCATCCAAAACTAGCTGGGCCTTTCCTGCGGTGTTAAGGATCTACGATACTGGTCACGATAGGGCCAGGGACAAATCACTGGACATTCACACCAATATGGTGAACAGCAAAATGGCGTTTATTACAAGTGAACTCTAGCTTATATCCCCTATGTGCTTTGTCTACACCCCCAAAGCATGCGTCATACATCCATCACAGAGCAAGGGATGTCCTGCCGCGTCACATCCCGATGTCGCCTTGTTAATGCCTACTCCTGGCACGTCACATCCCGATCTCGACGCCAGGCGCCTAGTACAATATCTGCAACACTTTCCAATGCTAACAATTATTGAATTGAATATTACCTTCTTCTGAACCTCTTTTTCATCTTTTCCATTTCCTCTGCTCCAAAGTTGCTAAGATTACAAGTGTGCATAGTATTGTTAGGGAGCAGGTATAAAGGCAGAAGTCAAATGTATTTCCCACTACTGGGAGTTACTGATTTATATTTGTGCCACAGCACACTTTTTTTTGTCTGCCCACCCTGCTGGATTTAAATTTACATTCATCAACCTTTCCAGCACAAACCCTTTCCTTCCTTCTCATCTACTAAATCACATTTTTTATGCATCCGGATGATGTTCTGAAACTAGCCAAAGAGAAACAGCAATGGACAAGCAATAAAGAAGCTACCGGTCACCAGTCACTTACCTATAGGTGATTTAGTTAGCAACACTACCATGTAAAAATCTCTAAAATACATATGTATTCTGCACGTCATCATATAAAAATATTATTTTGTATACAGCACATTTACATAGAAGCATAACTCACAATGGAAATATTTGTTCTGCAACATCATGACATTGTCTGTTACTGTTCATCCTGTTTAAGGGTTGCTCCATAGGTATGCCTTCTCCTTTTTGCCTTTTTACTTAAGAACACAGGGGTTGCTTTCAGATCAAACAAGTCTGGTCATAGTAATGTAAATGTTCTTTGGATAAGACTACAGAGTAAAACAAAACACTGTCTCTGACAATAAATCAATTTACATTCATAGTGCACTAACTCTCAGCTGTATGAAAAGAGAAATGCTCAGAACAAAGATACTCCTCTGGGTTTGCAAATACTGTGTTCCTGCAATTGTACGTATTTAAGAAAGTATCTATTTTCTAAGTTCTTTCTAAAAACAATATCCAGACTTTTAACCTCCCGATTATGGCATATAATCCCAGCTGACATTTTTAGAATGGAAATTTGTGACTGGTTTTGAATAGTTTTTATTCCTCAAAACATTTAAATATTCAAAAGAGTAAAGCTACTGAATGGAAATTTTGCAGTTTTCCAGAAACACAGTATACAGTGAACATAAAAACTGTTTTATTTTGGTAATAATAATAATAATAATAATAATAATAAAATAAAAATAAAAATTATAATTGATATTTTTGCAATAATAATAATAATAATAATAATTCAATTATTATTATATTATTATAATAATAATAATTCAAATGTTCAATTGATAATTGATGTCCTACTTGTCCATCTTCCCAAAGAGAGTTTTCTGCTGATTGATATTTTAAAATGATAAATTCCTTTCTCCTCATTAATACTGTGCTGAGAAAACACTAGTTCAGCTGTTTTGGAATTTAATGAAATTTAATACATACTAATTTGTTATCATATATCTGTGTAAAATAGGCTTACTACAGAAAATGAGTTTTAAATTAGTTATAAACAAAGTGAAATAATTTAAAATCATTAGGAATAACTGTCTGGCAAAGCATAACTGTGGCAATTTCACAACAGGATTTCAGATGAAGCATGCTCTTTCTGGCTGATAGATTCTTTTTGTTCTCAGCATGAAATCTCAGGTGGTGAACTATTATTGTGTTGTGGTTTAACCCAGCAGGTGGCTGAGCTCCACACAGGGTTCACTTACTCCCTGCCTTCTCAGTCTGTTGGGGAAGAGAAAAGGAAAAAATAACAAAGTAGAACACTTGGGTTTAAATAGAACAGAAAAGGAAAAGGATAATAGTTTACACTATATAATTATATACAAACATATATAACAAGTGATGCACAAGTAATAATTCGCCACCCCTGACCAATGCCCAGTTAAGGCCCTTGAGCAGCAGAAGAGAGCAAGAAGAACTCTCATGCCCTGCAGCTCTCCTTCTGCATGTTGTTATATGGTATGGAATATCCTTTTGGCCATTTCAGGTCAGCTGCCCTAATTCTGTTCCCTCCCAGCTCCTTGGGCCCTTCACTGAGGATGGCCGTGGCTCTGTACAGTACTGCTTAACAGCAACTATAAACACTGATGTGCTATCAAGAGTGTTTTTCTCCTGGAACCAAAACATAGCATAACTCTGAAGAAAAGAATTCCATCACAACTGAAGCTAAGACAGTAATTGAATACACAACTAAAATTAAAATATCACACAACATTGTTTAGAGTGGAGAAAGGTGAGAGATGCGTGTTTCCAGTACTGCAATTAAATTCAGAAGAAAGGGTAAAATGAATGTGTCACAGGTATGTATTGAGTGTCAGAATATTTCATATCCTGGTCAGCGTTTCCACATTTTCTAGATAGAACTTACAGTCTGAAATAAGGGAACAAGTAACAGGTTGCCCAGTGAGGTTGTGAATGCCCTGTCCTGGGAAGCATTCAAGGCCAGGCTAGATGTGAGCAACCTGGTCTAAAGGTAGGTGTCCTTGCCAATAGCAGGGGGACTGGAGCTAGATGATCTTAAAGGTCTTTTCTAATTCAAATCATTCTATAATTGGATGATTCTATAAGGTATTTCTGTTTTCAATCCTTTTGTTCCTCTTTCCTATACGTTTAACAGTGACATCCCAGCTCCTCTTCGGACTTGAACCAAAGTAACTGCAGTTACCTCTAAAGATAATTCTAGCTATTTGGACACAAATAGACCTGATAATTTTCTGTACTTTTAGTGAATGGAGAACCACTGAGATTTGTCATGAATTTGAAGCACATTATCCACTACAGCAGAAGCATTTCTTCCCCCTGATATATCGACATTTTGTCTAAGATCCTGCTGTTTGTAAAGCGATTGGAATATTGGCTGAGAATTGTGCAATACCCCTTTTGGTATGCTTGGACAAATTCTTGTCCAGCCTTTTACTAATGGATTCAAAAATTGTAGGTGGATATTTGGATTTGGAAACTTTTTTTTTTTTTTTTTTTTTAATTCAGCATGTGTTTGTTTTAATAAGCAGATAACTCTGGAACACCAGAGGCATTTCTGCTTTACCTTCTGCTTTATTGTCTTCTTGAGGTAGGTACAGATTTGCAGTACAGCATGATTTGTCATCTCTTACTGCTTAATTAACCTTTAGTGTTGTGGCGTTTCCCAGATTGCCTGCAGAATTGTTTTAGAAGAATGTGTCTGTGTAGATAGGCAGTGTCAAATATAGCAGCTTTCTATTTAAAGTATTGTTACTTGCTGGCGCTAAAGACATTATTCTTTTGAATAGAGGATGATGAGACTCCTACATCCAAACTTGCTGCCAGCTTACTTCATTCTCCTGCTTTGAGCATACAAAAGCAATGCATGATTTATTTGTCTTTTTGAAATATCAAATCAAACTTACCCTTGGGAAACAGCAAAACAACTCTCAGTGTTTGCTTATCTATTTCATACTTACTAAGTGGCTGCTTACTGTTTTGGGGTATCTAATACTGTTCCGTACTACTCAATATTGATGTTCTCTTAATGAGGGAGAATGTGACGTACCATCTATTGTTATTGTAGTGATTAGAAAAGTTTTCTAAAGAAAAAAAATTTGAAAAGTTTCTTAATCCTCACCTGCTGGAAAGGGTAATTTCATTTACTAAAACAGAATGGATTGAAAGCCTTGGTAATTAAAATTTAATCCCAAAACTTTTTACAAGAACTAATTTTAAAATCGTTCGCATGATTTTTAAACAGCACATTTTTCTTAGGTTTCTGAGTATTTAGGATCCTACAGTCACTGTGCCCTTAATAACCTCAAAGTCATTTTAACCTTTGTATTTTTCTTTGGCCCATTGCTCTTAATGCCTTCTGCCTATAATCTGGGATGCAAAAAGTGATTTTTTTTTCATTGTTCTGAAACCAAAACTTCTGCAAAAACAGGGCAAAAATTCATGGAAGTTCATTCACTGAGACAACTGATAGCTTAGAAAAAATGTTAGACACTTTTGCCTTTGAAACTTCTGATGCAAACAAGTGGGGGGAAGAATATATGTTGAAAATATCCTGGAAATACATTCATGAAATAACATTCTTCTGATATTCCTATGAAACTGTGCTTGGACCAGACAGTAAAGTTTTAATCGCCCTTATAAGAAAAGCTGCCTTATTTAAACAAAGCAATGTTTCACATCTTTTCAGCTTAAAGCAGATAATATACAATGATTTACATCCTCAGTTCTTAGAATAAAGAGAAATGAAACTGTGTTGAAAAAATTTTCAATAGTTAAAGAAATTAAAATTCTCAAGTAAGAAAGATGTATGAATTTAGGACAGATAATATATTAAGGAAAGAGTTCATTGCAAACTGGTGGCAATGTTTAAAACAATAAACTGTACCAATAAGATCTGATGAAAAGCAGTGCCGAGAAGTAAAATGATTTTGTGGAAGATAATGAATAAGGGTTTCATACAAATAAGATATAAGGTCTCAACATTCAGAGGGTATTTATTTCAGCACACATAAGAAAGAACAGGCTTGTTCCTAAAATAGTTATGCTTGATTTACAAACTTTAATGTCCTTTTTTTCTTTTTCTTTTAAGGAGCATGGGTCTTATGACTTGAGATTTTTTTACATTCTTTTGTAAGTATCTGATATTTTTTTGCAAAGATTTTTCAAAATTATTACATTTTTTTTCTCAACTCGCAATTTTTTGTTTTCAAATTAATTTCATAGCAGTGAGTAGTAATACATAATCAATGCTATTTTTAAAAAGAAATATTCAGTGTATAACTGATACATTGACATAAATCAACACCAAGTAACAGTAGCCTTAAAGATTTCTTAAAAAACACTGTGGAAAATCCAGTCAAATAATGGAATATCTATGTCAACTCACAGTATCACCAAAATAGTATTTTGCAGTTGATGTTCTCTGTTTTGTACATGTACAGATGCAAAGAAGCAAGGCTATATAGAGCCTCTCTATACTAACAGATTTGAATGAAAATCATATTTCTCCAAATTAAAATTGTGGAAAATTCTTTTTCTTGTTTACCAACTTTCCACCTAGTAATCAGGCAGGGACCCAAAAATAAATTATGCAAGGTCTGTCTGTAGATAGAGGCACCTTTTTCTGACTTAAGTGCAGTGCAGCTCTAAAGGCTGATGACCATCAAGCATTGCTATTCACCTTGGCCATTTTTGCTGTTTGAGAAAGCAGGAAAGAGAAGGATCTGAGTATGATGTACTTTTGAATACATTTTGTTGACACACCCTGTTTTGGATAGACCTTTTTCCTGCCTTGTATTTTTAAGGCTTGTGTATTATTTTCACACTGGAGTTGAAATATTGTTTTGCAAATTGTGCAACTAGATTTTCAAAACTTTTTTTTTTTCTCCTAGTGTATTATTGTGTGATGTGAATATCTTTTGCCAGTTGCATTATCCTTTAACTTAAAAAAGGCTTAGTGTGCAATGAGGCTGAAACGCCTCACTGCACCACTGTGCTAGTGAGCACTCACTGCTGGTACTTTTCTTGCTCCTTGTTTGTTAGCATCAGCCATGCCAGTAACTATGTACACATGTAGATTTCCTTGTTTCTTTCCTGACTCTCCATTTAACAGTCCGTGAAGGTCCATGTGGTCTACAACACTGACATTCTGCACTGCGTTACACAACATTACTTAAGTATGATCTGAGTAATGTAGCTACTGTATATTGTTTGAGAGGTCTGCATGTGTGGTAAGGACACTAGTGAGTTATGACTGGTGAAGGAATCTGTTATTCAAAGAATTAACAAGTCTTTCACTACAGAAGAGAAAACACTATATACTCTTTGATCAGTACCAGCTGAAGTTGTATATCAGCCACAGGGCAGAGCCAGTATTTTTAGAAGGCTCTGTGATCTATCACTTTCCTTGTGCTTTGAAAGCAATACAAAATGCTGTTGTTATTTAACAATCAAAGTTAACCTTGTTGTTCTCTGTTGTATGAACGTAAGCCCAAAGCACAGGAATCGCTTTTCGTTCATTTTGATTTAAATTCATGATCTAGTAACAATCAGTACAGAAATTAAAATGCAAAGAGAGAGGCTCTTAAGAACTGTTTTTTAGGTAAGATGTTACTGAAACTCACCAGAAAACAGATTTTTTAAAGCATTCCTCTAAGATTTACATAATGTCTTATAACCAACAAAAGGTTTTAATATTTCAAGTTGGCTATTCAGGTTTAAGCATGGCTTTACAAGCTTTAAAAAAAATAAAAATAAACAGAAAAAATAGAAGAAATGAATTCCCAGTATTGAGTTTTTCCTTTTTCACTGAGGGATTATTTTAATGCAGCTGCTTTGCTTGTAGCCTTTCGCTGAATGGCAGTGGAAGGAGAATCAGAGAAGACATAGCAGGCAAGCTCCCACCAGCGAACACTCTCCAGACTCTGATGTGAAACCCTAGATTCCCTCTTTAAAAGAGAAGCACAAGATTTCAGCCTCATGATCAATGGGTTAATGTCATTTTAAGCAGCACATATACTATCCCCATCACACATACTCCTTACATCTATATTACTTCTGGGGAAGATTTCAGTGCCCCAGGAGAAAGTGTCAGAAGTTCTTGTATTCTCCTGTTAGGAACACATGCCCTTGACTTCTGTGGTTGGGCGAGCAGTATACACTTCACCCCTCTTTCCCTCCATTCATAGGCAGGCTTGGAAGTTGATGGAGCACAACCTGTAGCTATGCCGTTAGAGGGGACTTCCTGGCCACACTGAGATGGATTCTTCCTAACTTTTTTCCAGGGATGTCCCCTCCAGAAAGTAAGCCTTTCTACTGAAGTTTCTTTTAGCATATATTTCAAGACTAATCCTTCCATGACCTTCTGTAAAAGATTTCCTACATAAGTTTCCCCTGGAAAAAAATCAGGGATCTTTTCCCAGACTCTGTTAGTGCTTTTTGAAAGAGGCTTTTTCCATAAGAAAAGGACTTTTTGCATCCATATTGTCATTGTATCCTGTATGCACTGCCTCTTTTACATTTCTACTTTAAAAAAAAAATTACTTTGAAAAACTTTCACTTTATGAAAGTCTTCATATCTTCACCTTTCATTACATGTTAGAAATTTTGTAAGACCACATAAATCATCAAATAAGTTTGGGAACAGCAGTTGTTGGCATGAATACTTTTGAGCCCAATTCAAAGGAGAAAAACACCATAAAAAGTTTCCTTTGGGAAGATTATGTACCTGGGCGCCTCAGTACTAGAACTTGAATGTAAATGTGAATTTCAGCCTAGCCCCTGACCTTCAAAGAATTTCAAAGGCTTAAGAGCACTTGATCATAATTTATCCAAGAAAGCCTAATGTTTTTTCATAAACTTCACTACTACAGAACAAAAAATAAATTGGGAGGAGAGATTTATTCTACTGTTAGTCTTCTTTGATTTATCTTTCATGATATAGTGATTACGTTCCTTTTACTTTCAGTCATGTCTCTGTTTTCACGTTTAGCACTGTACATCTTGATAGATTATTTTACTTTCACTACCATCTTTATTTTCAAGTTGCTGCTTTGTAAATTAAACAGGCTTCTGAGTCCTGTACTTCTTACTTTTTACTATTATGTGCAAGTATTTTGATTGCATGGATTTCTAAGTTATATCTTACATCTGTTGTCATTTGAAGATTGATCTGAAAGCACTATCTACAGATGTAACATAAAACTGATACCAAATATAAGGAAAGTGTAGATTCTTCCTTTTCTAAAAAATGGAAAAGAACACGCTTGAAAAAAAATAACCAGCTGTCTTGATGTCTGTTCTTAGGCTTTTACAAAGATATTTTATATGATTTAGTTCCATAGCACAACGAATTACCTGATAATGAGTAAGTGCCAAATTGCACAGTGGACTCAATAATTCCAGTGCTTTATGCAAGAAGGAATTCCATGGCATATATAGAGTTGATATGAAATTACTGATTATAATTGAAAACAGGGCTGCAGTATGTTACTTTTCAGAACAATTTGTTTATATATCCTGCTGTCTTGCTGGTGAACACTATATTTCTCAAAATTGAATCATTATGCTCACATTTAAAAAAATGTCTGATTCCAGCAAAGTAGAAGTTTGACAACAAAGTCGAATTGTCAACAATTCCTCTAGGAATAAAAATGAACAGTTATACTGCAAAGACCATGTGGTTTCATAGGTTCTTATGTAATATTTTTTTAGGAGTGAATATTAATCACTGTCATTTATTCACTCAGCAGATGACCCAGGGGGTGAATTTTTGAAGAGAAACGTGCAGGACTATGGAGCATCTGTAAAGTAAGATTTAATACACCATCCTGTTGACTAACCAAGCATTATTTTTATGTCTCTCATGTAGTTTGGTTTCAATCTCAATTTAGATGGGATAAAGAAACTACAGATCACAGTATATGTTGTTCCCGTGCACACAATATAATGCCCAGGTCTATTTCCTGCCATGCCTCCATGAATTCTGCTTTCATGCAGGGCCATGTGGAGTCAAAAAAGAGCAAAAGTGTTCTCTTTGCATGAAATCAGTCAGAGCTATCAACTTGCACGTGTGAGAGCAGGATGAATTCTTACCATACCCTGCTGTGCCAATCACACAGTGAGCTGGCAGCAGTTCAGGAAGAGTTTCCTACCTGACAGATGCTGGCAATTCCTGCAGCCCCATGGCACCTCCACTTCCCGTTCCACAACTGATGCCATTCCTGACCAAGCATGTGGCTGTGGAAGTGTGCCTAGCGCTCTGCTTGGTGGCCTCAAACCTGATGAATAGAAGTGCTCATCCAGAAGCACTGTGATGTCCTTAAACCTGTTCTGTCCTGGATGTGAAAGGAGTTGCAAGAAATCTACAAGGCCAAGAGGTGGAATTCAGTCACAGCAGGGATATTATCATCTCTTTGCTCAGCCTGCATGGGCTAGATGAGTGGCCCTTCTCCAGTAGCTGAAGCCCAGCCATGGACACCACATTGGGACCTTCATGTGCCAGCTCATGGAGGTAACTGTGCTGCACAGCAATAACCAAGTGGCCCACAGGCTGCTGGGCTGACAGGACTCTCACGCTTACAGAAGGCAGGAAGTCAGCCTCATGTTCAGCCCAAGGGCCTTGAACATCCCTCCAGGGCCACACCATGACAAATGCCATTGTGGAGATCTGGGATATTCCCTACCTGCTGCTGTACACAGAGCAGAAGCTGCCCAGTACGGAGCTGGGGCAGGAGACAGTAGGTCCCTCTGAGCCCCAGGGCTGCAGCCCAGCCTTGCTGTTCTCAGCCAGGACAGGGGCCACTCATCTGGGATGCCCCACCAACCCCCAAAGAGGAGGACCCTCCTCAGCCCTACAAGAGGCTGTTCCAAGAATGACACTTGCAGGGCTCCAGCTGCTCCAGAATGAAAAAAAAAACAAAACAACTGTAACATGAAGTCTAATTCATGTTCTAACTTCTATGGAAAATTCAGAAGAATTTGAAGCTGAGGCATCTAATAGCATGGCTCTGTAAATATGCAAATCACAATGAAGGATTATTTGCAACAGTGTTATTTTAATACCTAGCCACTAAAATAATCAGTTCTACATTAAGTTTAAATAAGCTTCAGCATACATATTGTCATAGTATACTCTGACGGAAAACTCTGTATACAGTGAAAATGAGTGTACCCTCAGCAACTTTGCTGATGACACCAAGCTGAATAGTGCAGTTGACATATTAGAAGGAAAGAATGTCATCTAGAGGGATCTGGACAGACTTGAAAAGTGGGTCCAAGTGAACCTAGAGATGTTCAACAAGACCAATTGCAAGGCATTGCACTTGTGTCAGGGCAATCCCAGGAGTATGTACAGACTGAGAGAAGAGCTTAATGACAGCAGTCCTTCAGTGAAGGACCTGAGGCTCCTGGAGGATGAAAAGCTGGACATTAGACAGCAGTGTGTATTTACAGCCCAGAAGTATCCTGGGTTGCATTTCAGAGAGGAGGCCAACAGGGAGGGAGGGCGGGATTTTCTCCCTCTGCTCTGCCTTCATGTGGCTGCTACTGGAGTACTGCTTTCAGCTCTGGGATCCTCAGAACAAGAAAGACTCAGAGAAGTTGGACCAGGTCAAGAGGAGGGCAATGAAGATGGTTGGAATGCTAGAGTTGGGACTGTTCAGCCTGGAGAAGATGAGGCTCCTCATTGTAGCCTTCCAGTACCTAAAGGAAGCTTATGAACAGGAGAGACTCACTTTTTACATGATCTAATAGTGGTATTACAAGGGGGAATGGCTTTAAAGAAAAAGAGAAGGAATTCAGGTTAGATTTTAAGAAGAAATTCTTTATTCAGAGAGTAGTGAGGCCCTGGCAAAGGCTGCCCAGAAAAGATGTGGGTGTCCCATCCATGAAGGAAGGTATTCAAAACCACGTTGGATGGGGCCCTGGGCAGCCCCATCTAGTGGGTGGCAATCACTCCAGGGCAGGAGGTTGGAATTGAGTGGGCTTTAAGATCCCTTCCAAACTAAGTCATTCTATGAAGGAGTTGCTCAAAAGCAATTATTTACACAAATGTGTATTTGTTTGTTTGTTTGTTTTCAGGATTACTATGTTTCTAAAGCAAAAACTTTGTGTACTATATGTGCTATTTTACAGTAAAAAGCCTAGTAGGCAAAGCTGCTAGCTTAAGTTCAGTCAATTTAGGTGAATTTTGAGAAATGAATAATGATATTTGCTTAATTGAAATTATAATGACTGAATATAGATGAGAAGGAAGAAGGAAAGCAAACTACAGTTAAAATTAAATACAAAATCTAGATGATTAATGGAATCATCTGGAATGATAATTGAACAAAACAAATATCCTGAAACACAGGAGATTGCTAGTCTCAAGCAATATTAAAGTGACCACTGAGTGCTCATGACACAGAGTATACCGGATCACTAATAATACTATCTATACTAAATCTTATGAACAAAGTAGGAAAAAACAAACAGCTGAGGTATCTAATTTACAGAAGATGAAAAATAGGTGGTTAATAGAATTTATGTGCTTTTCTAGAAAAGAAATAGAGTACTTTAATCAGCCACCATTTCACTTGCATTTCCCCACACTGAGGCTGAAGGAAGATGTTACATTCTAATCATGCACCACTGTTCGAAGTGAACCTATTTCAACATGAGCTTACACTGAGGATAAAAACAGAACACTGTAGAAAGATTAGAGAGCATCTCTCCCCTTTTTATTCCCCGTTCCTCTCCTGACATGCTCACTGGCTCTTAACCTGATGGGAGATTTCAGCCACCTAGATGTTTGCTGGAAATGCAAGTTGGCTACATGCAATCCAGGAGACTCTTGGAGTGTGTTGAGGATACCTTCCTGATTCAGGTTGACTTCAGGATAAGTTCTTGATCAGCCAAGAGCTCATGGAAAATCACAAATGGAAGAAGAAAGTCTACAGAATGTAGAAAAAGACTATGGTCACCTGGAAGGAATGTAGGAACACTGTCAGGGCATGCAGGAATTTAATAAGGAAGATGAAAGACCACTTGGAAGTAACTCTGGAGACTAGGCCCAGTCTTGTTCAATATCTTCATCAATGACTTGGTTGAAGTGATAGAGGGCACTTTCAGCAAATTTGCTGATGATACAAACCTGGGAGGAGTGGCTGGCAAACCAGAAGGCTCTGTTGCAATTCAGTGAGTCCTGGAAAGGCTGCGAGTTGAGCAAGAAGGAACCTGATGAGGTTCAGCAAGGGCACTTGTTGAGTCCTACACCCAGGGAGGAATCACTGCACAGATCAGTACAGGTTAGGGGATAACCGGCTGGGAAGGGGTTCTGTGGAGAAGGATTTGGGTGTCCTGGTGGATAGGTTGGCCATGAGCCAGCGTGTCCTTGTGGCCAAGAAGGCCAATGGTATCCTGGGATGCATTAAAAAGAACGTGGCCAGAAAGTGGAGGGAGGTGATCCTTCTCTTCTACTCTGCTCCTGGAAGGGCATAGATTGAGTACTGTGTCAATTTTGGTCTCCTCTATTAATGAAATAAAAATCATCTGGAAAGATAGGGGCTTGGAGCATCTCCCTTATGAGAGAAGGCCTGAGGCACTTCATCCCTCAGGAGAGGAGAAGGCTGAGCAGGATCTTATCAATATTTATAAACACCTGAAGGGCAGGTGTCAAGAGCATGAGTCCAGGCTCTTTTAAGTGGTGCCCAGCAACAGGACAAATGACAACAGTCACAAATTGGAACACAGGAAGCTCCATCTAAATGTGAGAATGTACATCTGTACTTAGAAAATGACAGAGCACTGCAGCAGACTTCCCAGAAAAGCTGTGGAGTCTCCTCTGGAGATATTAAATAACTGCCTCAATGCTTTCCTGTGCAACCTGGAGCTTGAGACTGCTTTAGCAGGAGTTTGGACTAGATACCTTCCCTACAGTTCTGTGATTATGTGATATTTGCTTGAGAAATGACATAATAACCTTCCTGATTTCTAAAACATCCCTCTTGCAGATTCACATTTAATTACATAGCATCAAAAATAATTACTTAGGTCTGAACTGCCTAATATGTTGAAGAATACTTTATATGAAGCTTATTATATTCTCATGATATGTCTGAACACATCTTCCTCTCAAAACTTATGTTTGTGACAAATTAGCATATTTAAGCCATTTAGCTTGAGTAAGTACATTAGTCCATCAGGAAAAGAAGATATATTAAGCTTACTTTTCTTTTTAACTTGCCCATTGAAGAGTCTTGCATACCTTTTATCTGTACTGATGGAATGCAAAGTGTTTACCTGTATAAATTATAAATCAGCAACAGGATACATAGCTGTCTTATTTTTATACTCTCAAAAGCCAAAAATTATTGAGCTGTTTATACAAAATCTTCACTGTGTATATTAAAGAAGCACTGAAATGAGAGGGAGGTAAAGTCTATTACAGAATATTCTTCAATTTTTTTTTTTTCTGTATCGTTAAGACACAAAGGAAATGTATAAAAAAGATCCCCATGTTTTTATTCATATGGCAGTAATTGCAGGTGATCTTTGAGGAAATTTCCATTCACACATTGGTAAATAAATTTGATATTCTAAACACACATTCCTAAATAAATAAATAAATAAAATGCACTGCTGCAGCTGTTGATAACTGTTGATATATGAAATAGTTGTCAAAGAACTTCTTTGGTAACTTTTCTGCTGGATAATAAAGCTATGTTCCCCAGCCCAGAATTTTCAGCACTCTTGTTTCTGGGACCAAAACAACAATAACACTCCTTATATCTGATATCAGCCTACACTTTTGAAGATGTGTGCTGTTAAGATAACTTCCTGACTCAACTGGTAAGAGAGCCAGTCCTGAAGGGTAAAGGGGTCCAAGAAGAATGGTCACTCCTCAGGAAGTCTTAAAGGTGAAGGAGTGCTTAGTGACCTTCTACTCCATCTAGTGGTGTTCCCTAGGGATCGTTATTGGGACCAGCCCTGTCTAACATATTTCTTGATCTGGATTAGGGGACTGAATACACTTTTAATAACTTTTCAGAGGACAGCATGTTGGGGGGAAGTGTCAACCTGCCTGAGGGAAGGAAGGTCCTGTAGAGAAATCTGGGCAGATTGAATTGATGTGTTGTGGCCAACTGTATGAGGTTCAATCAGAATGACCAAGTACTGGGTCTTGCACTTTGGTCACAATAAACCCATACTAAGCTACAGGCATGGAGTGAAGCAGTGGAAAGCTCTGTGGCAGAAAAGGATCTGAGGGCGTTAGCTGAGGGCTGACTGAACATGAGGCAGCAGTGTGTCCAGGTGGCCGAGCATCTTGGCTTGTATCAGAAGTAGGTGGCCAACAGGGGCATGAAAGTGATTGTTCCCCTGTACTCAGCTCTGGTGAGGCTGCATCTCAGCTGTGTTCAAGTTTGGACTGCTCACTACAAAAAAAGTAATTGAGGCCTCAGAGTTTGTCCAGAGAAAGGCAATTAAGCTGGGAAGTATCCAGAGTACAAGTCTTATGAGGAACAGCTGAGAGAACCAGGATTGTTCAGTCTGGAGAAGAGGAGGCTCAGAGGAGACCTTATCACTCACTACAGCCACCTGAAAGGAGATTGCAGAGAGGTGGGGGTCAACCTCTTCTCCCAGGTAACAGCATGAGAGGAATGGCATTAAGCTGCAACAGGAGACGTTCAGGTTAGATATTAGGTAAAATTTCTTCTCAGAAAGAGTGCTGGAGAAGTGGAGTCACTGCAGTGCAGCTTGCTTTGGTTTCTTCTTGGTTTCTTAAAACTTGGGGGTTTGACCTCGGATTGACTTTACTCCAAGTGGTTGGAGAGATACTATCATTCACTTGGTTGAATGATAATTAAAAATAAATGAAGGATGTGCCTTAGGATCTCTCTTAAGGATTTTGTAGGCTGGAGTTTGGAGTAACAAGAGGACATGGAATTTGTCAGCCACTTCTGCAGCTGCTCCAGCTGCTGATATATGATGCAGGAGTCTGATAGCATTTTCTCATACAGTTTCCATATGGACACACATCTACTGTGTTTAGTGATGAATTTAAAGTCATCCTAAGTTCTCAGGCTCAGAATGGCTAAATTTTACTTATTAGGTCTGCAGTGAGGATTCCAGTTAATTCAGCAGTTGCAAGTCCTAAACAGCACTGCAAAACAGACATTATCACTTGGCATTCTCAGTTTTCTTAGTCTTCCTCACTAAAGTTCAAAATCCTATTTTAAATGTGCAAGTAGATTTTGTGAATCTACATTTCCTCTTTTCATGATACAGTTACCAGGATGGGACTATAAAATAAATTGCTGTTTAAAAATATTAGGGTTATTTAGGATGAATCTTTTTGCTGGTATGATTCTGGTTTTAATTCCATTAGACCTGAAGGAGGTATTTTATTCATGATAGCTAGATAGCTCCAGAAAAGAAAATAGCACAAGTCATCCTCCTTCCCTCCATCATAATGACATAATAGGATATCCTTTTTCTCATTATGCCTTCTGTTGCTCTTGTGAAGAAATTTATATGACTGCAGATTCCAAGAGTGATAATGTAATAATGGGGTCTTCGTTCCTAAATCACACTTACTTTATCCAACATAAATAATTTGTGGTTATAATATTGCAGTCACATAAACCTTGAAGAGAGTAGAGAGTGAAGCAAAGCTAAAAATAGCCCTTGGCAAAGCTTGAACAGATTTTTGCCTTACTATTCAAATCATGACTATGTAAAATATTCACAGATGGGAATGAACACTAATATACAGCAAGAAATGTTTGTCCTTTTGTTACAGGACAACACTTACACAGCCAAGTAATCAAATGAATATCACAGATGTGGGATTTATCAGGGCAGAATAATAACGAGTACCAAATCTTACAAAGTAATGGTGAATCCATTGGCCCACTGTAGAATAATAAGTCCAATTTTCATGTTTGCTGATTTACTTGTAAATTCTCTGTTGAATTAATTCTGAACACTTTATGGACATTAATGCAACAAAGGAGAAGCAAGCTTTTAGGTACTACATTTTATTCCCTTTAACAAAATTGTCCCAAGGCAGTAATTGAAATAACTAAATGGAACTGTCCAATTGGGATAGGGATCATTTTTCTTTACCTTGACTATAGCTTAGTAAGTATACATTGGAAGTTCTTTTACTCCTGCCTTCCTAATGCTGTAACTAGAGTGTGGACATCATTCTTTCATAACGAGAAGAAAACTATAAATGTCGGAAGTATATCCAAATAAGACATACTAAGTAGAGAGCTGAATACTATTTGAATTGAAGTCACTAAGAATTTAATCATAAATTCATCAACTGGGCTGGTTTGGAGATGAAAATCATGATGTGTGAAAGTACTTGTCTGTTTAGTGCTATTTTTACTTCCATTTTAGTTGAGAGAGTCAAGAAGCAGTGTAATCACACTGAAAAATGTCCCAAGGAACTGTTTGTAGTCATACACCTAGAAGTGAAAATAAAATAGTGTATGATGCTACTCAGCATACCGCAAAGCATAAATTAATTTACTACATGAAGTTTGCTCATACAAACTATGTTGTTGTTGTATTGTGATAACTGTTGCAGGGAAAAAAAAAAAAAGATGATTCTCTACAGTTCTTCTCTAATGTTTCATAAAACCCTTTGATTTGATTTGCTGCTATTTTCTTGTGATTAAATTTCATTTAGCATGCAAGCAAAAGAAAATTCTACTTATAATTGCAAATCTCTATTACCAGCCACAAAATTTGAAAATATTTGGATGAAAGTTTTACACACAACTCATTTTGCTACTCAGTTTAAAGTGGAAAAGGTGTAATTCTCAGATTTTTGAATCGTTCCAAGTCACAAAAATTTACTGAGGCCTAGTCCTTGTCTCCTGAAAGGAGATCTCCTAAGAATTATGTTTGTCATCTCTTTCTTCCTGTTATGAAAAATAAATAGCCACCTATAGGTCCTGGCAATGACAAATATAGAAAACATTTTGTTTCCTTAAATAGCAGTTGAAGAACAAGACATTGTTTGAAATGCACAGTGAATTGTAACAAATGCAAGTAATACTAAGAATGGAGATCTAATCCAATGTTAAACAATTAAAAATAGGTGCATATTTTGAAATCTATTAAGGCCATAAGGTGACCAAGAGAATAAAAAACTAGTTTGCATATAAATTATAACAACAAGAATCAATAAAGCATGTCAGCTCCTTGTGTTACATTAAATTTAAAATCTACTACTACAAAAATGCAAAAGAAATGTAAATTGACTGGTAGAAAACATTCAGGAATTATAAAGTGGGTTGAAAGGTCATTCAGCTTGTATTAGGTGAATCTGTAGATAATGAGAACACATCTGTTTCATCTTCATTTTAGAAGCAAGGCACAATCTGTAAGCAATTGAAAGAAAATGAAGAATCAGAGAAAGTGATTGTAATTTCTTTGCAATATAAATAATACAAACATAATCAGCCAAATCATTTTTTAATGAATATCTATCCTGTATAAAAATATATGTTTTATTATGAAGGATGGAAGTAGCATGTCATAATATATTTTCTAACTAAGGAAGAATGTTGTTTTCTTACCAGTATGGAGCCAGATAAATAAGTGGCTCGTATGATGTTGAGTGCATTAGCAGAGACAGAATGGGAAGTGTTGTTCCTTTGGCACTTATAATTTATTCTTTTCTTAAACAAATAAACAAATTGCTGAAATTCTTCCAAATTAATATTAACAGAAGTGAAAGTGAAAATTAAAAGTATAGTTCTACCATGTTTGTGATTTCTTGTTTGACACAGATCAGTTTGAATCAGAGATAGCCAGAGCTAGGAGTATAAGCTCTACCACTTCAGCCGAAGGGACAGGTATTGCCAGCTGAAACTCTATATTGGGATTTTGAGACTGTTTTTAACACTGTTAGCTTATAATGACGAGGAAAAAATAAAAAATCTCAGAAACATTGAATCTTAGATTTTCAAAGAGAGTTAGATTATGAGTTCACCCTGTCATTGAATCAATGCCAAAAAATGCCATACTATTTTAAACTGTAGTCCAATTTCTTAGGAAATGTTGGTGTATTATTTGGTTAATCATTCATGCATTTTGTTTGCTAATGAAACTCTTCAAGGTGGTTTTAAAAAATAATTTATCTGAGGAAAAAAAAGATGATTGGTATCTTATTTCAAGTGGTGGTATAATTTAATATTTTCAATACATACTAATGAAACTTATGCCTTTGGCAATGTCTATAATTTTCATTCATTATCTCTAATCTAGCAGTAATATAACAGATGTGATTTATTCAGTGGAAATAAAGATGTTATGTAGATTATATTGAAAGTAGCTATATATCATATTATTATCTATTTTCCTTATTGTATGTGGTGTTTCATTAACTTTGAAAATAGAGAAATGTAAGTGATGTTAGAGCATACCAATGTTTTGGAGCTTGATGATCCTTGAAGTCACTTCCAACCCAAGCCACTCTATGATTCTATGATTCTATGACTCTATGATTCTATTATTTAATATGCATTTTAACATTATGAAGACTGAGATAGGCTTTTGCTTATTGTTATTTCTTTTTCCTTATGCAGATTGTCACTAGCAAAAAGTGTAAATAAATAGCACTGCACTAGAGGTGGCATTTATTATTGTTATGTGTTTTACTGAAGTTAAGGAAGTGGTGCTCTATATTTCTTGACATTCTTCTCTCCTCAGTCTTGGCCATAAAACCAGCCAACAACCTGAAATAACAGGAACGTCCTTATGTCATTTATGAAACAAAAAGGGCCAGCAGCATTAATGCAGAGCAAACCAAGAGGAGCAGTTAAATAGGTTTCCACCAGATGTAGCACCAAAGACTTTCAGAACTCTCTCCAGAGTTGTTCAGAAGCTGGGCTTTACTTTTATGTTAATACAGCTGATTCATGACATGCAACTCTGGTAGAAAAGTCTCTTCATCAAATACTCACAGCATGGGTGACCAACCTGTCAGCTTGCCTGGACCTCACTGAGTGAAGAGGAATTGTCTTGGACAGGTTGCTCCAAAAGTAGTGCCTACTATTTATTTCCATTATTTTCATGAAAACAACAGATACAAAGAACACTATTCAATAGGGCAAGTTCTCAGCCACAGAATCATATTTTTAATCATAGTCATCACTATTAACTACATCACTATTAACTATGCATTTCTGTCAGCTGCTCACATAACAGTCTCCATCAGTGAAAATATCCCACTGTCACTGTTGCCACTGCTGAAACATACCTCACACCACATTAGTGCTCATACGCACTGTTTAGGCACCATTGTTGTTCAGCAAGCATTGAAAACAGCAGAAAAACAGAAAAAAAAGTTTAAGAATATGAGCAAATGTCTGGTGGGTGAAATCTAAGATTCATCTAGCTTTACACAGGGACCATTCCTGCTCCAGGGTAAGAAGATAAATAAATGAGAAAAAATGTGTGATTTTAGTCTGTCATTGGCAAGCCAAAAATTATAGATAGTTCATTGTTAATAGCTGCAGATAAGCATACTTTCCATGAATGTGACTAGTCTGGTTCTTAAAATCATTTATTCAAACCACTCCTACCAGGCTAAGGGCTGGTGGAATGCCTGGGAAGGTGATTCAAGGACTGTTTCAACATTATTTACTCTGAAAGCAGTAGCTGCAGCGTGTGCGCAATGCTTGCAATGCCAGACTATGTATTTCCACCTGAGGTCTTCTGTGAATAATGTTTTCACAACTGAAGAAGAAAATAATACAAGTGGAAGATTCTGAGATGTGATAAGGAACATCTCAACTCTCTAGAGCGAGTGCACACACACAGAATGATGGAATTGTTCACTCTCAAAACGGTTATTTAATTTAAAACTACTCACTTATATGTGACAATTTGCTTTGGAGAAGTTATATTTGTAAATTATATAATCGTAAAATAAAGGAATACAAAGTTTATTTTCTCACTAGTATCATTGTGGACAGTGTCATCATTGAGAACACACATCTTAAAAAGAGAATAGAATAGCTTTGATGCATAGAATAAAATAATAGCTATTTAAACATAAACACATATTTTTGTTGGTGTTGTTGTTGTTCTATGTATTAGTTAATTTTAGCTTCTATAATTCATTTCTTTAAGCTTTGGAGAGTTGTAGGTATGCACCTTTGAATGCCAGTGAATAAAATGTTAGATTATATTGGATTTTAAGTGGCAAGTGTTCCATGTAATGAATCCAAGAAATGAAATCTGTGCCTTTTACTTGGAGCAGTTTGTAGAAAAAAATCAAAATCCAATTAGATTTATTCTATCCTTACATTAATTCATCCATCTTGATCATTTTGTTTTACTAGGAGTCTTGTGATGCAGAATCATTTTTAAAGCACAGTCTGTAACCCCCTTAAATATTCTAACCACAGAAATCTTTCTTTTATAGCCCCTTATTTTACAGCCAGACAACAACTACTGTAACAATGTGTGGATTATTATTGGAGGGGATGAAAAGACAAAGTAATTACAGTTAATAGCTTCACTTGCCCAGTAAACTGTTGTGCGTACTGGGTACTCATTACAAAATTAAAAGCCCTTTACACTGAAAGTAATTCTTCCCTAATATAAGTGGATAGTGAAAGACATTGCATGTGAGAATTGCAGCTGGTATTATTAAAGTGATACAACAGTGCTGTTTGGTGGTGTGGCTCCCCCAGCATTTTGGAAACTGCAGTAAATGATTTGTTCAACTCAACCTTTAATAAAGAGTGGTAAATATAGAGAGCAGTGTCTGATTATATTATAGTGATTTACATAGTGGAAAACTCATGAGTTTGCTATTTAGGTATGAAAGTTAAGTAGAAAATATAAAGAGTACTTAGGGAACAGGTATAAAATAGAAGATTTCACTGATGCTGGTCTAGGACTAAAAAGAAGGACATAACTTGTCATTGCTATTTCATTAACTTATTAAATAAAGGAAGAAGAAAAAAAAATCTCATCATATCAGCATTACTAGTTTATATACATTTCTCAGTTCATCTTGTGCACTGACACTGCAGTATTCTCATTTGTGACAAGAGAAACTGGAGCTCTAACATTCTCTCACCTTCAACTATACAGGTAGACTTAAACAAAAAATATCTAACCAGAAATCAAACTATTTCTTTATAATTTTTAAGTCAGTTTTCCAGACTTAAAGACCTGCTAGGGCTCCTCCAAAATTAATGTTTCTGTTCTGTTATATGGGCTCATGATGTCAGCAGTGGATGTTGATGGATGATAGTAGAAGTTGAACCTTCTCACCAGTATTCAATTACATTTTGTTGCTGTGTGACAGATGGCAGTGGAGGGACAGTCTGATGAAATGGTGTCTGACATGGAAGTGGAGATGAAGCAAAAATGTGTCACTGAATTCCTCCATGCAGATGTCTAAGTCAAGATGACTATGTAGACTTTTACAAGCCTGATATGCAGGTTCTTGTTCATCACTGGTGAAAATGCATAACTGTGGGTTGTGACTGTGCTGAAAAATAATGTTCTGTAGATGGTAATTTGCTTTATCAAATAATGTTATTGTGTTCTTTATATCTGTTGTAGTTTCGTCATGGTTTTATGATTTTGGTTATCAGTATTCCACATCATAACATCATGTATTGCATTGGGAGTTAAATAGTTAATGCTCCAGTTCTGTGGATCATCAAAAGTTCCAGGTGCCTGGATCTCAGAAGAACTATTACATACCCCAGAGGACTTTGCTTTGCTGTGCTTCCGCTTTCCATTCAGTGGGAAAGATAAAACTATTCATTTATCACAAGACTTCTTTTTTCTCTCCCTGCTCATCCTGGTTAGAAGTCTCTCCTTCAGCATTAGAGTAAGGCCTTTGTTTTTTTGGACACACTCTCTTTTATTTGATTTATTTGCTTCAATTCCAATTATACTGTATTATGTTGTACTATATTGTATTATCTTGCATTCTGATATCTTTTTTCATAAAATAACTTTCCTCCTCAAATCACTGCCACTGTTTTCTTTTTAGGCCCGTCTTTTCTCTTTTCCCCTTTCCCTTTTCCCAAGGTGAGAGTCAATGGGTCTCTCTGCCTCATTAGCCGTGGAAGCTGGCCAAACCAGCTCGTAAACCACTGTCAAGTTTCTATGGAAATAAATAGAAGGAATTATTTTCAGAGCAACCTATATATAAATGTCCTTATAATAGAGACAATTTTTTGAGAATAACAGCAAAGGATACAATTTTGTACATATATATATACATACACACATACATATATGTATTTTTTTTATTCTGATTATAGTCTCTCAAGGTGCTTTTTGTTAACAATTTGCTGTAACCTGTTCTTGCAATGTGTTAAGTAACTCTCATTTCTCTTCAGTGTCAATGCCTAATCCTTTCACCAAAGAGGATACAGATTAAAGATTTAGAGTCAGTCTTTGAAAGTAAATATATCTAGTGAGACATTCAACAACTTTCAGATCCTGAATTTTAGAAGCAGAACTTTCTGTTTTTCTCCACTATTAGCAATAAAACATGACTTGCTGTCATTGGGGAATATCTTACTACACCACATCTGTAGTGCTGTTTGGAAAAACTCATGTATTTGTCAGTCCATCTAAAAGAAGCAGTGTAGTGTGACTGAGTTTTAGGACGCAGTATAAGCCCAGATAGAGATAAAAACAAGTTATTTGGGTCTAAAACAGCCATCAAAATGTAACTCCAGAATAATTAATTTCTCTTTAGATGGAGGCATATCATAAAAAAAGGCAGAAGATATATATATATATTTACCCTTGAGAGCAGATTAGAGCAAGCTGGAAGAAATGATATTTTAGCTTGGACTACTTGTCATGGTTTTATGATTTTTGTTATCAGTTTTCCACATTATAACGTCATGTAGTACACTGGGAGTTAAAGAGTTAATGCTGCAGTTCCATGGATTGTCCATAGTTCAGGTTACTTTTTCACTTTGATTGTATCTGATCCACCTAATTCTAAGTTTGTAAAAGAAACAGGTTCAAATTTTGTACACCAGTACAGTGTACTGCACTGGTGCAAGAATTCATAAAGCAGCAATTTAGTGAAAAGATGTTTAAAACCTTATTTTGATGGTTATGATAGAGAAACTGATATGTAAACAAACAAAACTGTGCTAGTTTCATCAGATCCCGAAACAAGGATTTATTTTTTTTAATATTAGTTCCAATGTTTCCCTGTGTTTGCTGTCTTAGGGATTAATTGGCTATTCTATTGATCACTGCATTTTTGTATGAAAACACATGTCAGAACAGAACTGGCTTTGATAAATTACTTTAACATTTACTTCTGAATTGCAAGCAATCCAGAACGTGAAATAGTCAGCTCTTGGAAAATTTTGTTTCTACAAATAGAGATGAAGTGAAAAAAGCATTGTTTTATTTTCCCTCTGCTATTCATTCAACACATTAGTTCAATTTAAATATGACAATAATTAAATAAGATATGAAGTGAATTGGGATTATAATTCCATTGAGAAGCCTTATTTTGTTTTCTTCGTAGCTAAAAGATATCCACAAAGAAGTATCAGTGTTGAAACTGGAGAGATTTCAACATTTCCAAAATCATCTCTTTGACACCTTAAAAGAAAAAAAGTATTTTTAATTAGAAAAAAATAATTTATTTAAATAAATATTTTTAATAAAAAAAGAAGTTATTTAAATCTATTAATTTACAACATTAACAACAACATAGTCTACCAGATTAAGCCTTCTTTTAATTCTATAGTCATAATCTTTAGAGGTTTTGAATTTTCAATATCAAAGAAACTTAGTAGACAATTAGAAGACAAATTATATTCTTTCTTCTTCTGGATTTTTTTTTTTAATTGTTTTTTTTTTTTTTTTAGCCAGTGAGGTCTACACAGAAAATGATGTGGGGAGCAACAGTATCTTGCCTTCTAAATGATAGATTCCAAATTCTCAAAGCTAACCCTTGAGAAATACAATTATATTTTTCATATACATCACACTATTTTCTCATTTGAAGTGTGCACCTATTCCCCACAGAAACTAAAGACTGTTCTGCAGTGTTTGATAATTCAAACAAAAAATCAGATTGAAGTAGTGAAGAAGAATCACAGTTTCACAGAATGGTTGAGACACAGAACTGTCTCAACTCCAGCTCTAGCAGGGACACCCAGAGCAAGGTGCCCAGGCCCATGTCCAGGTGGCTTCTGGACACCTCCAAGAAGGAGATCCCATAGCCTTTAGGCAGCCTGTGCCACACCCCATCACCCGCACAGCACAGAAATTCTGCCTCATGGTCAGATGGAACCTCCTGTGCTCCAGTATGTGCCCACTGCCGCTTGTCCCAGCACTGGGCAGGAGCCTAGATCTGTACTCTGTGCGTGTATTTGTAGGCATGGATAAAATTCCCCTTGAGCCTTCTCTTGTCAAGGTGCAACAGTCTCGGGTGTCTTTCCTTATGGGAGTGGTGCTCCAGGCCTCATCTTCATATGCTGGGATCCCTGCGTATAGTGATATTGCTATCACTGCAATAGATATAACTCACAGTGGTGTTCTCAGCAATAAAAGTGTGAGTAAAAAAAGAGGAAGGAGAGATTGTTCAGAAAGATGGCACTTGACTTCTCAAAAATACGTTGCACTTGATGAGCTCTGTTTTCCTGGAAATGGCTGAATGTCTGCCTACTTATTTCTCTACCTCACAAGGCTACCCTGGATAGCAGCTTGACCTTCTGGCATATATGCTATTCCCACCGCTTTTATGTAATCGATAAACTTGCTGAAGGTACACTTCAACTCCATTCTATAATACAGAAACTCCATTTCTACATTATTGAGTAGGACTGGACCGCTATCACATATGTCCCTGGTTACTGACCTCTAATACAACATTGTGCCACTGACCACCACGTGCTGGGTCTGGTCATTCAGCCAGTTTTAACTCAACCTCTCTGCTTGCTCATTCAGGAAGCCTTTGGTTATTTCCGTATAAACTTCTAGCCCTTAGGGGAATCCCAAGGTTGAAATAAATATTACTTAGAATAAACAGTGACTGAGGAGACAAAATATAATTATTATATAGTCTACTTACCTCTAAAATTCAACATCTATGGAGTTGTGCACAGCAGACTTAATGTAAGTTTTCTTAAGTTCTGCTCCTAATGTTTTTCTATTCAGAGGTTGCTCACAAATGGCAGACTACTGTAGCACTGTTCTCCCAGCTGTCAGGAAAACCAGATTTATTGTCCAAGTTGAAATCTGTACTTTATAAATTTAAACAGGATGATTGCTGTAGAAGAATGCCCACAGGCTTTTGTAAAGGTAAGTTAAAAGAGCTCTTGAAACAAAGGAAAAGAAGAAGACATGTCAAAACATTGTCAGAGTTTTGTGGATGGTAAAGATCTTGCTATCCTTCAAATATTCGTGTATCTGAGTCATGTGGATTTACTAACTGAAAGCTATAGAAAAAGAGAAAACAGATTTGAAACACAATGCAGTAACTCTATTTGTGTATTAAAGGATTTTTTTTTTTTTTTTGAGCATCGTGTCCTTCTTAACTCCTTGTTATGCAGTGTAATCGCTCTAATGACCATGCATTCATTTAAACTTAAATTGGATGTCAAGAATAAAGCCAAAGGAATTATATTGCAATGCAGAGATAATTTAATGCAATACCAAAACAGGGAGTTTCTGCCTTTAGTCAATTATCCATATTCACTTTTAATAACACTGAACAGATGGCTCCAAAAAAGCCTAATGATCACAGCAGTTTTTGGAGGTGGGTTGCTGCACAGTTGCATTGTCACCACCCTTAACTTTTGCTCAGGATTACTTCAGGGATGAGCAAACTAAATATTGTATTTTCTGAACCACATTTCTACCTAGTGTTTCTATGGGAAAACACTATTATTTCTAGTGTTTTCTATGGGAAAACACTATGAAGCACAGCGAAGATTTTCTGAGTGCCAGGCTAATGGGTGTCCTTCAGACTTGTGCCAATTCAGAGCATCACTGGAATACAGCTCATGGTCTGCTGTGCAGGGCTTGTCCTTTTCTTTCCTACAGAGTTTTGAGAATGAAGATGATGAGAAGGAAACAGACCTTGTTTGCCCCTCTCTTTGCCTCTCAAGAGGAAATGAACAAGATAACAAGGTTGTTGGGATATCCTTTGGAAGATTAAGGTAGAGAAATAAAAGAAAGATGCATGCAGTGGAAAGAAAACTATTTCTTGGGGAAAGGATCCCGTGGAGATTTCTGCGAGGGGCAGAGATTATATAAATGGGAGAGTTTGTGCATAACATGAGCTTGTTTATTTCAAACTAGCTTATGTTACAAAATATTCCCGATTCCAATAATTTTCATAAAATTCATATTTGACTGAAATAATTTTGTTTTCCATTTTGAATTTACTGGTTGATATACATAGTATTTAAATATGTCTAAGTGAAAACATAAGTACAGTTTTAAAAGAGAATTAATATGAATATATTTACCAGAAATCATGTCATATGGCCTCAATTTAATTTTCAAGCATAGTCTGAATTTAAATTCATGCAGAATCATTTTATTTCATGAAGGATTTTTCATGTTTGTATAACAGTGCATTGCAATGGGAGATGTTTTCATGCAGTTTCTTCGATGAGCACCAGTTCTGACCTATTAGGATTAATGGAATCTAGGAAAGCTATAATTCAAACCATGAATTACAATTTGTCTTGACTGCTAGAACTCTGTTAATTGTTAATTGACAACAGTGGTATTGTAATTACAGAATGCCAGGAATTATTTCCTACTTAGTCATGTTATGTTTTAAAAATTGACCAAGCAACTAATTTTAAGCAGCTGTGCAGGAACTTCAGCAATTTACTCCTGCAGTTAAGCTGATCAATTTTTCTCCCAGGAGATGAGTTATCAGTATTCTATGGTATTTATGTGTAATAGAGGGTTTGTCAACATAGTTGTTATTGCATTTAATTTACATAGGCACTCCTAAACTGTTACTTTAATAACATTAATCCAGTTAACTATACAACTATTAAGAATTGTACAGAATGGTGAATCTCTAATGAAACTGAATTTGGTTACGTTCTCAGTATTTTTTGCTCATTATTATCAGAAATCCAGATAAGTTCTCTGTTTCTATACCTTAAAGTTCTGATTGGTCAGTGTCCTGGAAAGCATTGACTCTGCTAACACTTGCAGTAAAACCCTGAAAAATACAATGAGAGGAAAAATTTCCAGAAACGTGAACTGAGGTTCCAGAAACACGAACTGCAATTATTTACATCTATATGTCATCTTTTCTTCATTTAATACTCCCCCATAAGTGCCTACTAAAAGTTATAATTTGTAAACTTCAGAAATGTTAGCTGGTCACAAAGGCAATCCAGAAATAGTAGCACTTATCTCCCAGGGGCAAACATGATCCTTGAAAACTATACATACCTTATTCTATGACAGCAAATCTTTCCCCAGAGATATTGTTCTTGCTGAGCATAATTTAAATATAGATGGCAATTCCATTTCCGTTACAGTAAATTATTTTTTCAAGTCAGGAGGCATCAGGAGTTTCACAGGAGGCAACGAGGTCCTATAGTATCATCTTAAAAACAACACTGAAGCTTGGGTGTTTATAAATAATAGTAAAAAAGTGAGTTTTTAATGTATATAAGTACACTGCCAGATATATACATATATTAAAATGGATTGTTTGTGAGATGTCCATTTTCAGATAGGTATTTCCATACCAATTCTGAAGCTAATCTATTGCTATCTTTTCTCTATGAAAATAAATCTCATATTTTGTTAGAATTTCAGCAAGATTTCTTGGAAAACAAACAAAGAAACAAAACAAAACAAAAAAAAACAAAAAAAAAACAAAAAAAAAAAACAAAAAAACAATGAAGAAATGCTGTTACAATAAAAGCAGGCCTGCTAGATGCAGGAGATTGACCTGGAAGACTACTGACTACTAGAGTTACGTACTGTATGCCTGCTGAGAAATTGTGCTGTTAACTAGAATGCTGCAAATCCTTGCTGAGGTTGCTTCCAGAATCTATATCAGCTAGTACTGCCTAAGTATTTATTTACTTATTTCTGGCTTCTGTTAGGTACCTTCAGGCATATTACTCCCCCTTGTTATGGATCTTAGATGATCTTAGATAGATCTATGCATGCATAGAGTTCCATGTCCTCATTCAGACTTACAACTTATGGTTTTTACTCTAACAGTGGCAAACGACCTTGGCAGAAGGTCAGCAGTTTGTTATTTACTTGCAGACACAGAGTTTGTTCCTGATAATTTAAAGAAAATTGACTTTTGATCTGTTTATAAACTTTATGACCAAGTAAACTTTCTCTCCCATCTCCTTGAAAATGGCACCTTGTATTCAGCAGTTGATTACCAGTCAGTTTTTAAGGGTTATGAAAAAGTTGTAAAATGCCTTGTCTTCTTACAGATTTTACAGCACAGATGGCTCCTTTTCACAGTCCCCAAGGTTTTCTGTTTTATGTGAAGCTTCTAGTAATGCAATTGAGACATGTCAAATTTTTTGGACAAGCAAACAGTAAAAATATTATTTATTTAACCTGTATGCCAGTTAGCTACACCCATTCTTAACTCATATTACCATCTCTATATTTGGTACTTTTAGTATAGGATTTAGTTTTTAGAATTAGTTATGTAGTCCCAAATTTCACCACTCCCAATGGTTTTGTATATTATATTCTCGTCATGGAATCACAGAACCCTTAGAGTTGGAAAGAACTTCTAGTTGGCCATCTAGTCCAACTCCCCTGCACAATAAACAGGAACATGGACAACTAGACCAGGTTGCCCAGGGCCTGATCTAGTCTTGCCTTGAATGTCTCTAGGGACTGGACATCAACCACATTACTGGGAAACCTGTTCCAGTGCCTCATCATCCTCACTGTAAAAGATTTATTTATTCCATCTAATCTAAACCTACCCTCTTTAAGCTTGAAGCCTTTTCCGCTCGTTCTGTCACCACAGACCATGCTAAAATGTCCTTCCCCTTCTTTCCTGTAGCTCTCGTTTTAGACATTGAAAGGCTGCTATCAGGTCACTTGCAGCATTGCCTTCTCCAGGATGAACAGCTCTCCAGCTCTCCAGCTCTTTCAGGCTGTTCTCCTAGGACAGGTGTACCATCCCTTGGGTCGTTTTTTGCATCTCTCCTCTGAACACACTCCAGCAGGTTCACATCTCTCCTGTACTGAGGATTCCATATCTGGATGCAGTACTCCAGGTGAGACCTCACAGCACAGAGTAGAGAGGCAGGATCACCTCCATCACCCTGCTGGCCACTTTTGTTGCAGCTCTGGATATACTTGGCTTTCTGGGCTGAATGGACACATACTTGTTCATGTCCATCTTCCCATCCATTAGTACCTGCAGGTCTTTTTTGGAAGGGCTGCACTAAATTCTTTCGCCCTCCATCTTGTATTGGTACTGAGGGTCACCCAGGTGCAAGATTTTTCATGTGGATTTCTTGAACCTCATGAGGTTCATCTGGGCCCACTGCTCAAGCCTGTCATGGCTAATTCCCATCAGGAAGCTCAGCACCACCCAGCTGCTTGCTCACTATTTCCTGGAAGGATAAGAGAGACAATTAGAAAGTGCAAGAATTCCCGAGATGAGATTGTTTACCAGGTAAGATGGTTTCAGAATCACAGAATCATAGAATTGTAGGGGTTGGAAGAGACCTCTTGAGATCTAGTCCAACTCCCTGCTAAAGCAGGTTCCCTACAGCAAGTTACATAGGAAAGCATCCAGGTGGATCTTGAATATCACCACAGAAGGAGGTTCCACAATCTTTCTGAGCAGCCTATTCCAGTACTCTGTTACTCTGACAGTGAAGAATTTCTTCCTTGCCTTAGCATTGGACTTCCCATGCCACTGTTTCTGCCCATTGCTACTTGTACTACTGTTGTTCGCCACCGAAAAAGTTCGTTCCCATTGGCTTGAAGCCCACACTTTAGATGTTTATAAACAGTGATGAGATCCCTGCTCTGCCTTATCATGTAAAGCAAAGCTGCAGATGCAAGCAAAGCAAAATAAAGAACTCTTTCATATTGACAGGTAGATATCCAGCCTCTTCCAGGAAAGCGGGGTTCATTACATGTAATGAATTTTTCGGAGGACTAACACCGTTGCTAGAAACATCTCCCCATCCTCTTTCTTTTTCCCAACTTATTTTTGCTGAGAAGTATGCTGTACAGTATGTGACATCCTTCAGTCAGTCTGGGTCATCTGTCCAGATGTTCTCATTCGTACTCTTGTACACCCCAAGTTTCTCACTGGCAGAAGCTCTATGTACGCATTGCTTGGCAACAACAAAAAATATAGGTTTGCTGTCAATACTCTTTTAATCAAAAATCTAAAAGATGCATCACATGAAAAAATATCACGCCGTCCAAAAACATGATCATAGTTCTTAATAATACAGGATCAGGACAGATTTATGTAAGATCAACATTCTCATCCTAGCTGCCTGCCCGTTACATAGATCGGGATTTTAGTCTTCAACTGTGGTTCAGGTTGCACTTCTGAAGTTGAAAATGCAAATAATCTTTTTTTCCCTACTCTAAGTATCTGAGACAGAATTACAGCTGTACCCTCTATGTGATATTTTTATATCATTGTCATGGTTTTATCATTTTTGTTATTGGCATTCCACATCATAACATCATGTAAAGTACTGGGAGTTAAAGAGTTGATGCCTCACTTCCATGGACCACTGATTTTTCAAATACCTGGCTCTCAGAAGAGAAGAACTACATATCCCAGAGGACTTTGCATTCAGAAGGGAAAATACAGGTCCTGGCAAGTCATGAGACTTGCTCTTTCTTTTTCTCGTTGCCTGGCAATGTGTGGATGTTCTCCCCAGCCATTTTGCCTTCAATTCAGAGTAAGACCTTCAGTTGCAGACACTCTGTCTCTCTCATTTTATTTGATTTATTAGCCACAGTTCCAATTATATTGTATTATATTGTGCTGCCTTGCATTCCAATATTGTATTTAGTGCATTAACTTTCCTCCTCAGATCATTACTGCTGTTGTTTCTCAGTGCAGATCCCATCTCCCTACCCTTCCCCATTTCCCTTTCCCCTTTCCCAGGGTGTGGGTCCACGAATTATTCTAAAGTATGAGAAGTACAAAATCTTTTGCTGTCTCCAGTAAAAATTTAACTGCACCAAAGCACATATGTAAATGTCTGCAATAACAATCTATGTTTGGTAAGAAAGTTATTTATTTATTTGTTTGTTTATTAGACTTTATTTGATGTTTCCACTTGTGGTTATTAAAACTCAAAAAGTATAAGGTTTTTTTGTTTGTTTGTTTGTTTTTAACTCCTAAATTGTGCAGGAACATACATTGCTAAAATATTTTTTCACTATTATGCTCACCAGGATTTCCAACATTTACTATCATCCTATAAGTTCTCTAAAATAACTCAAAAGGCAAAATTAATTGGAGTAAAATCCTGAACCCCTAGTCAATCAAAACAAAAGAGATGTGCAAAACTTTGTGTTCCTAATATTAATAATCCAGTATTGCCATTTTGCCTTACTCTTCTCCCATCCTGTTAAATCATCTTCAAGACAAAAGTCTCATTAGCCAAATTAAAGGAAGACTTGTTTAGCGATGTCAGTGAGAACACTGTATTGCTGTGTATTTCCCCTCTTGTTTTCTTTTCTTTTTCTTCTTTTTTCTAAATTTTATTATTATGATTTATTTTATTTTATTTAGAGCCTGGGAATGTGGTTGTTGTAGTTCCTTGTATTCACAAATTACAGAAAGGATGTCATGGGAATGAGAAGGTGCATGAATGAGTTTGATAGTTTTGGACATTAAAGTTCCTGATTTTTCTGTTGAAGTCATCAAGAGGCATATTGTCACCTTACTAACTCTATGAAACCCCTTTCTATCTTCTGTTAGGGGAAAAAAAAAAAAAAAAAGAGAGAGAGAGAGAGAGAAATAAATAAATCCTAGTTGTGGCTTTGTTTTCAACTGTAGTAATAGCCTATTTGGGAGCAGACTTCATCAAAGCACTGCTGTGTGCGCAGCATTTTCCCAGCAGTCTCATGCCCGCCAAACACTATTTATTTCATCACAGCAAAGGGCTTGGATCAACACAATCATTATGTTGGACAGAGACAGAGTAAAAGCTGCAGGTAAAAAGAGGAAATACATTTTGACATATCTGCAGCAGTTGTAATCCCCTGATACTATGCCCTGAGTGACAGATTGGTGTTCATATAGCAATAAACTAATATGTTGCCAGTCATTGACAGGAGCCTACCTTTTAAGCATTTTCCTTCAGTCTTTAATTCCCCCAGGATAGATTACTGGCACTTAGGACAAACCATGTATTAATGCAAATGTATGACAGTTAAAGGGAAGCCACGAGAGTGACTGCCAAGCCTATTTCTCACTGTCTCCATACTCCAAAACAGTTTTTTGTGCTCCTCTACACATTTTACATTTCTGCTCAAACTTATCTCTGAAGGGGACAGTAGGTCATTAATGGCAATATTCTTGTAACAGAAAACCTAAGGCCAATGACAGGGTGTTAATATTTCTACTCAAATTATTGCTACAAATAGACCCCATGTGAGAATGTACCCCAATGCCTTGAGAATAAGTAATGTTTTTCTTTCAATTATTATTCTAGTAGTCCATGTATAGATTAAGTAGGAAATGAAGGGGAAAAAATGACAGACAAAGGCATTTAAAGATAATTATTTCTTTTTTTTTGAGAAAAATATTTGAGAGTTGGAATTGAGAGTTTGAGAGTTGGAATTTTGAGTCTTGAATTAAAAATATCAGTTTGTTTTGTGAGAAAAAAATTACTTATTGAATACTATGTTTTGTTCTATAAATCAAGAGAGAGCTGATTCCTTATCTTATTGACAGCACTCAGAAGTATGCAAGAAATCAATGTAAAGCAAGTGTGCACACTCATGAACGTAAGAGTTGATAACTTCAGCATCAGTACGTGCAACATAGCAATACAGTGCATGAAATATATCCTGACATTTTTATGTGAACAATTCTGAAATGCATATTTTCCATTTAGCCAAGGAAGCTGATGGAAAAAATAAGCAAGGCTGAAAAACACTGATGGTATTTGATCACTAGTAATTCAAAGAAAATTACACAGGTGATGATTGTAGTTGAAGAGTGGCTGCTCTCTCATGATCTTCTTTCCACAGCAGTTGATGCATTTGTCCATTGCTGACATACAAGGAGTGTGTGCACTTGTGTCAATTGGATGTGTAAGTGCTGCACCAGAAGTGCAAACGTATCAGAGATCCACAGAGTGCTGATACAGAGGCACTGCAGGGGAGACTTGTATAGTTTGCTATGAAGGAGTTATCTGTTAAGTAACAGCAGGATCTCTGTTGTTTGATTTTTTTTATTTTTTGTTTGTTTGTTTTTGTTTCTGGTCTTTAAATCCTGCCTGATGATAAATGTTTAAAAATATGAAATAAGATATCTGTTAGTATTTTGCTAATGTTCTTGATTAGAACTTCTCTGTACACATGAATTTTTTTAGGGAGTTTCTACTCCAACTTGCACCTCTGAAAAAAGGCTTTAAAAAATTCAGAGACTTCAAGCAGAAACATCTTCAGGATCATTGAGTAGGAAAAGAGTGTGACCTATACACTTGTAGTAGGAAAACTTATGAAAGCACTCAGTCTCTTCTGCCTGTTAAAAGGGAATGAACTGAACCCAGAGCTGTGGGAGGTCTCAGGCGTGTATATGAGAAAACTCTTCCTGTTTCCTGTATCTTTCTTCTTCTAGGCAGCAGAAGGTGGGAGAAAAAGTGAGAGCCATGTTTTCTATATTTCTCATTTCCACTGCATTCAGAATGAGAGGATGGGAGTAGTTGGGAATCATCAAGCTTGCATGAAGAAGCCAGATTCCTGACTATGAGAACTGTTAAATCTTTTTTTTTTTTTTACTTTTTTCTTTTTTTTTTTTTTTCCCCAGAATATCCTTGGTGAGAAAAATAAAATAAAGAACAAAGTACTTCCCTCACACCCTCGAGATGGAAACATTCAAAGAAATAATCTAGACACTAACACATAGGAGAAGGTTGAGAATTTTTTCCCCTCGTTACTCTATAGAATCACTACATAGGTATTTCTGTTCACAAAGACAGGAAACAAAACTTAGATAGTAGGAGAAAGTTTTTCATACAGAGGGTGGTGATGCACTGAACAGGTTGCTCAAGGAGGCTGTGGATGCCTCATCCTGAAGGAATCCAAGGCCAGGCTGGATGTGGCTCTGGGCAGCCTGGTCTGGTGGCTGGCCTCCCTGCACACAGCAGGGAGATTGAAATCATTATGGTCCTTTTCAACCCAGGCCATTCTATGATTCTGTGTTTCTATGGTTCTATGATTCTGTGAAACATAGGTTAATTCTTAGAATATTGTGCTATACAAGAATTAATAAAACTTTCACTGCCACTTACCAATGTAAATTTAAGAGTTTTCTGCGTACAATCATACATATTATTTAATGTGCTTTTCTGTGAGAAAATTAAGAGTCAACAAGTGAAGATACAGGTACAGATTGTCCATTATGTGAAAGTGGATTGAGTGAAGTGTATGTATTTCTGTTTAATTTGCCATGTCATAGAATCACAAAGTGGTTTCAGGTGGAAGCGGCATTTAAGATCACTTAGTTCCAACCGCTTTGCTTTAGGAAGGGGCATCTCCCTCTAGACCACATTGCTCAAAGCACCATTCAGCCTGGTCTTCAATGCTTTTGGGGAGTGGGCATAGCAGTTCTAATTGTATTTATTGGGTAGATATCTTGAGCTGGTATTAATTTTCTATTTTTTTCTAATTTTTTTTTATGGGTTAATTAAATTATTTCACTATAATTCAATTGAGTGTTTGAGACTAATTGTATTTATTTCATGTTTTTAAATGATATGAGCATTTTTTTTTCCTGTGTTGTGTGCAGCATGCATAGTGTAACATATGTTGTAGCACTATCATTAAGTACCTACATATTTTCCAGATTAGCAAATAAGAAAACAACCACCCACCAGTTGGTTTTCCAGCTTCTACAAATTGCCAGCAGAAACTAGTATGAGGAAGACAGCCTTTCCATGTGGCTGCTAGGTACTGGAAACCAAGAAGAAATGAGTTCCAAAGTAATCTGAATCACCACTGCTGTACAATTCCATGATGATCATGAAATCAGGGCAATGTCTCTGTATATGTGTACACTCCTGGTAGCTCTTTTCTTCATTACTCTATGAATGCCCCTACAACTATGTATATACCAATACCAAACTTCTTCTAAATCCTGTCATGGTACCACTTATGTCCCAAATACTTGGCAGTCACATCATCATTACTTCCTAAACTCCGTGAATAGAATATTTTCTTCTTACTTGTTGCTGGTAGTTTTCTCCTACCTACTTTCATTCTGTTTGTATTCTCTCATCCTTCTTTTCCTTTTGACCTCTTAATGTGACTTCTCTCCCATTCTGCTTGATTTACTACTTTTCATTAGTGGTTCCCTACACAATCCAATTTTGTGTGACAGGGGTAAAGCAATACAATCCTCATCTAATTCATAATATAAGCAAATGTCCTGTGAATTAAATTGAATTCTTAATATTTCTGAATCTTTCAGATTTCTGTAGCTAGTCAGGGATGAGTAATTTCAGTGTGTAATACAGACATCTTCATTTGGACACCGCTTATTAATGCCTTAACCCTGAAGTCACTGGTGTTGACATCTAGAAACTAACTCCTCATCAAAGATTTAAACCATGCCTCAAACAGGACGTAAAACACAGGGCACAGACGTTCAGTGAAGCAGAAAGTACAGTACACTGAACTGCTGTGCTGACTCCAAGGAAAAGAAGATTATGGAAATACAGCAAAAATTATTAATTTCCACTTACAGTATTTAGTATTCACTCTGGAGGTATGAAATTGGTTGGGGAGAGATACTTATCCTGGACTTTAGTCTCCTGAGGTTTTTCTTTTTCTTTTTTTTTTTTGTTTTGATTCATTCTTCTGAAGCCTTATTGCTAAAAATATCTACAGAGGAGAAATACAGAGAAAAAGCCCAAAGCGCTGCTTCAGATCCATCATATATTTGGATTTTAAGTCTCGTTTTCTTTTGCTATGGAAGTTAACTATAAGTTTTTTCCAATGAGAACTGGATTGTATTATTCATCATTTGTTGAAAACAATTGCGTTCTCTTCATAATTCCTGCTGTTATGATTGTTTAAAAGTTTCATTTCTCTTTAGGCTTCTACCTCTTTATTGAAGAACTTAGTTTATTTAAAGTAAAAAAAAAAAAAAAAAGCTGGCAATGAATAACAATTAGAGAGTCATAAAATAATTAATAATCCCCTTCCGTTTCCCTTCCCTTCCCTTCCCCTTCCCTTCCCTTCCCTTCCCTTCCCTTCCCTTCCCTTCCCTTCCCTTTCTCTGCTGTAGGGAACCTGCTTTGGCAGGGGGGTTGGACTCAATGATCTCTGGAGGTCCTTTCCAACCCTTACGATTCTGTGATTCCTTCCTTCCTCCCTCCCTCCCTTCCATCAATCTGTCCATTCCTCCTTCTCTTCTCATGTCCTTTCTTTTTCTTTCCTTTTGCCCAAATCTTAGATTTTGTTATAATAATTGAGTTAAATAATATAATTTATTATAATAAAAGCAACAGTGTTGCACTGAAAGATCAAGTGGTCTTTCTCATATCTGTGCACAGTAAGTAATCTCATTAATAGAAGACCACAGCTAATTTTGTTCCTAGCTTTTAAATGACATACTGCATTTGTTGTACTCTTCTAGTACTATGAAAGGAAAATATTTTCCTTACTTTCTTCTGTAACCATAAACACCAGGTCTTAATATTTCTGCAAAATATACCCTGTTTTGGATGGAAATAATGAAAAAAATATGTAAAGAAGCAAAAAATAAAAGTCTGTCAGCTTGTCTGAAAGCAAATACATTAAGAAGACTCATGAATCTAAAACAACTCATTTTTAGGAAAAGAATTTTCTCCTGTTATATGTGAGTGCAACTCAGCACCTGCCTAGTTTTTTTTCTGAGAACATCCCTGCAATCTGTTTTCACTTATGTTCACTTATAAATGCAAAGTGAATTGATCCCAAACTGATAATAAACCAAGAACCAAGTTTCCTCATAGTATTTGCCATTTGTATTAAACACACCAGAAATTTTTCAACCTTTTGGTTTGCTTGTATTTTACACTTTAACAGTGGAAAGAGACATAAGAGCAGATGTTGGTGCACTACCCCTTGCCTTCAAAGCAGATTTAATCTTTTGTTATTGTCATTTGCAGGCTATTGTGCTCAGATAGTTACTGAGAAATTTCCTCTGCAACACTGTGAACTATGCTTTATGACAGATATTGGTGAGTGGAAATGTAATTAAATTAATCTTGATATCCATCCCCTTATGCTTTATCTACATGACAGTTTATTAAAACAGCTATAAAATAAGACTTTTTTCTTTTCTATATAATCACAGAACAAGCCTGTTCAGCCTATTTCTTGTTTGCATTTGCATTACTTGTATTGCATGCTTTTCTTGGAGTACTACAGCTATTTTACTTTCTACCTCAGATATGTCCTCTTCAAGAGGAAGTAAACTAATTTCTTGAACTCACTGATAATGATGTGCTAAGGTGGAGACCAGGAATAGTGCCTACAACAATGATTCAGTGCAGTCAAGCATCATTTTCTTTCTGGCTGCAGTATGGTTTCTTTGGATGACCTGAAGGATGGTATGTGACTATAAGTTTGTTTGTAGAACCTTATACAATCCTGATAGCTGGGCTGGTCTTGCTGGAGCATATCTATCACACACTCATGTGACGAAAAGATTAGTATTTTCCAAAATTCCTCATAAAAACATCCACTACTGTACAAGAGGATAATATATGAGGCACACCACAATCTGAACTGTTTCACCTGTTTACTTTTGAAGATTATACTCAAAGATGTCAGGCAACTTCATTTGAATGAAGCATTTCTTACTCCTCTATTTTTTTACTTAAGATATTTCTTGTGGTAGTTCATACTAAAATTCATTTTCTAAGACCTTATTTGCATTTGCCTTCTGGCTTCTCAGGAGCTCTTAATGCCAAGTTCAAATGTTGAACAGAAAAAAAGAAAACACAGAAAACCTTAATATTTTGTTCCTTGCTGTTATAGAGCAGCTCAGTTAGTCTCATTTATACTCTTATAGTAGCCTACAAAGCAGGTGGATCTTGTCTTTAACGGAAAAGTCTAGAAATGTTGCAAGAAGGAAATTTAAAAAAAAAAAAATCAGAGGTGTTTTCTTCATACTTTGCTGTTTTCCTGTTTTCTATGCCCTGTTGCAGTAATTAAATTTAAACTTTTTATATCAAATTACTCATTGTAAAACTGTTTTAATAGTCATTATTAGTCAACCTGAATTTCCTCTTTTCACTGAACATTTTCACTTAACATTTTGCTGAAAGAGAATTTATCAATGCCTGATATGAATTTTAATTATCTTACTATTCTTAATGTATTTTGAAATGAGCCACTGTAGAGGTGCAAGCTAACAACTGTTAAGGAACAGCAGTGGGTCTGGAAATAAGCATGGCTTGAAAAATCTCTTTCATTGTTTTTTATTACTTATTTAAGTGATTACATTTAAATGTCAGGGATAACTTGAATTTTGTTTAACCTTATTATTTCTTCTTTTAGAGATTCAGTACACACAAAAGCATAGATAAAAATTTAGAAGCTGTAGGGCATGTGTGTCTAAACATTTGGCTTGTCTGGTCAGCATTTAGTAAATAGAAGTTCTCTTGGGCCACATATACATAAGTTGCTCCGAAAGTACTTCCTTCTATATATTTCCTCCTATATATTTCCAAGGAAACCACAACTGATACAAAGGCCACAATAACATTATGTGATAGAGCAAATTATCAACTACAAAACACTCTTCAGCATAGTCATCACCATTGGATGTGCCTTTTTGCCAAAAGTGAATAACAGCCTTCATGTCATGCTTGTAAAAATCTTAACAACCATTTTGAACATGACTTGTCTTTCTCTTCTGCATGGAGGAATTCAGTGATGATCATAACAATATGCACCACTGAAGGTGACCCACTGTCACCACTGCTGAAGCTGGGCAGAAAAAAACCGGATGAGGTTTAACAAAAGCAAGTGTAGAGTCTTGCATCTGGGGAGGAATAATTGCATGCACCAGTACAGGTTGGGGGATGACCTGCTGGAGGGGAGCTCTGCGGAAAGGGACCTGGGTGTCCTGGTGGATGACAGGTTGGCCATGAGCCAGCAGTGTGCCCTTGTGGCCAAAAAGGCCAATGGCTTACTGGGGTGCATTAAAAAGAGCGTGGCCAGCAGGTCAAAGGAGGTGATCCTCCCCCTCTACTCTGCCCTGGTAAGACCTCATCTGGAGTACTGCGTCCAGTTCTGGGCTCCCCACTACAAAAAAGACAGGGATCTCTTGGAAAGAGTCCAGCGGAGGGCCACAAAGATGGTGAAGGGCCTGGAGCATCTCCCCTATGAGGAAAGGCTGAGTGAACTGGGTCTGTTCAGCCTTGAGAAAAGGAGACTGAGAGGGGACCTGATCCAGGTCTATAAATATCTAAGGTGTGGGGGGCAGAATGGCGAGGCCGGACTCTTTTCAGTGGTGAGTGGAGACAGGACAAGGGGAAACGGCTGGAAACTGCAGCATAGGAAGTTCCGCACAAACATGCGCAAGAACTTCTTTACAGTGAGGTGACGGAGCACTGGAACAGGCTGCCCAGGGAGGTGGTGGAGTCTCCTTCTCTGGAGATGTTCAAGACCTGCCTGGATGCCTACCTGTGCTACCTGGTGTAGGGAACCTGCTTTGGCAGGGGGGTTGGACTCGATGATCTCAGGAGGTCCCTTCCAACCCCTACAATTCTGTGATTCTGTGATTCTGTGATTCTGTGATCCTCTGGTTAGTCAACAGAAACACTCAGCAAGCATTGATAAACTTCAGTGGCTGCAATTCTTTTCCTCCTGGAGGAATTCAGTGCAATATCATTGTTTCATACTCACTTCCATGTCAGATGCCATTCTGTCTGACTGTCCCTCTGCTGCTATCTGTCACACAGAAACAGCATGTGAAAGAATACTGGTGGGAAGGTCTCTACTGCTATGTCACCAACATCTGCCTTAGAAATCATGGGCCAGCACAGTAAAATCGGAGGCATTACTTTCAAAGCAGCCCTCGTAAAAAATACAATATCCATTAATATGTAAGTAACAACACATCTAAATTTTTGGTATTTTTCTGAAAACATTAAAAAAAAGAGGAACAGAAACATAAAAGTAGTGGGATATACGACCTTGCTTTCGTGAAACTAACACATCAGTCTAGTTCAAAGGCAGTGGCTGTAGTTCTCAGTGAGCTCTCAAGGTGTTCATGAGATAATTTTGATGAAATTTTTCTCTTCCTGTACTTCATCCTTGTAAGCAGTTTCTCAAAAAAGTATGTACTGCCAAAAATCAACTACGTGATAAGGAGTGGCTGAAGCGAAGGATATTTCTCCCTGGTAAGATAGAGATTATGAAAGTCTTCACTGGCAAGGGCTCTAGCCACACTGCAGAAAGCGTAGGTAAAAACTGGGAGAAGGAAGATCTGCCTGCTGTAGATCAAGACCTTCTGAAGAACTTGATGGTGCACCTGAAGAACCCAATGAGATCCATTCTCAGGTTCTAAGGGAACTGTCGAATGAAGTTACCAATTATTTATCATATTTGAAAGGTCAAGGCAGTTTGGTGAAGATTCCACTGACTGGAAAAGAGGAAACATAAGCCTCATTTTCAAGAAGGGAACAGTGAAGATCCAGGGACTACAGGCCAGACCATCTCAACTCTGTATCTAGCAAGATCGTGGAGGAAATCCTCTTTAAGGCCCTACTGAAGCACATGGATAATAAAGAGGACATGATGGGTGGTAAACAACATGGCTTCACTAAGGGCAAATAGTGTCTGACAAACTTGGTGGCCTTTTATGATGGAGTTACAGCAACAGTGAATAAAGGAAGAGCAACTTATGTCATCTACTTAGACTTGTGCAAAGAATTTGACACTGCTTTGCATGGCATCCTGGTCACCAAATTGGAGAAAAATGGATTTGATGGATGGACCACTGGCTGGACAGTGAACTGGCTGGATGGTTGCACTAATAATTGAAGTCAATGGCTAAATATCCATGTGAAGACCTATGATGAGTGATGTTGCTTAGGGATCAGTGCTGAGACTGGGGTTATTTAATGAGGTGAAATGGCTTTAGACTGGAAGAAGGTAGCTTTAGGCTAATATTAGGAAGAAATTCTTTACTGTGTGGGTAGTGAGACACTGGAACAGACTGTCCAGAGAGGTTGTGGATACCCCATTTAAGAAACATTTAAGACCAGCCTAGATGGGGCTTTCAGCAACCTGGTCTAGTGGGAGTTGTCCCTTCTTATAGGAGGGGGATTAGAACTAGATGATCTTAAAGGTTTCTTCCAACTCAAACCATTCTATTGTTCTAAGATACTACGAAAGACTGTAGTAAATAAACATGGTCTGATTTTTCAGCTGAATATCTGATTGCAACTTTACACATTCCATTTGAAAACTTGCAGGTAATGCACTTGTATCAACTGAAAATTATATTGTAAACATAAGTTCATGACTTTTTTTTTTGGCAATTTTGAAACCTATACTCTTTACCAGGGTGTAAGAGTATTAAAGGAAGGTTATTGTTATTGTATTGCAGGGTGACTTCAGACTAAGTTCTGAGATTTTTTTCAATATGGTAGGAACACTATACAGCTTTGTATTTGTTTAGGATCTTTGTATTAAATGCATTGTCTCTAGTCCTTTGTGCAGTTTCATAGAAACATAAAATCATAGAATCGTTAGAGTTGATAGGGTTTTCTTTTGGTTATCCTAAACTTCTAAAGAGTCACCTCTATGTCACATCTAAATTATCTTTAAAACAGTTTTCCTCCATTTTTTCATAAGGTCATTCAAAAGTCAAATCATAGGTATCTCCTGTTTTTCATCCCTTTAGTTATATTTATCCGCTCTACGTGTGTTAGCATTTAAATAGTTTAGATGAAGGCGTGGTTTTTTTTTTTTTTTTTTTTTTTTGTTGTTGTTGTTGTTTTGTTTTGTTTTAATGTTCCTGACATAGAAATCTTGTGTCCTGAATTTAAGGATATTAGGTGCAGTGTTCACATATAAAAATATTAATAAACAAGAAATATATATCATTTTATCTATTTCCTTTTGATCCAACTGAGAAAATAATCTCTTCTACGTCATCTTTAATTGCAGATCAGCAGAGAAAATTGCAGGAAAAGTTTATTTCCTTGCCTCCATTTCACAGATGAGGGAGCCACTGCAAGGGAAAAGAGACTTACTGAGGGAAAGTAACACCTCATCCTAACCTGAGCTGACTTAGCCTAGTATTTTCAAGTGCCTGTAGGCCTCCTTCTGTCAAAACAAGTGCAACTTATTTAAAGTATAGCAGGACCCATCTGTTTAAAAGGTGATGTTTGATGTTTGTTTTTGTTTTTGTTCTCCTTTTGCCTCTAATGGCAACAGGATTAATCTTTTATTATTTTCATCTTGACAAGTAAATTTCACCAAGCATGGAAGAATCACTTCTGCAAAAAGGACAGCTTTTGCATTTCTCAGGTTTCCTTACAGAGCTGCAGAGGCATGAGAAGAATACAAGTCTATTAATTCAATCAGCAGGAAATGCATGCTCATCTGATGATAGAAGTTGCACTTTGATTATTTTCAGTGTACAGTCTCTTCATTGCCATAAGTGCTATGTCTTTTCATGAACACGTAGGGAAAGAAAGTGGGAAAAAAGTATAGCGTTTGGTGTTAAATAAGCCTGCCAATGGCTTATGGGCTGTTTCAGCCTGGATCTGTGACTAGCAGGGTGGAGGGATTTGCGAATCCACACCTCCAGAAAGGGGAAACAGGGGACCCTGAATAATTAAAAACAGTGGCAACAATGTGAGGAGAAACAAACTAATTTACTAAATATGGTATCGGAATGCAAGATAACACACCATAATACAATATAGTTAGAATTGAAGCTAATAAATCAAATATAATGAGAGTGTCTGAGAACTGAAGGCCTCACCATAACGTTGATGTGAGATGCGCAGTCAGGTCAAGCTGCAAGGAGGAGAGCCTGATAATTGGAAAGAGGGACATCAGGTGACAAACTGAGACCCTATATCTGTTCCCCCTAAGCAGAAACGGTAACAGAACAGTGAACAATCTTCTGGGAATGTAGTAGTTCTCATCTGCTGGACAGGTGCCTGGAACTGGAGTATTAACACTTTAACTCCCAGTGCTCTATATGATGTTATGATGTGGAATACTGATAACCAAAAATCTTAAAACCATGACAAAGTCAAATGCTAAATTTTGCAAAATATGAAGACTATGAACATGAATTCTGAGATATTTAGCTGTAAGGCAAGGGGGTCTTTCCAATAGACTGCACACTGTGAACGGCACGACACATGCAAAACTAAAAATCTGAGCAACTTTTTATATTTTGTTTGTATTTCTTGAGCAGCAACAAAGGTCCTGAAACAATAACATTATTGAGAAAATTCTAAAATATGTCTTGAGTACAAAAGCTAAATCTCAAACTGATTTACATTACTGTAACTTGTAAGCCCAATGTTCTCACAAAGCTGCAGAATAGAATTATAAACAGTGCTCCCTTGGTAGAAATGAAGATCATTTCAGTTTCTTGTTTTATACCTGAATCTCTTAAAACTGACTTCTAACTTCTATGTCACTGCAGCCTGAGCAAGACTTATAAGATTGTTTTTCCTTCTTTCAGGATAAAAGTAAATTAAACCAAAGCCGAAGTAACTTTTATTTATTTAGGAGTCAAGTAGCTAGAGATCAGCCCTACAAAAAGGGACCTAGGGCTGCAGGTGACAGCAGTGCTGTGGCAGCCGAGAGGGCAAAATGCATTTTTGGGTGCATTAAACACACCCGGACAGTCAAAAGAAGTGATTTTTCCATTATGTTTAGCACCAGTGCAAAACTGACCTTGTATACTTCATGCAGTTCTGAATTGCACTATGTAATATGAATGTTAAGATCTTTGAAGACTCCAGAAGAGGAAGCAAAGCTGCCAGAAGTAAGGCACATCCTGTGCAGACAGGCTTAGGGCACTCATGCTGTCCAGTCTGGAGAAGAGGAGGCCAAGAGGTGATCTCACTAATCTCTGCAGCTCCCTGAAAAGGGAAGCAGAGTGAGATTTTACTTCTGGGCACCAGTGACAGGATGTGAACAGTAGAGAGCTGTGCCAGGGGAGGGTCAGTCTGGGCTTTGGGAAACACTTCTGTACTGTGAGAGTACTGGAATATGCTTCCTAGAGGGGTGGTGAAGGCCCATTTCTTGTCAATTTTCAGAAGGCACTGGGATAATGGATGCAGTCACAAGCTTTCACTTTTGGTTAGCCCTGAAATGCTCAGAGAGTTAGATCAGATGGACTTTGTTGTAGGTTCCTTCTAATGGAAATCATATTCTACTCTATTCTACTCTACTCTGCTCTATTCTACTCTACTTTACTCTACTCTACTCTACTTTACTCTACTCTGCTCTATTCTACTCTACTCTACTCCATTTATATATTTTATTGAGTGAGACCTTGTGAAAGGAGAATCAAATTTCATGTGCTAGTCATATTTTCTCTTTGTTTTTCCAAATTGTTGTCTCATTGATAATTATTTCCCTTATGAATCATGTCTTGAGCTACAGAATATGTTTACGCACATGTTAATGCTATTTAAAGAGCTGTAAAGAAGAAAAGTAAGGCTAAGTTGTATCTGTTTATAGCTTCCTAATAAGAAAAAAATGGTTGTGTCATATAACAATAACAAAGCCCATTTCTGTCATAAAATGAAAAAATATATACACTGGCATATTTCCAGAGGAGAAAAGCTTGAAAGTAACCTTAGAACTCTTACAGATAACTACGATAGGAGAAGAAATAGAAAGATGTGATTTATCACTTCGTGTTATTATAGATGCTATAATATAGACATACATATTTGGTAGAGTTAATGGACAAAAAAGGGACATTTCTAGATCACAGTATATTTTATCTTAAAATAGATTTCTAAAATAGATCAAATAAATTGTGCCTATTTCTTCTGGACAACTGTAAAGGGAGTCCAGATAACTAGCTCTAATGTAGATGTCTGCATTATGGATGTCTGACATTAGGAGAGATGGACTGACTTTTTACAAGGTCACACAGTATATATTGAAGACTGAGCCAGGACTGTGCACCTTCTCCATCATCCTCTACAACATGCTATGTGTTTTTTGTGTTCTTCTTTCTTTTTTTTTTTTTTTTTATTATTCAAAATTATTAATCGCAATGTGAACAATTTATATGTTTTTGTGTTACTTGGATTGAATAAAGCTTATGTTGATGTGTATTTCCAAGTTCCCAGATTGATATCCTATGTAATAACTGGATACATGCTTTTGGCTGCACTCTGAATCCTTCACTGTCATGTAATGTCAGTCATCATGCCATAAATAGAACAGGCAGCAAGGAAATAAGATTAGTGTCTTTTTTTTCTGTATGCCTCTTGTAATGTCTTTTTCTTCACTAGTTTGTGACTATTTTTCTTCGTTCAAGGGAATACAGTCTGATTCATAATTCATTATATCTACTAACAGAGAGTTATCTTTTGGCTTAATTCAAATTCTGTCATTGTTCTGGCTCACAAGATGAAGTAATTTTAACTCATTGGGAGAAATTAGGTCCACCTGTAATAAAGAGAAAGGGAGAAGAAAATAGGAGAGAAATTTCACATAATATGTTAATAAATAAAATAATAATAAAATAACCTTTGTTACGATTGACAGTTTCTTACTTATACACGATAATTTTACTGCTTTAAAAAAAAAAAATATTTCTAGACTACAGCTGTATTAGTATGCAGAAGCCCATGCATTCAAAGAAAATCAGACTGGATAATTCTGATGTATTGAGTTGCTTCTTTAGAACTTGTTAGTAGTTGGATGTTTTATTTTTCCACTTTATTCTTAGAAAGAATTTTACTACTTTTTTCCATTAAGAACTATTCTGAAGTTGATGAGCTTGTTTTTGATTACGCTTTTAAAAGAATACGTAGCTAGATAGATCCTTGGATTTTTTCATGCATAGTTACAACATTACATGGTTTATTTGCTTTCTGGTTACATGAATGCTCCTAATATACTTTGCAGTGTTCATGTGTGATTCAGTCATGGAGTATATATAGGTGTAAGGGAAAAATCTTGAAATGAGGCTACAAATTATTTTCAGACAAAGATTCTGTCTGAACTAAAAATATGTTTTCCTCTCAAGATTCTATATGAAAAGTCTGAAAGAAAATTTGAATGTTTCCGTAGAGAATAGATTAATTAAAAATATCACATTATGACTTTAAACCACAAGAAAGTTCACAAAATCACTGAAGAGTTGAGATACTAGGTGATTTCTGGAGGTCTTCTCATCAACTCCCACACTGTTCAAGCAGTGACATCCGGAGTAGGTTGCTCAGGCCCATATCCAAGCAGCTTTTGAAGATCTTGTCTGGCCAGCATGTGCCAGTGCTCCATCACCCACAAGGAACAAAATTACCTGCTCTTGGTCAAATAGAACCTTCAGTATTTCAGTTTGTGTTCATTGACTCCACTAAGGACAGCCTGGCTTTGTCTTCTTTTGTCCTACCTTCAAATATTTATAGACATCAATGGTATCCTCCAAAGGCTTCTCTAGGAAGAAAAGTCCCAACTCTCACACTGTTTCCAAATAGTAAATGTAGTCCAGTTCCTTGCTCATCTTCATGGTCCTTTGCTGGACTCTCTCAAGTATGTCCGTGTCCTTTGCATTCCAGGGGGATATAGCTCCAGGGGGAACTATATACAGTATACCTTATGTGATCTCATCAGTGCTGAGTGGAGGTAGAGGATCACAGCCCTTAACAATGTGTTGCCTAATGCAGTCAAGAATACAGATAACTTTATTTGCAGAAAGAGTTGAATCATGTTCAATCTCTTTTAATTCCCCTGGGAAATGTTCCTCTTCCAGGTGCAGAACTTTGCCACGCTCCTTATTAAACATCATGAAGTACAAATTAGCCCATCTTTCCAGCTTGTTGAGATCCCTCTTGATGGCATCTTGACCCTCTGTTGTATTCCCCACACTCTCAATTTTCTGTCAGCAATATTGTTGAAGGTACTCTTTGCCTCTCTTCATACATACTTCTCAGTGTCTAGTGGTTCTGGCTATTCAGCTGTTTTCAATCTACCTCACTATCTGCTCATTAAACCCATAATTCATCACCCTCTCTGTTAGGATCTTATGCAAACCAGGTTAAAAAACTTTATGGAACTCCTGGTAGGTAATATCCACTTTTTCCTTCATCTACCAAACCAATCTCATGCATGAATTAACAGAAGGAAACAGTGGACATCATCTGAAATGATAGTCTAAGTTAGTGCTTGTCGTCTACTTAAGGAAAGGAAACAGCAACTTGGGCTTTGTCTACACATCCCTGGTAGTATGGTACTAGCTATGGTACATGTGCACTGTGGTGCCTCAGATACTGCTAAATATCTGGCTTGTCTATGCAGAGACCTAATTCCCGCTGAAGACTGAATCTGTCCATGTAACCTTACGCTTTAGAGATCTAGTGCTCGACATTCTAAGCTGGTGCTGGGTGATCCTTATCTTTGCTGCTGGGTGTGGCTTTTTGAAAAATATTTTTTCCCTTCTGCTGTTTAAGCTAATGCATTGCAAATAGTATTTCTCTGTCACTCTACTAATGCTTGAGCTCTTCATTTCAGAAGGATGCAAATTACAGTTTGTAAACTATCACATCTAGCCAGTATTACTCATCAGGGCCCTTGTGATGAAAGCTTTTATTTTTTTATCATACTTTCTAACACTCACCACAGTAGTGCTAGCTTATTGAACACATGATAATCTGGAACAGGATTGCAATTAACAGTCACTGAACCTTATGTTGTAAGCACAGTTATATAGGAAACACTACAAACGTAGAGCACATAAATACCAGAAATCTTTAGTTCAAACATCTTATCATTACAGTTTCCACTTATGTGTCTTTGTAGGCTTTTCCTCTTATCATTATTCTGAGGAGATAGCCATAATAGAGATAGCCACATAATTTCTATAAGAGAGTTCATATGAAAGGAAGCTTTTTGTATTTCTTAAATTTCTGACAAAGCACAAATTCAAAGAGTTTATTTTGATAATAGAAAAAGAACCACACAAAAACAAAAAACCTGGCAACAAAAAAAGAAAATCAAAGCCAAACAAATCCCCGGATCAACCATCCAACCAGCCAAAAGCAGTGGAAGACTTGAAAGGAGAAAGAAAGAAAGAAAGAAAGAACAGTGGTCTTTGAATAAGTGACAGCATGGCCAGGCTGGAAAAATTCAAAATTTTTGGAGGCACAATATTCTGAGGCACAAAAGCAATTCAGGAGACTGGAAGGTTCTAAATACCAAACATTAATTATCTGTAGTACTAATGGTTTCCTACCAGGACTGTTGCAAGTTCACTTCTACTTTGTGTGTGTACAATGACAACCACTTTGACTGATTTTCATTTTTTCTTGTTGAAATTCTTTTTGAGTATTTTATAACAGTAAAAAGATGGGATATACAGTAATTATAGGTATATAGTAACTAGCTGTTATACTAATACACAGCAGCAGTAAACCAAAATGTTTGAAAGTGAAATATAGTAATCCATTAGCCTAATACATTTGCTAAATGACTGAGCAAGTGACTTTCAGAAACTGTTTCTTTGCATCTATTCCTAGTTTTGAAGAACATATCCCCACCTGTCTCCACACTTTTTACATAGACAGAGCACATTAGTAATATATATATATATATTTTTTACATTTCCTCTTCTTCTCTCATGTTTTGGATCAAAACAGTTAAAATGTTGCTCTGTTTAAAATGTATGCATATAATTCATTATTGTTCACTATTCACTGGTCCTATATTTATATCTATACTATAGTTTTCTATTTGCCAATTTTACAAGTATAGAATTTGTGCTGTATGACAACAGGGAGCCATGCAGTCTTATATACCTGCTTTTCCAAACAGCTACATATAGATGGCTAAGCTAACATTTAGCTGTTAGTCATTTTCATAAAGGTAGGATCAGTGAAAAACAGCACCAGATTACATGGAGCTAGAGAACAATTCTATTAATTATAACAATTAATAGGTCTTGGCATTATAGTATGTTGTTTCCAGTTTCAAAGGGATGACAAATTATAGTTTTCCATTCTGGAGCCTACGTGATTTATTCATAGTACGTTACTACTTTCCAACACATTGTCATTTTTCTGTACTTTTTGTTCCCAATACGAGTTTTGTAAAATCTAAAACTATGTTGGTATAGATATCAGTACATAGACATTCATAGTACACATGAATTTTTCAATAAGACATTAAATGAAATGACACTAACTTCTCAAAGCAGAGGTGGTTATATACATTATAAATGCAGTGATTTGTTATGCAGCCAATATAAAAATAATTCTATAGGTGTTTGATATTCTACAAGAAAAAAATTAAATTTAAATTAATTTAAAATTCACCCAGAAAGAAAATCTTCTTCAATTTCTAGAGAAGTAATTTGAAATACAGTGAGAATTTGTTATCTTTTTAAATAATATATTTGTTAAATTATTTAACATTCAGATGTTATTATTAGGCTTGCAGCCATCAAATCCCATTGATATAACCTGAACTGTAATTGTAAATAGAGTTTGGGTTAAGATCAGCCCAGGATGCAAAACCTCTTTTCAGTCTTGACTGAGAATCTGAACTAGAAATACTATCCATATTAGGTTGCAACTTTTTTTCTTATCTCCATCACTGTGTGTTGTATCACATTGTTAGGGCTGCAAATACTAATTAAAACCAGAAAACATTACTAATATCTGAGTCACATTTTGTAATTAATTTCTCAAAAATAATACTTCTCTCTTGCTGATCCCTCCCTGATTTATGACAGTCTAAGATTACATGTAGATCATATTACATTAATAGAATGAAAGATGGAAAAGAGATTAGTTAACAAGAAAATATAAGAAAATATGCTGAGATAGGCTTTCAAAATAACATGAAATTAATATTTTCAAATCATTGTGAAACATATGCATGAGGTGTGACAATTTTTTTTTAAAGAACCACAGTCAAAGTCTGCAACTTACACAAAGGCATTAAGAACTATTTGAAAATTGGTATGAAAGTCCTGCTAGCTTTACATCTGAGAAATTTTTAAGCTGTAGCCTTGTAGCCTTGCATTATCTGAAATGATTAGTAGCAACTTCTAGGAAAAAGTTAGCAAATAACACATGCACAATTTCCAAAACACCTAGCCTCAAAGGATAAAGTCATTAAACTTGTTTAAATCTTTGGAAAAACATCTTTTGACTAGAGAAAAGCCAAGATTCAGAGTTGATAGTTTAAATATGTCCATTCTGATTAAGTATTAAAGGGTAAATGCAGTGCTAGCTGGAAGCCTGATCACAGTCATAAATATTTAGGTAGTCCTTTGTATTTCCCATCAAAGGGGAAAAAAACAACACAGAAGGACAAAACTAGATGGTAATGAAAGTCCAGCTGTGTCTAATGTGCTGGAAGGTTACAAGAGACTTTATTTCAGAAGGAACTAGAGGATATAGCTCGAGAATATATGTAAAAAAGTACTATTCAACAGTTCAAATTCAGATTAAGTGCTTAAGTACAGCTGTTAATTTTAGAAATCTTATGAAAGGCAGCATTTCCCCATTTTTGTTTTGTTTGCTTCTTGGGACGAGAACTTGGCATTCAAGCTGATGTTGCACTGCCTCTCAGGCCATCTCTTCTGTATCTGTCATGATCACTTAACAACCATTTGGGCAACTGTCTTCACTGGGGCTATATTATTTTGTAGTCTATGTGTCATTTTTTCTCACAACAAATTCTCCAAATTTGATTCCCCCAAAAGACAGTCTTGTTTTATCTATCTATCTATCTATCTATCTATCTATCTATCTATCTATCCGTCTATCTGTCTATCTGTCTATCCATCTATCCGTCTATCCATCTATCCATCTATCCATTTATTTACTTGTTTGTTTGTTTGTTTGTTTGTTTAGAAACAAACTTGTTTGGCCATTTTTTATTTTCATCTTATTCAAAGATAATCTCAAAACCTCATGGTGTGAATGTAGATAGGTAGCTAGATGTACTGTAATTCAGAGATCATAGAATGGAGAGATGTTTGCAGTCTTTCACTAACTGGAATCTTAAAGATGCTCTGTAGCTTAGCATTTTCAATTCTAGAATAGTTACTTTAGCATCTGAGATCAGATACTATACTATACAGCAGTGTGTTAAATAGGATATTTTCTATGCTTCTTCGGTGAAATGTGTAAAACTGAAGGAAGAAATTACACCCTCTACTATTATTATGCATTTCTTTTTTCTCTATATATTTTTTTTCTTATTTTCTTTTCCTTTCCTCTGAGTTAAAAGTAATGCAAAAGTAGAAATAATGCTTTTTTCCCCTTCTTGATGACATAAATCTTGATGTTTTATTATGAATGTTTTCTTCTGAAGAGCTTGTTCTATAGTATGAGAAGGACCTTTTGGTTAGCCTTGAAGTGCTCAGAGTTGGACCGGATGGACTTTGTTGCAGGTATCTTCTATGGAAATATTCTGTTGTATATACAAGGTTGCTCCAAATGTAATGCCTCTTATTTTACTATGTTGGCCTCAACATCAGAGGTGGATCTCATTGGTATGGCAGTAGTGCATGAACCTTCCCAGCAATATTCAATTACATTTTGTTGTCATGCAACAGATGGCAGCAGATGGGCAGTCTGACAAAATAGCATCTTACATGGAAGTACAAATGAAGCAATGGTGTGTAATTGAACTTCTGCATGCAGAAGAAATGGCACTGATTGACATTCATTGACACTTTCTGAACATTTCTGGAGATCATCCAGTGGATGTGAGCACAGCGAAGTACTAAGTGGTGAGTTCCAGCAGTATCAACAGTGATGTGAAAAACAAGCTACATTTCAGATTGCCATGCACACAGCTGTCACACCAAAAAATGAATAGCTTAATAATGTATTCATCCAAGTAAATTGGTTAATTGGTGGTGACTGTGTTGAAAAGTAGTGTTGAAAAACAGTGACTGAAAATTTGCTCTACCAAATAGGGTTATTGTGCTCTTTGTAGCTGTTCTAATTTTCATGGAAATAAATAACAGACATTATTTTTGAAGAAACCTAGGTATATTTTGTAACACAGTTTGCAAATGCAGTCAAAAGTATGTTCAGATTATGTGCTTACTGATCAAATTAGCCAGTCTCAATTGATTATCATAGAATCACAGAATCATAGAATGGTTCAAGGACCTTAAAGGTAATCTATTTCCAGGCCCATTGCTGTGAGATCAGGTTGTTCAGGACCCCATCCAGCTTGGTCTTGAACATCCAGGGATGAGGCATCCACAGCTTCTCTGAGTAGGCTGTGTCAGTGCCTCACCAATGTCTAATTAGAGAATTTCCTCCTAATATATAATCCACATTTACCTTCTATAATTCAAAACCATACCCCTTGTTTTATCACTATCAGAGCACATAAAATTCGGTTTCCTTCCATATTATAAACCCTTTCTAAGTACTGAAAGTTACAAGACAGTCTCCCTGGAGCCATCTCTTCTCCAGGCTGAGCAAATCCAACTCTCTCAATCTGTCTTCACCAGAGCAGTGCTCCAGCCCTCCAGTCACCTTTGTAGTCCTTCTCTGGACCAGTCCCAACAGCTCCACATCCTTCTTGTGTTGAAGGCCTCAGGTCTGGATGTGGTACTTCAGGTAGGGCCTCAGGATGGCAGGGCAGAGGGGAAGAGTCACCTCCCTCACCCTGCTGACCACCTCCACTTCAGGATGCTGTAAGTCTTCCAGGATACAAATTCACACTTCAGGCTCATGTTCAGCTTTTCATCCACTAGAATCCCCAAGTCCTTCTCTCCAGAACTCCTCTCTTAGCCTGTAAAAATACGTGGGATTACTTCATCTTAACTGCAACACTTTGCACTCAGCCTCACTGAACCTCATTAGGTTCATGTGAACCCACCTCTCAAGCCTGTCCAGGTCCCTCTGGATGCCATCCCTTCATAGCGGTGTATCAACTGCACCACTCAGCTTAGCATAGTCAGCAAAACTGGTGAGTATGTACTAAATCCTACTGTCCAGGTAGCAGTTAGTAGAGATGCTGAAGAGCACTGATCCCAGGACTGATATCACTTATCTCTGGCATCCATCTGGATGTAGGTACATTTATCTCAAGACTCCAGTTGTAATCAGCTAATCACCTTCTTATTCACTAAATTGTCCACCCTTCATATTGATATCAATTTAGAGATAAGGATGTGATGTGGGACTTTGTCAAAGGCCTTGCAGAAGTCCAGGTAGATGACATCAGTTGCTCTTCCTCTGCCTACTGATAGTGTCACTCTATCAGAGAAGGCCACCACACTCATCACATGCATCAGTCAGCATCTTCCTTTGGGGAAGCTGTGCAGGCAGTCAGAGATCACTTCCTTGCCTCTCATGTGCCTTGACATCTCTTCCAAGAGGATCCACTCATTGATGTTCTCAAGCACTGAGGTTAGGCTCATCAGGCTTTAGTTCCCTGAGTCTTTCTCCATTTATTAAAAATGGAAAAGATGTTTCCCTTTTTCCAGTCAGTGAGGACTTCACTTGGCAGCCACGACTTTTTGAATGCAGTGGAGAGAGACTTGGCAGATACATCTTCATTTACATTTTAATGAAAATTCTATTTAAGATTTTTTTTCCAATATGTAAATTGATGCTTTTGTTTGTTTGTTTGTTTGTTTTGTTTTGGTTTGGTTTTTTTGTGACTACTTAACTAAGGTGTTGAGATTTAGTTATGTGCTGTTATGCAAGTTAGTTGACATGGTCTTTCCACTCAGTGTGCTAGGAAGGAGCCAAAAGAATGCAAACATTAAATTTCAAATATTTACTATACAGCAGCACTCAAGATAGAAATATCTAAGTAGTCAGACTTTACTTTTTATTCACTACAGAGTAGGAATTTTTGTTTATTTGTAAGCATCAGTTATGGGACAAAAATTACCACAAGCAAGCTCACAGTCTTTCATTGATATATCTCTTCTATGCTGTGCTGGCTGCATTTCTTCAAGCCAGAAATAATTCAGAAATTATGATTAACCAAACAGTGTAAAACAGAAGAGTTTAAAAGTTCATTTCAGCTCGTTTTTCCTTAGTCCAGACTAAGGAAATCTGGATCAACCTAGCTAGCTACCTAGATACCAATATCATCTATGTATTTATTCCAGTTCAGCTGAAGAAAACTGCCTCCAAAGTAAATTCATCATTAGGTCACTGGCGTTTACCTACTAAGAATGCATAAAATAACCTTGAATCTAGCTTGTTGGATTCCTAACAGACTGCAAAATGTAGCTCCTACTTGTTAACCTTAAGACCCATGAGTGCATATTTGACCATCTTTAATTGGATAAATCAGCTTAGTAATGCCAATTCAGTCCATTTTTTAAACTTTTTTTTTTTTTTTTTTTTTTGTATTGCCAATTAGTATTTAGCGTCAAGAGAAGTGCCTTTACAGAAGTAGACAATTTTTTTCATTAACATACATTTTCTTGTATTTTTTTTAGCAGTATGAATATGTCTTGATAATTGTGTACTCTGTATTGCCTCACCAACTACTCCTCAGCAGTGTCAGATGTATCTTAAGGGCCTTTTGACAGATTGAAAGCATCCTAAAAAGCTTTGGGTAAAGATAATTAGTAAGTAAAGTAATAAGTGAAATTAATTGCCTCAGCATATTTTTAAATGGAGTAGCTATTCTAACAGAAGTGCATGTTTGAATAAAATTGTCACTTATTATTTATATGAACCCAATATACTGTAGCTGAGGAAGGTGCGAAGTAAGCTATGCAGACTGTGTAATCTGCAAAGCAAATAATAGTCCAGAGAATAACCTTTGTGCAAAACTGGCTTGCTAGAAATGTTTCTACACGTTTTGTGTGCATAATAACCATATCTCTGATTACTGTTGGTGATCTCCTTGTGACACCATACAGTTCAGTGGCTTCTGAGAGTCCACTGAGACATGGTGTCCTAACTGTGCCATTCTTAATCTGCCTTTTCAATGGTGTAATGGCTTTCTTTTTTAGTTATTAATGCCTGCAGCAGACAACTTCCCTCACATTCACATTAAGCTACATCAAGCTATGCTGGTTATGTTTTCTGTATGCCCCTGCTTCACACCTGAGGTATGAAGAGCTTCAGATGCCATTCTGGTGCCTCTGGGTGCCATCTCTAAGAAGGCTCCCATTAGAGATGTCAGTGAGTTAATGATGGGAACTGATCATAAGCAGTTTTGTCTTCAAGGTTGAGCTCTTTGTCAAACATACCTTGATGCTCAATGTTTTCTTGGACTCCTACTTGAGGCACAATTGCAAACAGATATTAGATTATTTCAAACAAGTTGCAACTACACGTATCTACGTGCCTAAGGTAAAATAAAGAAAGAAGAATCAGCTCAACGCCTGTATATATTTCTATCCTATGTGTCAAGGTGCTGAAGCAATATTGTAAAAGTACAACATACAATTTCTTACAAAACCTAGGAATCTCTGTCAAGTAATCTAAGCATTCAAAACTTCATAGTACATTTCATATGTACTTTTCTCCATTTAACTCTCTGCCCCACCACCTGCTGTGTAATTTAAAAATGAGGATAATAAAATTCTATGCTGATATTTAATCATCCATCCTAAATCATCCAGAAGAAATGTCTTATGGTAAAATGTCCTAAAAAATTATTAAATTGACATAGTCTCTTTGGATACATAATTTCATCTGAGTAATTTTTTCTCCTCGGTTAATTTTCGAGTCAGTAAGATTGCAGCAGTAAAGGCTCTGGCATATAAAATATTATTTGTTTTTCCCTAGACTGGCATGTCTCTTTAATTATTATCATGTAAAATTACTTACACATTAAAAAAAAAAAAAAAAAAACCCAAGCAACTAAAAGGAAAGAGCATGTTTGTGGCAGTAGTTGAAGCAGAGAAATTAGGAAGAATGCCTGCTTGTAAAGTAAAAAGATTATATTAACAGAAGTGGAAAAGTACAAGAAGTGTAGGAGAAGTATGTAAAAACTGATACATTCTTTTTCATTCTTAAGTAAAAAAAACACTGAAAAATTTGATGCAGTTTCTGGAATAAGTAAAAATCAAAACTATGCAAATAAGTAATAGGAGGCTTGGAACAGCAAAAAAATCAGAGATACGAGTAAGACAAAATAGACCATAAAGTATTTATAAACACATAAGATGCATCATAACAATTAAAAAAAGCCTTTAGTTGTGCTTCATATTGGACATTCAAATACACAAAATCTGATGGAGGATGAAACTGAAATGTTACATTGTCAGAACAATTGCTCCTGCTTCTAATGGTGTCTGTGCAACTGCATGTAGTGCTCACTGGCTAGAAGTCACCATCCTTACTGAGGACATCTCTAGACTCGTACAGTGAGCTTCTTATTATTTGCTTTCCAAACACAGGGAGATTTATATTCATCTATCAAAGTTACTCTTCCAAGAACTTATGCTCCAGCCCATTTAACTAAGAACATGTCACTCCAAGAATGCAGTTGCTTATTGGTGTGTTCCGGCATAACTACCCTGCCTCACAGGCAGTAGAATCATTCTGAGAGAATAACAAATATGCATTTTAATTGATTGATTGATTGATTGATCGACTGAGCTGTGGCTTTTTCAATCATGAGAAGCTTTTCCAGCATCCTGATCTGGATGTCCAGCCTTCTTGAACATTCACTGGAGAGTTCCACAATCAGTACAGTCAGTGGAGCTCACTAGTGTGACATTGTCCTTTCAGCATCTTTCATAGAGTCTGCACATTAGTAGCCATAATATTCCATGTGTGACAATGGCAGATGGTCATCAAGATGCTGACTGATTTCTCTATAGGCGACTTCTCAGAGTCAGGGTTTGGGAGAGAAAGTAAAGTGTGGAATGATGAAAAGGATTCAAAAGACATATCCAAAAACCAGCCTAACAACAGCCCGGAAGACTTGAGGAGGATTGAGCTGCTGGACAGAGATACACCATAGTGCCTGTGAGCAGGTAACACGACAGTCTGAGTGAAAATAGGTGAAATCAATTTCCTTCCAAAGCAAAAATCATTTCCCCTTCTGCAAGGTATCAAATGTAGTATGCTGCTGCTATATTATTCCCTACAAATAGGAAATGGAATGGCAACGTTTTATCCAGTTTAGTTCAATTTATTTCCTAGCAGTCAGCAGGGTCACAGAAAATCACAGAATAGATACTCACATTGCTATGTGAGAGAAGAAGATATTATTATCAACTAACTCAGGCTACTTGTTCCTACAGCAAGATATTTGAGGCAATATATTAAATAAATCTCAATAATGTCTAGATTATATTGAAAAATAAAAACATGCTATAATTTAAGGTTTTGATTGTTTTTATTTTTTATTTATTTTTATTTTTTAACCCACTTTTATTTAATCATTTTTAATTATTTTTCAGTTGCTCCTATGATAACTGGGAGGTACAGGGAATTGTTACAAAAAGGTACAAAAATGAAAGTAAAGGCACAACAGTCTTTAATGTAATCACAATGGTATAATTTATTAGTTCTATTAATTTATTAATGGAATTATTTAATTATTTATCTCTACATTGTTTACAATACTGACACAAAAATTGTATATTATTATTTTCTATATTATTCTGCATAGTTTTTTACGTTCTCTCAATAAATCTTAATGTTTGACTGAACTACGAAGTAAAACAACATGAGATAGTTTCAGGCAAAGCATGTTTCCCTTTCAAAGGTGCATTTTTCCACTGTCATTAAAACTTTAATTAATTCACACATAATTCACTGTTTCTTTGAGAAATTGTACAGTCCAGCCAATCTTTAAATTTGTTTTCTAGAAATAAAGAATATATATATGTTTATATATGTGGAAAAAGCAGTACAAACTAACTTGTCTTCCCTTATGTTACCTCCTTTTTACTAACTGATACAAGATTGCTGCTTTGTGTTGTCCAAAAATCATTTCTTGTGTTTACTTTTCACTGTCACTTTGTCAAGGCTTATTGAAGCATGCTGTCAGCTGTCTAATACAATTTTAAGGAATGACTCACATAGAATTCAGATTTTATTCCTTTAGCATAGGCTTCTGGGATTTTAACTTTTGTTCAGGATGTACTTTGTTAAAGAAAAATAACTCTCCACTGTTAGAACTTGAGCTAAGGGATTGAGAGTATATTTGAGAAACATCATTTTGCAGAAGAAATTCTGCTTATTAAATAGGAAATAGGGTATAGATGGAAGAAAATCCATTCCACAATATGGATAGTGCTCATAACCAAGTTATGGACCTTTATTCTCTCTTACCACTATTAATTCATGACCCACATGTAGCACTTTAAATTGAAAGATCTTATTTTTCTATTACCTTTCTGTGACAGCTGAAGTTGCTGGCAGAAATGTGGCCATCTCCCTGACTCATGGTTCCATAGGATGTTTTATTTCTATTTCCAAGCACACTACATATCTTGAAAACCTTTGTTTCAGTATTCATCTAACAAAATTAAAAGTACTGGAACTGCATATAACTGTATGAGGCAAAATATCCTAGCTGATACTGGACAGTTAGGAGGACTTTAAAAGGAAAGCTATGTTGGATGTCTGGCAAAGTGATATTTTCTGCTTCATATAGAAATTTTTATTGCAGATTTGAGACTGAATACAAATAGTTATGTTTAGTTTTTGTTTCAATCTGCATTGAATCCTTGTCTCTTTTCCATGGTAAGAGCAGGTTCCAAGATGATACCTGGCATCCAGGCAGTTCTGCTTGGCATGAGACATAACCATGTCAGGGTAGGAGGTAGGAATCGTGTTGCACGTGCAATAGCAATGCTGGAGTAAGTCTGTGCCTTGCTTAGCTTACTTGTGCTCATTTGCATGTTTCTATAGTAGAGGAGCATAAATTAGTTCTGCATTAATGCAAAGCTCTAATGTGCAGATATTGACTGGTGTCAGTTATCTACCTATAAGAACATCCTTCTTTGTCTTGCTACTGTGAAATTGCAAAATAATTATAAACAGGTAGTGGTCTGCTCTCATTTCATTGTAGGATTCTGAACCCTTATTTTGTCTCTGTAACAGCAACACACTTCTTAAGAGAAAGAATAGATTTAACTGACAGAAAAATAGAGAAATATTGATTTCAACTTGGTCTTGCATATAATCTTATTTGCGAAAGAAAAGTGTCAGAGCTTTTCATTATAGTGTTGCCAGTCCCACCTTCTGCATTAAGTTTCTCAGTTTGAAGTTTGGAGGAGAGAATAAAGAGGGAGGCAGATCAAGTTTGGCAATAAACCACTACATTCAACAAATTATTTACCAGCAGCATTTCTGGACAATTTTACCTGTGGAGGTCAAATAAAATGAGTCTGTGCAGTCTGTAGAGTAGGGTAAATACAATGTATTCGAATGCTACTTCACGAGGGCTTGATGTTTCTTATTTTAGAGCAATACTTCCATGATCCATGCTTGCAGTATACTAGTGATAATTTTGATGAGTGTTTTCCTTTTTTGTGATCACTACATAACAAAATAGAGAAGGGTTGTGCTCTTACCAGCAGGTCTGAATTCTTATCCCTGTGTGTCAAATCTGCTGTTATTTTCCTTGGGAGCAACAGGTTTGCATAAAAAGGTCCAAAAACATCGCACTGGGAGACATATTTTATATAACAAAATTTAGGATTATTTTTAGTTTGCTGATTATTTATTTATTTATTTGTGAAAGTAAGATCTTACTTGTCTAATGTTTCAGAATGTTCTCTGAGTTTCTGTCTAGGCAGTCAATGAAAAGACTATATTTAAGGTCACTGAAGAAGAATACACCCAGGACTGGTGAATAACAACCCATGAATTACGATTTGTGAAGAAAATCTTATAATCTTCTCTCTTTGGTCCAGCAAGATGCACTTTTCCGACAGGCTCAACTGAAGACATGTAACTCTCACTGACTGAAAATCTTTTAGAAATATATTACCTCCTAACAGTTAAGATCCTTGTCAAGGTGGTCTTCACATTATTTTATCTCTAAATTAAACTACTGCCAAACTTCTCAAATTTTAATATGATACTCTTTAAATTAATCCTTCTGCTAAATGCTTTGCAGAATGAAATACTGTTAAATATCATTCACCTATACTGCGAACTTTCAAAAATCATTGGATATTTTTTTCTCATCTTTGAGTCAGTCATAAAACATATTACATTTGTGAATGTTCCTCATCGATCACTATAATAATATAGTATTACAATTCATTTATTTCACTTGCCATTAATTTTAAGTGGCTTGGATTATATCAATGCAATACTTCCCTCCTTTCTAGTCTGATGCATGTGAAATAACTCAATTATCTACAAAAAGTCTGTTCAAATTACCGAGGCATTCTGAAGTCCATTCTACAGGTTAAATTATGGGAAAAAAAGAAAAAAATCGTTATAATATAAGGCATTGTTATGCATGGTAAAGAACTCCATATCTATTGAAAAAATGTCTTGCAAGCTTCTATTTTTAAAATGAAATACCTTCTATAGATCTTTGTCATACTGTTGTTTGCAATTATTTTTTAAAATATCTTTGATAGCTTCAGAGAAATAGAATATTAAGTAACAGATTCAAAAAGTTTATAAAAATTAATTTATAATCACCTTTATTTGCACTGCAAACTTAAATCTGAGATAACTGCTGGAAGTAATGGAAGGCAAATACTCTCTGCAACCCATGCCTCTGACCCGAATGGCTTCACCTTAAGAGTTCATGGAAATGATGAGATAGACAGTAAAGAAAAATGAATATATTTGAATATGACTCTCTAGAGCTATCAAAAGAATTACAGTAAGATTAATTACAAAACCTAAAGCTCTGTTTTTATATTTATAATATTTTTTTCTTGTATCTTCTCTGACCTGAGTGGTTTCTATTTTCATAGGAATAGAAGGATATTATGTGGTTTCCATGTTTTCTATTTCAACCAAAAAATTCAGTTCTAGAAGAATTTATCTTAGAGGATTTTGCCATTTCAGGAACAGAACAGTTAATATATTGAAACACCAACACTTCCCCTTCCCTGGTTTCTGACACGTCTATAATGGTACCTATCTTAAGATCTCACTGAGCGAGCTTGCATAGGAAATGTGGAAAATCCAAATCATTAGTTTTTTCAGATTACTTAAACTTCAAAAAAAGATTAAGTGCTTGTTATAAAAGATAAAATGTTTGTTATATACAAAAAAAATTTACATGTATCCTTTTCAAGACATGGCTAACTTGGACATGCTCTATTCATTTGACACCTTTTGTCAACAAACAAACAAACAAACAAACAAAAAATACAGCATGTTCAGTTTATAAAGAAACATTTTTTTCACAGGTGTTTAAAAACTAACAGTTCAAAGGCTTGATTCACTCTTTCTCATGTATAGAAAATTTTAAAGGAAATATGGATTATGCCCAGATATTTTCTAAAAAGACCAACTTGTTTCTCTGTAGAAGAATTCACAGTGAAGTCCTTTCTGGCATTAGCTGCACAATTTAATAAGAAGAAAAAAATAAAAATAATCAAAGTTGAATGCAGTATCTGTACGCAATACTTTTATGTTTTATGACTATAAATAAAACAAAACTTCAGAAAAAAAAATCCTAATGGAAAGTTGTGTACTACTTCTGTCTTTATTTACATCTACAAAGACATGTGCACTGCACTGAAAAAAAAATGGCCTTTCAGGGGATGTAAAGATATAAACAAAAATTAAATTGAACATATTGCTACACTGAATGCCCTGAGCTGAAATAACCAGGACATTGAAACAATATCATGTCTTTTGATTTAAGTCTATTCATCTTAGCTGTATGGTAACCTTTTCTTGACAAACGAATGAAAAGAAGGATGAGAGAAATTCCTTCTAGAGTTGGTGCTGATTTAATTCATAAGAAGTGTTCAGTTCCTTTGTAGCATCAAAATAGAACCAGGCAAACACTGTTCAGCACAGTAGAAAAACAGCATTTTTGTTGTTGTTCAGAGCTGCCTTTCTTTTTAATTCAACACTCTGCCTCAAAATCTTGTCTGAGGTCTGTGCAATGTTTCTCATGCAATTTGGTAGCCTTTAAATGGCTTACCAACTCTTTTCTGAGCAGCCTGAGAAGTATCTGTGTGCCAAGTAAGATACTTCAATTCAAAAGCAGGTTTTTCACTTTTTTTTTTCACAATTTATCATTTCTTCTACATGAAAAACATATTTTTATTTTTATGATTTTTATTTTATGCAAAAATGTATGAACTATGTATTGCTATTGTCACCTGTCATTACCAAGAAGTAGATTTCAATTTAAAAATATTTAATTACAATATGCATCTGGTGCATTTTAAACTAGAATTTTTTAAAAAAAAAAATCATATGTGTGTGACGGTGTCTTTCCAGAAGGTGGATGTACTTAGGCAGTCCCTGTAGGGCTTGACTGCTGTGGAGATGAAGGAATCAGTTTTGAACAGCTTAATTGAAGTGACTGACCTTTGAGTAAAACAGACTATGTGTAAAGACATAATCTCTCACTTCTCAGGGTTTCCATTGGCTCTCCATTCCTTTCCACAGAGTGGGCAAACATCACCAGGGAGACTACAACCAGCTGGCTGAAACTACATTATGCTGGGTTAGCTAATTTTCCAGGAAGGATAAACTGTGAGAATCTGGAAACCATAATCCTGATAAGAAAAGATTAACACCCAATTGGTGAGATTGGGCATTATATGAACATGGAAAATCTCACAATCATAATTTATGATAGGAAGGAACTCTTCTTCAGGGGTCCCAGACTGTCAGTATTGTCCTGCCCTAACATTTGGTTAAGTTTTGAACGGTGTCTCTTCACAGTGCCCTCTCTCCAAACAAAACAAAATCCAACAACAAGGACAACAAAGGCCAGATGAATGTTTTCATGTCAAAAATTTTCACAACAGGTTTGGATTTATCTATGTAAATCTGTACTAAAAGCCAGCTGCGCTGAAGATTTTGGGGTGCAATTCTAGAGATGGGTGCATAAGATTCACTGGAGTCCTATTTTTTTTTTTCTTCTGATCAGGAGTTGAGGCTTTATCTAAGAAAATTATTTGATTCTGAACTATGAATATCCCATTAAACAAACAAACAAACAAAAAAAACTGTTCTGGAAATAAAAAAAAAAATTAAAAGCACCTCAAATAAAGGTAATAATGATATGCTACAGATTACTTAGCAAATTTCAATGTCTGTCATAGAAAGATCTCTCAGAAGAAGTATCATAATATCATCTATACTGAGTAGAATTACATGGCTAATCTGAATGCTCTCAAGTTGCTCATATATTTAAATAACATAAAGCTTCCTTTGTTTATAAGCTGATGTTAAACTCTAGAGCTATGTGAATCTCACAGTATTAGCTAGCTAATGAGTAACAAAATGCAGCCCTATTTTTGGATATTAGATTCAGATTGAGTTGTAAGTAGTGTAACTTGCATGGTACACAACAGTGATGCAAGTTAGCCACGAGAATTTGAATAGCAAAGTTATGTCTGTAATTAAATGTGTACAAGAAACTGTCTTCCATACTGCTAATGTGTAGGGCAACAAAAGTATATTCTAATTATTAGCTGCAGGCATAAATATCTTCATACATTTCTGCTGCCAAGTATTTGTA